>NW_009258115.1:0-352100 GCF_000149755.1 Phytophthora sojae
TGCGCCCGCATTCAACGTCGGCTCTGGCATCTCGGGCGACTGCCGACTTCATGGCGATTCTCGCGTATGTGAACTTCAAGCGAGAGGGTTTAGTGAGCAGCTACGCTTCGGACCCGGTGCTTGCCTTAGGAGCGATGAAAGTGTGGTATGAACTGAAACATGGTCTGGCAAAGTATATCCTGCCGCAGCTCAAGAATTTGGTTTTGGACGAAGCGCTGGATCTGGCGAAGTTGGCGAGATGGTTGCTCGCATTTTGCTGCTTCTGGCGATGGACAAGTGTGTGATGGGGGACAAAGATTTTTCCCAGTGCTACCACACGATCGGGCAATTTGTACCGGTGCAGCAGTTCTTAGACGTGCTGCAAGGCAACAAGGAGAGACCGATATATCGTAAGAAGATGGACAGTGAAATCACGAAGGGACCAGAATTCAAAGTGCGGCGCTCGAAGTGGGAAGGCTGGTACGTGGGGTTCACCCACTTTGTGCAGTTGCATCTCGAGCCGAATGAAGACACGCTGTGGTTTTTGCTGGGGCGTCGGGCCGCAGGTATTTTCCCACGTAACCAAAGTGGAGCCGATTTGTTGATCCCGATGTTTAAGAAGAGATCCAACAGCAGGCCAGTCGGTGGGGAGACTACGAGGGGTGAGCAGGAGGGGCATGAGGTGTTGATGATGTTGATTCAAGTGGGGAATAGTTTCCCAACCCACGAAAGACTTTGCGAGACGGCGACGAAGAAACGATGGCCTTCGTTTGGGTTTGAAAGAAGAACCTCGGCAATTTAAGCTCGTCAACGGAGGAATACCGATGAATTGAGCGGGGATCCGGTGGACGAGAACCAGCTGAGCTTCACGGGTGTCCATGATACCATTCGTATCTATATGACTGCGCGCGGTCAAGAGGCCGACGGTAACTGCATTTACACCACGACAATGAAAGATAGTTTGCAAAAATCGCCACACCAGCGGGGTGAGGCGACAGCGAAGGAAGACGGCATGGAAGCGGTGGGAGGCAACACGGTTGGTGCCTCTGAGATGAGAGCAGAGAGCCTGGCGAAGAACGAGACCAACCCCGGCGTCACGATTATATCGGAGGAGACACAGGAGGGGAAGGAGAAGGAGCCTGTTTTCACGATCTGCCTCCGTTCACTGAACAGCGCCGTATTCTCGTTCCTGAGCGTTCGATGCTGGCAAACATGGTGAAGTCTCAGTATGACCCGCTGGGGCTTGTGGTGGACGATCGCGGTGACGATGAGAAACAGAGCGTTAGTTCGTATGCAAAGTTATCGGTCACGGCGAATAGCGCCAAGCTGTTGAAGAGCGCACGTAAAGCACTTGCGTGCGCGCCAGGCTGCAGCAGCAAGAATTTTGGTGTGAACGCGGTCGATGACGGTAGTAAGGGCACCAGCCACTGTCACAATAAGGGTGGAGACACTATCAAGCGTCCGCGTGAAAAAAAGCTAGAGCAGTCCCAGGGTCGCAAACGCGCCAAATGCGAGCGCTAGCATGAGCGCTGTAGCAGTGCCCGGGAAGCGATTGGTTAAGTAAAATGCTGCGAGGATGGTTTTACTGGTAGTTTGGAGATGTTTCATCAGTTTATCCCTCGCCTGTAAGCAGCTCAACAAGCTGATGAACGACACGGCCTGAAGGACGAGTTGGTCGCAACCAGCCGTAGTACCGTAGACGGAGACTCGGCCGCTGCAAGTTGAAGCGGTCTCAGACCTTCAGCCCAACCTACACGTCCTGATATCGTGTCATAGCAGATGCGCTTTCATTGGTCGAATCTTGTTTTGTAGGAGCCCGAGCCTAAATATAGAAGGGGCCAGTAGGCCGCACGCCTCTTGGAGGAAATCTTGAGTAGTTGCCCCCACCTACTGTCGGTCACACACTCGAGCAGCTCCCGACTACCCCGCAACGACGCAACGCATGACGACGCCCGCGCGCTCCCCGCTCTCGGCGCCGTCGTCGCTGCTGCGCCGCGTGGCGTCCCCCGTGCCCGCGGGCCCGGGCAGCGGCGGCGGCGCGCGCTCGCAGACGCTGCTGTCGCGCCTGTTCCGGCGCAAGGACCGGTCACCCGCGGCGCCGCGGCCGCTGAGCCGCTCGCTGTACGGCGAGGAGGAGGAGACCAAGACGCACGTGGACTCGCCCATGCGCGCGCTGCTGCGCTCGCTCAGCCTGCAGCGCAAGAGCCGGCCGCAGGAGGTGCGCACGCCGCCCGCCGACGCCGCGCAGGTGCTGCTGGAGGGCGTGCTCACGGAGCTGGCGCAGACGCGCTACTGGCGCTCCAAGCCCTGCTACTTCGTGCTGGAGCAGGCGCTGGTCGGTGCCGGTGCCGGTGACACGCTCGGCAGCCAGTTCACGTTCACGCTCCGGCAGTTCCACTTCCTGCCGGAGACCAGAAGGCCCGGCCGCCTCGTGGCCATCGCCACGCTGTCCCCGGACGACGTGGTCTCGGACCTGCGCACGCACCGACAGGTCAAGCACGCGCTGGAGCTGCAGCTGGCGGCGGCGCATCAGCGCGTGGAGATCGCAGGGGCCCGGGACGCAGACGACGACACCAGGGAAGAGAGCGCGTCGCAGCTGCTGCGACTCGCGGCGACCGACGAGCGGACGCTCGTCAAGTGGCTGCAGATGCTCAACTCGTGCATCAGCAGGCTCGTGCTCCAGGCCGAGGAGCGGCAGTACCGACACGGAGACGCCGCCGGCTGGAACCCCGTGACGGAGCCAGCGGCCAAGATCGTGCCCATGTTCGGAGATGAAGGCCGGCGGTCCAGTATGCTGGTGATGACGAGGGACCGCGACCACAACCTGAGCGCCATCAGCTTCACCAGCAGCGAGTGCAGCAACAACAATCACTACGAGGAGGATATTCCAGCGGAGGAGATTCGTGCGGCGAGGAAAGATGCCGTTGGGGAGGAAGACGAGGACGAAACGAAACCGCCCGCGGATGAACGATACGACAGAGTCACCCCAGCTTTGGAGGATGAAGAACTGCCGGCGAGGAGGGCGATCGAGTATTGCTGCACGCCCGAGTATCGATCAAGTGGGAGTGGATCATCGAACTCACAGAATTTAGTGGATACGGACAATAACAACGCCGCGGACGAAAAGGAAGGCAACAACCAGGAGGACAACCAGGGCGATGACGACTCGGAAGAAGACTCTCTTGCTGGAGATCTCGCCACTCAAAGTTCGGTGGCACCATACAAAAGTGCAGTTTTGGCAGGCAGGGGCGTTGCTGCTTACCAAAGCGTGGGGCTGGAGGACGAGTACACGAAAGCTGGCTCAAGATCGGCAGTAGCAAACGGACGCGGCCGTCTCCCTCGTGCTGCCTTTGGCGCCACAACTAGCAGCTCCGGTTTATTCCCGACGCTGCGGCCACAGACACACTCGTTCAATGCGAACGGACAGGTTTTCACTCTGGATACTCGCTACCAGCTAGTTAAACCCATTGGCAACGGAGCGTACGGTGCAGTTATCGCAGTCAAGGACGTAGTGAACGGTGGGGAGAACCTGGCCGTAAAGAAGATCACCAACATCTTCGAGGACCTGGTGGATGCTAAACGTATTTTGCGCGAGGTGCGGCTGCTGGGCCACTTCAACCACAAGAACATCACGCGGCTGCTGGATCTGTCGCCCCCTCCTTCTCGCAAGCAGTTTGATGACATGTACATCATCACCGAGCTCATGGAGACCGACCTGCACCAGGTGATCTACTCGATGCAGCCCATGTCGGACGACCACGTCAAGTACTTTTTGTACCAAATGCTGTGCGCGCTGCACCACATCCACTCGGCCGGCGTGCTGCACCGTGACATGAAGCCCAGCAACATTTTGTTGAACGCGAACTGCGACCTTAAGGTGTGCGACTTCGGCCTCGCTCGTGGAGGGGTCGGCGGACAAGAGGAGCTGCTGCAGCCTGGTGAACTAACGGAGTACGTGGTCACGCGGTGGTACCGCGCGCCAGAGATCATGTTGAACTGTCTGCACTACACTACAGCTATCGACGTGTGGGCGGTGGGTTGCATCTTCGCAGAAATGCTGTTGCGCGAGCCGCTGTTCCCCGGAAACGACTATTTGCACCAGCTTAAGCTCATCATCAAGTTCCTGGGCACGCCAAAGCAGGAGGACATTGGGTTTGTGAAGAACACCAAGGCGATGCGCTTCCTCACGAAGCTCGCGATCTCCAAGCCGAAAAAGTGGCGCGACGTGTTCGCCGGCAGCGGCACGGAGAACGCCGTGAGCTCGGAGGCGATCGATCTACTGAGCAAGATGCTGTTCTTCAACCCGGAGAAGCGTATTTCAGTGGACGCGGCGCTGCGCCACCCGTACCTGGCCACTTTCTTCGACGAAAACGACCTCGTGGTGTCGACTGCGTTCGACTTCTCGTTCGACCTGCCCGACGATCAGCTGTCCAAGGACGCGCTGATCAACTTGCTGTGCGAAGACATCGAGCAGTTCCACCCACCCGTGCCGACGTCTGTCACTCCGATGCCATTGAGCGCCGCCGCCAGTCGATTCTTCCGGATGGGGATGACGGCGTCGGCCAGCTAAGCTATGCTAACCAGTAGTAAAATAATCCAACAGTAACACAACAACGCGTAATTTGCCCAGAGGATGTATGGCTACGTGTTCAGCTTGAAAGCCTTGAAATCACTCGAGCATTGGCCTCCGGACTGGACAGCCGCGTGCCTTCGCGCGCGCGAACGCTAACGACGCCTGTCCTGTGTGACACCGAGCTCCAGAGCGTCTCCCCATGCAGGCTTTCGCCGCCGTCGGCAGACACCTTCGCGCTGTCGTAGTATACAGCACGTTTGCGCTGTTCGATGGTAAGTTTTCATGGCGGGGGTTTCAATGAATGAAACTTTCAAATGCATCGGCGTGTTCCAGGCGCACGCGATGCCTGTGCGACCAAAGGCGGGAAGCAGTCAGCGTCGTGCTCCTTTGAAATTGGGGAGTAGCTGTTACAGCTTACGAGCACGCCACCGCTGGATACCCGCTTCATTTCGGGCCGGAGCTGCTCGCTGTCCATGGCCACTTCTCCATTTGCACTCAACCGCGCAAAGCACACCGATCCCAATCAAGGCCATGAAGTTCTTCGCTCCGATCTTCGCTGCCGTCGCAATGCTCGCAGCTCAAGTGAGCGCCAACGGCGTCTGCTACGACCCGAACCACGCCGCGAGCGGCGCCATGGACGCCAGCAGCGTCAACCAAGACATAAAGACCCTAAAGAGCCAGGGCTTCACCGCAGTCCGCACGTACATCTCTAAGTTCGGCAACACGAACCTGGGCCAGACCATTGCAACACACAACATCACGGTCGCTCTGGGCGTGCCGTACCCTCAGTCCGACTACGTTGAGCAGAAGGACGCTGCTCTCACGGCCGCGCTCAGCGGTGGCGTGGGCTACATCTTTGTCGGGAATGAGAACCTCGCAGGCGCAAAAGCTGTGCCCAGCGACATGATCGGCCTCATCAAGAGCATCAAGTCGCTGGTACCAGCCACGGTCAAGGTCGGCACGGTGCAGCGCAACACCGAGGTCATCAACTACGCCGGCATTGCCGGCTGGTCGGAGCTTGTAGCGGCTTGCGACGTGCTGGGCGTGAACGTTCAGCCGTACTTCAATCCGCAGACCACTGCGGACAACGCCATCAACGTGCTCGACAACCAGTGGAAGGCCATGGAGGCGAACTTTGCCGGCAAGTTGATGCTGACGGAGACTGGATGGCCCTCGGAAGGAACGCTCTCGGGTAACGTCGGCAGCGCGGATGGCTTGAAGACGTTCTACAGCGACTACAAGGAGTGGAGCAAGTCCAAGAGCGAGTCGTTCTTCTTCCAGGCGTTCGACACGCCATACAAGACCAGCGCGTTCGAGAAGTCGTTCGGCCTGCTCACATCGGATTCCGTGGCCAAGTTCGGCATTGCCGCCGCGGCAAACGCTGCAGGGACGGTGAGCGCCCAAGTGCAGAATTAACCGACGGGCTCTGTTCGCCATATCTTGTCGCCAAACTTGTGAGCTTCGACGTTTATCGAGTACTTGAATCGTTCTGAAAGACCACCGACACTACAATAAGCATTCACCCCAATACATTACGTGTGCAAAATTTCATCGAATTCCTCTTGCCAACGAGCTCAACCACCACGGCCGAAGCCACAGTCCATCAGGAACCCCTTCATGTCATCGCGAATAGCGTCACCAGAGCGTAGGTTGCACTGAATGCTCGTGTCCAACGAGACGATATGGTGATACCAGAACGATGGCAGATACAAAACCTCGCCAGCCGTGAGCGCCACCTCCGCCGCGGGACAATTGCGCGCGGTCTCGGGCAGGACACTCGTGTCCGACCAGTTGAACGTCGTGTGACGCGCAGACTGACCCGAAGTCATCAGACCCAGGCACTTGCACGAGCTTGGCGGGGATATCACATAGCGCTTGGTTCCACGGATCATGGAGATATGGTTGAAGCCGCCATCGATGTGACCCTCAGCAATAATACCTCGCATTCCAAGACGACAGCGCATCCCGTGCTCCTTGGCGATAGAGACATCTCGAATATAGAGGTCACCGAAGCGTGGGTCGTGCTTTGGTTGCACTGCGCTCAGGAACCGAAGATCTTCGTAGATGAATGCTGCTCGGTTCAGAAAGTCGTTCTTCTTCAGCATGAAGTAGTAGTACTCGTGCGGTTCCCCAAGTTCCTCGGGTAGCTTGACATCGTTCACCGCCTTCACAAACTGCGGGTACGTCATCCAGCGCGACTCATAAGGGTCCTTCTGACCTGCAACCTGCTTGCCCTTCTGGTAGTAAATGAAGTGGGTGTCGTTTGCCACGTGAACCTTGTAGCGCGCCGTCGGACCCAGCTTCTGCGTCAGGTACTCGTCCGTCCACAGTTCCGTAGCCGCAGTAAGCTCCGGCACGCCGTAGGTCACAAACGGAACCTCCATCTCCCGAAACATCTGAGCCAGGCGGAACTCGTACTACACATAAACACAAACAAAACGAACACTTAGTAAACCACAACTCAGCAACTTGTCGTTCAATACTCACCGGGTCGGAAACGTTAAAGTGGCAGATACTATCAAAAATGGCACGGGGAATCTGCGTGTCCTCCGGTTTCCAATTGTCGAAGAGCGCAGCGGACGGGAACAATTGCGGGTAGGCCTTGCAGCCTTCCTCCGCATTCAGGTCGCACTCGTACCGCAGCGACGGCAGGTCACACTGGAACTTGTTGGTAGCTCCGTTCGGGTACTGAGTTGGCAGCAACCGCTTTAGATGCTGCCCCTTGAGTATGACGGCGCTATCACCGTCCCCCCACCGCAGCGGGTTCTCGTCGCCGCTCGCTTGGAACTGCTTCCGAAGGTTTGACAGTTGCGACGTCAGCGTCGGAGGGGAGACCCAGAGGGTCAGACTCAGAACCGACAGCCAGAACAGCAGAAGTAGCGTGGCCGCAGCCCCGGTGCATTGGCCCTGACGCAGCTCCCAGGCGCCGCGCCGCAGGAACGCCGAGGCGCGCAGCTGGGCAGCAGTCCCCGACTTGGCCATCACGTTGAGATGAAAATGATAATGAAAATGACTCGGTGTTTGTATGGTACACGGGGTATGTGGTGCACACCAAGTATAGTTTTGATGCATGGACGCCTCCATCCATCTTCTTCTCAAGATGGCTGCAAAACTCCTTGCTGCTTTCATGCGATAGTCGTATAACAGAGCTGAGCAACGATATGTGTCCGCTCTCGCGGGTGAGTGAGTGGAGGTCGTTAATGATTATGTAGGTACTGGCGACGTGGGTTTGTTGGGGGGGGGGGGTCAAATTTGGGATTTCGTGGTTCATTGGCTTGTACCTACTGCTCTACTTTAGAGCCTCTATGGTCGACAAGTCGTCCACGCGCTCTAGTGTGTTGGTTGCATCGACAGCGATGTCTCCGTCATCTTGCCCCGGCGACTGTCCACAACACAAGATTGCGTCATTGCTGGAATGATGCAATCCCACGCATGGATGAGCTCGTTTAACAAGGGAATTCTATAAGCCTGTGGTCCGTAGACCCACCGTTGGCGATGCGTTGAGTGGGGCAACTCGCTTTTCAATTTACCTCTTAACCCCCAGCAAACCAGCACACTTTCCGATCATGAGACTTGGTGAGCCAGACTCAGGCCAGTCTTTGACAACTACCAATGCTCAAGTCTTCTACGAATCCTTCGCGGACAAACTGGAGGAAGCGCTTGGCCATTCGCAACCGCATCTTGAAATCCGCTTCTCGGATCTCTCGGTATCCTGCAAGGCGTCCACGGTCAAGTCGCAGCGAGACGATGAAGAAGAAGCCTCTCCGGAACTGCCGACGCTTTGGAATACGCTCAAGCGTGCAGCGGAGACCCTGCTGTCCTCAAGGAAGTCGGAGCAGCGTGTGATTCTCAATGGAGTGAGCGGTGTGCTACGTCCTGGGACCATGACGTTGGTCCTTGGGCAACCGGGATCGGGAAAGTCGACGCTGCTCAAGGCGCTGAGTGGGCGTCTCGGACACCATGTTCGGCTGGCTGGTGATATCACGTACAACGGCGTGCCTCAACACTCCATCGCCAACAAGCTGCCACAACTGGCGGCGTACGTGCCTCACACTGATCTCCATTTCCCACTACTGTCGGTCAAGGAGACGTTGTCATTCGCGCACGTCTTCAACACCGGTGGAGGTAGTCACGCTACGGTGTTGCTGGGGCGAGACGCGGATCACGCGAGTCAACAAGCCCTCAAATCTGCCATCGACATGTTTCAGAACTACCCCGAGGTGATCAAGGAGCAGCTTGACCTGCAGAACTGCTGGGTACCATTGTTGGCGACAACTTGGTGCGTGGCGTGTCGGGTGGAGAGAAGAAGCGCGTGACGACTGGTGAAATGGTTCTCGGGATGCAGCGTGCCGTGTTCATGGACGATCAGCACTTGTCATGTGACTAGCGCTCACGATGGAAAATTGAGGAGTGAATTGATTCTTTAGTCTGCTACGCCAGCTACACTCTTGTGGCCATTCATTTTGGCTCGTAAACTACAGTGAACAAAAGTAAACAACAGGACTTCATATCTACAACGTGGTCGCAAACACTGCATAAATCCGTGCGACCAGATTCGATCCACGATGTGCTCAACGGAGGCATTGCATCCGTTACAGCACTGGGCTTGACAGCGCGGCCACCTTTGACATCATTCACACCCAACGCACCATCGCTCGGACCCTTGGCAAGGCAATAGTGATTTCGCACTTGCAGCCGTCCCCTGACGTGTCCGCGCTCTTTGATGACATTATTCTCCTGAACGAGGGCGAAGTGATGTATTATGGGCCTCAAGAGATGGTTGTCGAGTACTTTCGTGAGCTGGGACTCAGCTGTCCTCCGAACCGAGACGTCGCGGATTTCTTGCTGGACCTCGGAACTTCTCAGCAGTACGCGTACGAATCCACGTCGACTGCTGGTCCTTTTGGAGGAGCAAAGGCTCCCCGCCTAGCGAGCGAGTACGCGGACAAGTTCCGTTCTTCCAGCATTCACCAGGGCAATCTCAGTCTTTTGGCGACTTTATTCAACCATGAAATTCGAGGCAAGTGGAGTGAGTATGCCGAAGCAATGCCACAGTTCCAGCGATCTGTGTGGGCGAACATCCGTACACTCGTGGCTAGGCAGCTGATGCTCATCATGCGGGACGTCAACACGGTCCGCAGTCGGATGGTCTTGGTCCTATTGACGGCACTGGTGGCAGGCACGGTGTTCATGGACGCGATTCCCACGAATGCGCCGTTGGTGCTTGGAGTGCTCTTTGTGTCGGGGCCCGCTCTTTGAACAGACTTCGCAGCGCTCGATGTTCATCGAGATGCGAGATCTTTTCTACAAGCAGCGATCGGCGAGCTTTTTCCAGACGTCTGCGTATGTGCTCGCGAAGTCGTCAGCCAAGTCCTGATAGCGCTACCAGAGAGTTTCGTTTTCGGAGCCTTCCTGTACTGGATTGGTGGTCTTGAGGCTAACGCCGGGAGCTTCATCGTGTACGAGCTCGTCGTCTTCCTTATCGTCATGGCCGCCGTTCTGATCTTCTTCTTCGTCGCAGCGATATCTCCAAACATCTACGTCACGAACCCGCTCGCTCTAGGAATTCTTCAAGTCATCCTGGTGTCATCGTCACTAAGGAGCATACCTGTCGTGGCTCCATTGGCTAAACCCGATGGCTCGGGGTTTCCGTGCGCTGGCTGTGAACCAGTATCGGTCTGCAACATTTGATGTGTGCATGTACGAGGACGTGGACTACTGCGATCAGTTTGGTAAGACTATGGGCGAGTACTACTTGGGTGTGTACATCATTCCGCCGGGGAAGGAGTGGGTTGTCTTCGGCATCGTTTACCTCATCGGGCTGATCCTCGCATTCACCATTCTCAGCTATCTCGCACTCGAATACAAGCGCTACTAGGGGGAGTTCCGAGCAGTTAAGTCAGCAACGATGAGCGACGAGGACGACGGTTCTGATCACTATCAGCTTGCGGCAACTCCGAAGGAAGGCAGTCGAACTACGCCATCAAAATCACCGAGTAACGCCGTATCGATTGATATCCAAGAACCTCTCAAAGCGTTCGTGCCAGTGACGGTGGCGTTCAAGGACCTGTGGTATTCCGTTCCCAACCCGAGCAAACCAACGGAGTCCATCAACTTACTGAAGGGAATCAGCGGGTTCGCGCGTCCGGGGACCATCACAGCGCTCATGGGCTCCTCCGGTGCCGGCAAGACAACTCTCATGGATGTGATCGCCGGGCGGAAGAACACGGGCTCTATCAGGGGTAAGATTCTGCTCAACGGTCACGAGGCGACGGAGCTTGCTATCCGGCGGTGCACGGGGTACTGCGAGCAGACGGATATTCACTCCGAGACGGCGACATTCCGCGAGGCGCTCACTTTCAGTGCCTTTCTCCGTCAGGACAGTGACATTCCAGCGAGTGCCAAGCTCGAGTCCGTGAATGAAATCGTGAACTTGCTGGGCCTTGAGAATGTGGCGGATCACATGGCACGCGGGAGCTGAAGCGACTGACGATTGGCGTGGAGCTAGCGGCCCAGCCGAGTGTGCTCTTTCTGGATGAACCCACGAGCGGCCTGGACGCGCGCTTCGCCAAGATGATCATGGACAGTATCTGCAAGGTCGCGAACTCTGGGCGTACGGTTATCTGTACAATTCACCAGCCGTCGTACTAACCTGCTACTGCTCAAATGTGGCGGTGAGACGGTATACTTCGGCGAGCTCAGGACTGTCAGACGCTGGTTGACTACTTTGAGGCGATCCCAGGTGTGCAACCGCTGCCTGAAAAGTACAACCCTGCAACCTGGATGCTCGAATGCATCGGCGCTGGTGTCAACAATCCGGTTTCTGAAGGAGATGACAAGGATTTCGTGCAGCGATTTAACGAGAGCGTACTCAAATCGCAGCTGGATGTGGTTTTGGAGGAGGACGGCGTTGGACGTTCGTCTCCTGATGCCCCACCTTTGATATCATCGTAAGCGAGCAGCTTCTACGGTGGTGCAGTTGAAATTCCTGCTTCAGCGGTTTTTCATCATGTACTGGCGGTCTCCGGCGCACAGCCTCACACTGCTGGGTGTAGCACTTGGAAGTATCATCGTGCTGGGACTTGTCGGTATGGATTTATCCACGACTTCGTATCAGGGGGTGGCCTCGGGCCTCGGCATCATTTTCGTCGCGTTCCAGTTCCAAGGGTTCGTGTCCTTCAATAGCTCAATTCCGTTCGCTTTCAACGACTGCGCAGCTTTCTACCTGTCTTACTTTGCTGCTGGGACGGTCGTGGAAATCCCGTATGTCTTCGCGAAGGGGTTGATCATTTCGGCGCTCCTGTTCCTCTTCATGAGCTTCACCGGATTCGTCAAGTTCCTTTTGTTCTGGCTGGCCACGTCCCTCTCGATTCTTGTGGACGTCTACGCGGGCCACCTGCTCGCGTTCGTGCTGCCAAACATCGTCATGGCGTCACTTGCCGGGTCCGTCGTGTCCACGGTCTTCTTCCTCTTCGTCGGGTTCAATCCGCAGGGCAGCTCCATCTCCGCCGGCTACCAGTGGCTCTACACGATCACCCCGCAGCGCTACGCCATGCCGATCCTCGCTACGTTGACGCATGGCGACTGCTCCACGACCCCGGAGCTCAACGCCGTCACGGGTGACTACATCGATGTTGGCCCGGAGATCAGATGCCAGCCGCTGCAAGACGCCCCACTCGCAGTCGGCAACGTGACGGTCAAGGGGCTGCTCGAAGACGCGTACAACATGAAGCACGACGACATCGGCCGCTACTTTGGAGCGCTCCTGGTCTTCGCCGTAGTCTTTCGCGTTCTCGCGCTGCAGTTCCTCAACCACCAGAAGCGGTAGGCTAGAGTTGGTGGCGGGGGGTACGTGTACCGGACAACTTCAACAAGCTTCAACAAATTAAATTCAAATCTGTGTTTGGGGGTACAAATGCACCCTTCGAGTACCCTCAAAAGTGTAACCACGTACCCTAATGGTAGGCCAGCCATTCCTCCAATTAAGCCCGTCACTAAGCAGTAGGAAGGAGCCAGGATGTCGTCTCTGCGCAACGTGGTGAAGCGGCGCGAGCACAAGGAGCGCGGGCAGCTGCGCGAGCGCAAGAAGCTGGGGCTGCTGGAGAAGCACAAGGACTATGTGAAGCGCGCGCGCGACTACAACCAGAAGCAGAAGCGGCTGCAGACGCTGCAGCTCAAGGCGGCGCTGCGCAACCCGGACGAGTTCTACCAGCGCATGGCGGACGCGCGCACGGAGGGCGGCGTGCACGTGTCCACGCACAACCACATCAAGCAGGTGGACTCGGAGGCGCTGCGCACCCTCAAGACGCAGGACCTGGCCTACCTGCACATGAAGCGCGCCGTGGACCTGCGCAAGGCCGAGAAGCTCAACCGCGGGCTGCACTTCGTGGACGCGCGCAAGGGCAACAAGCACACGGTGTTCGTGGAGGACGACCGGCAGCTGGAGACGTTTGACGTGGCGCAGCACTTCGACACGGCGCCCGAGCTCGTGGACCGCGCCTTCAACCGCCTGCGCACCAAGGACCTGCAGACCAAGCAGCTTCCCGACCTGGCCGCCAACCCCAAGCACAAGCACAAGATGCAGGTGGAGAAGAACGCCAAGTACCGCGAGATGCGCGACCGCCTCGCGCGCGCCAACAAGATCGGCCGCATGAGCGCCAAGCTCGACCTGGAGCGCAAGGTGCAGGCCAAGGGCCGCAAGAGGAAGGTCAAGGCGGCCGAGAACGGCATGCCCGCCGTGTACCGCTGGAAGCAGCAGCGGCAGAAGTAGAGACGACGACGAGGAGGGGGAGATGGTCGACGGTAGAAGAGCCTATTGATTCATACACACGTGCATTTTTGGTAGTAAGGTGGGGTGGGTTATTCTACGCTGCGGGTGAGTGCGCTTGCTGCTGTTTGGGGCGTTGACGGGGGGCGTGGTGGTGGCCATACGCCTTCCGGATCTGGAGCAGGAGTTGGAGGATTACAGCGCGGTCTCCGGCGTAGATGGCGGCGGCGCGACGGAGGAGGTGGAGAGGCATGGTCTTGAAAACAGAGGAGTGTTATGTTAGAGCTGGAGGATGGGGATGGAGGAGGGGACGACTTACCTTCTTCTGCTGGAGGATGGCGAGCGCCTTGGTGATGTTGTGCAGTGAGCTGGTTTTGCTGAGTGGCTGCTTGCCGGACGGCCGCGTGATTCCTGGGATGCTGCGCATGAGCTCCACCTTCTCAACGATGCAGCACAGCAACACGCCTGACTGGAATTCCGTCAACGTCGCTGATGGATCCTGCGCAGTTGTAGGATAGTGTGAGTTTTGGAGTGACGACTAGTGTTGATGCGATGCTGCATTCGCACCTGGAGAGCGGAGGCGTTCTTGAGGTGAATGTTCAAGCCTTTCAGCCACGACAAAATCTCCTCGACAGGTTCCCGCGATAATGCGGAAGTCGAGCGTGCTGGAGCTGTTGAAGCTTTGATCGGTGATGGCTCTACATGTATCAACCCTTCATTGCTTCGGTCGGTTGTCTTGACTGGGGCTACCCTCGCCGTCTCTTCGCCTACACAAAATTGTTAGGTGTTGCTGTACACGGCCACAGATCGATCAAAGTTGGCACGCACCTGATAATTCTGACAGTGCAATGCTCGGTGCTCTGAAAGCGGATTCATCTTGCCCAGGTTTGCTTGGAGCCACCGCAGCGGTGGTGCTAAACTCGGTGCGGACCGGCAATATATCCATGTCCTGGTGGTTCAACTCGTACTCGCGAGCCTCGAAAGATCCAGGGTGAAATGGCTCGCTGTATACTGGACTCGAGAAGGGTGCCTTTGGTACTGGAAACAGATCATCGTCGTCATCTTGCGGGTCACTTTTACTCCATGCAAGACGGCGCGCAAAGCTTTCGTGCAGCTTAACCTGAACTAACGTTGCGTGGTCACCTTTAACAGCGAATTTTCCATGCTCAACCAGGGCCACAGCGGGGATATCCAGTTGCAAGGGAGAAGGGTGTACTGGACTTGGCCCCTGACTCGCTAACTCCTTCTTCTCCCTGGATCGCGGGTTTACCTTCGAGGATTCATGAACCGCGCTATTAGCGAGCGAGTCTGTCTTACGCTTCTCCCGAAAGAGTTGCCAGAGGTGCCACAGAATCCCGTAGCTGACTTGTCGATCGCCGATGAGAACAGCCTGCTCTGCAGATGCAGTCAAATAACACGACGGGATCCGTCCACCTGGTAGCTCGCCAAGTTTTTCAAATGCCTTGGAAATATTTTCTCTAGTAGAAAATAGCAAACAAATGGAGTCGATAAGTAAAACTCCATCCGCTTGGACAACAGAAAATGAGTCACCCTACCGCATCTCCGTCAACGTTCGAGGAGTTTTGAAAAACGGGAAGGATGCGCTCTTCACCACTTGAGTCAATAGCGCACTACAAACAGCACGGCACAGATACTTCAGTATACGACTAGAATGGAGCAGTGCTCTATGAACATCGGATTACCAGAGCAAGGAACCGTTGCGCATCGAATCCAGCAAGACACCGCCGGTTGGGGCCTGCGAATTGTACAAAGCGTGTTAGTCTTTTCCAGGCAGCAGGCTAACCCAACCAATATCTTACTTTCTTCGGATCCAGACCGGCAAGCGTTAGCCATTCGTTCACTGCATGCATCTGTTCGTTTGTGATATAAGGCAAGTTCCGCTTTAATGGAGCGCACCCGACGGATGAAGAATCTAAGAGCGCAGGCCTCCTTGCTTTCCTTTGACGTTCCTGGGCGTGCGTGGGACTGGGACCATCAGTGCCTTCGACATTGTGAACAGCAGTATTTTCATCGTTGTTGGCAATAGTGAGGCTTTTAGCGACATCCGATTTCACTGGGTGGGGTATCTTCGAGACCTCATCGACGTGAGCAAGTTTGTTGACTTGATGGACGAGGTTGTCCAGAGCACCCCACAACGCCTTAGATGAACATAGCTTCCCCGGACACTGCAAATTTTCAAAGCAGGCAACAGCTTTAGCAGACACCCCGAAGAATTCGAACGCAGCCCGAGCTAATGCCAAATTGTGCCGCCGGTCAATAGGCGTCTGAGGATCGGCTATGGCAGCGAGACCGTCGAAATGGAGTAGCTTCGCGTCAGGAACACTTTGTTTAAGTTTCTTGCCGTACCGTTCAAGGACAGCGAAAGCGATACGACACAGCAAAACTCCATTAGAAAACACTTGTCGAACGCGTCTTGGTGAATTTAATCTCCACTTCTTCGCCCGTATTACGAAAATCTGCTTCAGAGGCATCCCAATCTGCAACGTTTGCTGCACCCACTTGCAAAATCGCATCGCAAGTGCATCCTCATCGGAGCTATCAGCGTGTGGGCTCTCGCCTTGAGGCTGGTATTTTGCTATCGGATCCAACATCCCGAACACTCGAAGCCCACGCTCATCGTGAAAAATCTCAGACTGGGTAGTCTTTCTTGGGTTTGTACTGGAGGCTAAACTGCAGCGAGGACGGGTACGAGATTTTCTCTTTACAGTCGTCGGGCCTTTGGTACTTGGCCTTGGCGCTTTTGATTCCGTTGATAACGACCCTTTCCTTTGGGCGGTCTTGGAAGACTTGGGTGCGTTTTGGAGGACATGTGGCCGGCTTCGAGACGACTGCACTCGCTTGTATTTTTGCTTGGGTTGGACAACCTCCTCTATCACTTTAGGAGGCGATCGGGGCTGCTGCAGCGAGTGTTTAATCATTTCTTCTTGGGCACGGCGACGGTGGAGAGCGTCTCTATCGCTTTCAATCGACTGCTGCTGCTGCATCCGCTGAATGCTGAGTCTCTTCAACACGGTGAGCACTGCGCAGATTGCTTCACTGCTTCCCTCCATCATCTGCGCCACACACTCCGCGTCGTTGACAATGTACATGGCATCTTCATCCTGACTCCGGCATTCACTAGCAGCAAACTGGACAACGCGACGAAGACGCTCCGCAACGGCATCAGCGGCCAACAGATCGATCTCAGCTGAAGCTTCGGACGCAGTTCCTTCATCACTCGAATTGCTCTTCAGATGCAACGATTAACTGTCAGCAGGGCATCAATCGGCATGTCATCTACCAACTCCGTACCTGCAACCACTGCACAACCTCAAAGAGTACATCTCCGAAGCGCAGATCACGCAGCTCCTCGACCAGCAAACACTTGGTGAGAGGCAGCGAGTTGACCCAGTGAAGCAGTAACCTCTCGCGTACGCCTTCACTGCACTGTTCCCCCTCCGCGGTGACAACCGAAAGCCGAGTAGGAGACCCACAGCCTTCACAGCGGCCGACCGCCTCCATGCTCGACATCGATCTTCAAAGGTCGCCAGTCAGAAAAACTGCTATCAAACCTTACCAACTTCGGCCAGTCCACCATGGCCGTGAACAATGCGACGAGTGTCGAGGTGACCGGGAAGCAGGCCCACAGGCACATCTGAGAGCTGCTCCTAGCAGGAGGAGGCAGATTTGAGGAGTGCTGTCTGCAGTCCTCAGCTGAATTCGCGGTGGCGCCAGCTACTTTTTATCTCGTGCAACACGTTGAAGCTGCCGCATTCGACTGTTGAGTCCTCCAGCCCGCAAACATGAGCCAGAGCCGGACGCCGAGCATGAGCTTTGCTGTTTGAAAAGTTTGCTCGCTGACGTGTTGGTCGAATCCACCCCATAGACTGAACATGGAGAAACCCGAGTCGCGTCCATGGCTGGGTCGGTCGGCCTCTTGTGCCGCTGGTGACAAAAGTCGCGGTTCTTCTTGCAGTGCCGCTGACCGGCGGGCAAGAGAAGAGTTCGCGTGAATCGTTTCTTGCGTTGGGGTCGTCGTCACGGCGGTGACGGAATCGCTGCATGGAGCGTGGGGCCCCTCGCTCAGCCCAGGAGAGGAGAGCCTTGAGCAGATCTCCCTCCACCTTGAAGGAACAACGTCAAAGGTGTATGCGTTGGGGAAACGTTTGTCAGAAGCGGTGCCTCACAGCGGCCTGGTCACGTTTGAACGACATACACGTACTGACACTTGTTTACAGTAAGCGCCCCACGTCCGGTACTGGTATAAATTAATATCCCGAATAAAACGATGTAATCTATTTGGAAAGGTTTATTTTTACTAAACCCTGGCGGGAGTTTTGGCGCGAACTACTGCACACCAGTCATTGCCACAGAGCAACAGCAGCCAGCCCGAAGCAGGTCTTCATACCAGAATTTTCACTGAGCCAAACAAGTACAAGAACGCCAGGGGGTCCTGAATGAAAATACATCAGAAGCGAGGCCTCATACAGAAGGCAGCCGACTGCCCACGATGTCACAAGCAGCGCTCGCAGCGTGGACAAAAGCACACTACAAACTCAAGCGCGCACCAGCCCAGTCGACCGTGTCCGACATACTCAAGAAGGCTGCGTTGATCATGAGCAAGGACTACGGCGATGGTAACCGCCGCAAGCCCCTGAAGGTGACCTCGGCGGCGCTGGAGGCGCGACTGTGGGCGTGGATTCAGGCGGTGGAGGCCCAGAACGTCTGTCTGTCCCGCGAGCTGATAAGGATGAAAGCGATCGACATTCAGCGTGAGCTGTGCGACGCATGGGACCTGGGGTTTTCCGACGGCTGGCTCACTGCATTTGAACATAGGCATCGCCTTCGCTACCGCAATCGACCCGGCGAGTCTGGATCCGCTGATCCCGCTGCTGTAGCTCAAGGTCGTCAACGACTCCAAGAAATCACGAATCTCTACCCTGCAAAGGACATCTACAATATGGACGAGACGGGGCTTTGCTACGCAATGGCCCCAGCTCGGTCTATTTCTATTTGTACGAAGCGGGCGCGAGGAGTCAAGAAGAAGAAGACCCGTATTACGCTTGCTCTCACGGTGAACGCTGACGGCACGGACGCACTACCGCCGTTGTTCCTGGGTCGCGCCAAGCAGCCTCATTGCTTTGAGAAGCGCTCTGCAGAAAGCCTCGGCTTCTCATACCGGGCTAATGCGAAGGCCTGGATGACAGGACCGATATTCCGAGAATGGCTACACAATCTGGATCGGGACATGCGAGCGGCAGGGCGTCATATCTTGCTGCTGCTAGATAACGTGTCTTCTCATAAGACCGGCGATCTGGTGTGTACAAACATTCGCGTGGAGTTCCTACCCCCGCATACTACTACCTACTTGCAACCCATGGACGCCGGCATCATTGCACTGTTCAAGCGGGCGTACAGGAGAAGGCAGATTCTCTGGGTGTACGAAAAGATCAAGGACGTGAAGAAGCTGAAGAAGAAGCCCTACGCGGTCGATCAGTTGCAAGCAATGCGGTGGAACAAGGAGATCTGGCAAGAGCTGCAGGATAAGTCGGCCATCGAAAACTGCTTCCGCCATACTGGAATTGTTTTTAACGGTGTAGATGAAAGGTGCGGCGATTCCAACGACACTACTTATGACGAAGACGTCAGTGTAGAAGATATTATAATTCGTGCTTCGCAGTTGAGCTTTTAAAATATATTTTACGTGTATAGTACTTCATTGTGGTCCCTTTATAATAAAATGGCAAATCTTAGGAGATGGTCGGACCTCGTTACCGGAAGTGAGAGCTTTTACTGTAGTTGATAGCCAGTGCAACCGGGTCGAAACCCGGTGTAATACCACTGAGACCCGACCCGTTAGGAACCATTCGGACTAAAAGCACATCTCATTCCCACATCATCCGACTGAGAGACGAGCGGCAATGACTCGGGTGTCTGGGAAGCAAGCCCCACCGACGTACGCGCAGCACGAGCGTCGTTCGCACGCCGCGCGCACTACGACGACAGGCTACTTCAAGGCGAAGTCGCGCAAAAGGCAACACATGCGACAGCGAGCTACTCGGCTCGAGCGTACCGTTGTGGCGTGATAAAGGTCGCGCCTTTGAACAAGTACAAGACCTTCTCCAAGGGTGCATGCTACTCAGGGCCATTTATATCGCGGGTGGGCAAGACAGTGGCGGAGTGTCGCCATGAGGATGAGGCGCTTCGCGACATGGCATATTTGGTCGACCTGACCAATGAAGAAGAGGACAGTGAACCGCGCGGAGCAGATAGGTGTAATGGTCCAGATCCTCCTACCTCCTGTGCTAGATCTCCGGTTCTGCATGTCATCGTTTTGGACGGCACCAGTGATGACGACAAGCAAGAAGTGGAGCTTAGTGCTAGTACCATCGGTACGAATACACGAAACGAGCTTGCAAACAGCGTTGGTGTGGGTCATGTTGACCAGAGTGGTTCACCACTTTTACCACCAGAGGTTATTTGCTTGTTGAGTTCTAGCGACTCGGAGACATGCAGCGGTGAATTGTTTGGAGCTGAAGAGAGGCGTCTATCGAATGCTGCGCTCGTCGAAAATACCAGAGTCGTCGCGGATGAAGCTCCACGCTCGCCTATCAGCCCAGAAGTTATTTGCATCGATTTATCGAGTAATGACAGCGACAACAGCCCCAACGAGGACGACAGTCTAGTGGACAAAATAGAAGACGCAGACATACGGTCGTCCTTGGACGGACCGCTCAGCGCGGTGGTGGGAAAGAAGAAAACGGATGATGGCGAGGTGCACGATCATTTTGGTGACAACGATGCCTACGAGGGAGATATGGAATCAGAGCCAGAGGAAAATTCAAAATCACCGCTAAGTACCGAGCCAAGTCCTGATGCGGTTACACCGCGCCTGTATACAGAAGCTGATGCTGTTCCCTGGCCAGAGCAAGTTGAGGAGATCACGCACACACAAAATCCATGCAAGATTGCTGTTCCAGATTTGGGATCGATGGATTGGTGCGGTTGCGAGTTCATTTGTCGGCTCGACACATGCCCCAATGCTGTAACTAGCATTTTCGGCGCCCGAAACAATTGTCTGAACGGCAAATACTGCGGCAATCGTCTGCGGACTCTGGACGGGCTGCGATTGGCCAGCGGGGATGTTGGATATTCTGTTTTTACGACCGAGAAAATCTTTGAGGGTGCTATAGTGGCAGAGTATGCTTAGAGTCTCGACATCACTTGATTCGCCGTCGTCGCTGATGTCATCTGCGTCGACTCCCTCAGTCGGAATATCCGCTACTGACGGCTTAAAAGCCGTGAATCGGACTCAGTAAGACATGCAGAAGCCCACAGAACTCCGGGTTTTGCCGGGTTTGAGCCTTAACCCGTTTTCAACGGAGTCCTAGCTATTCATTTGCATTGGCATATATGTTGTGACTTTGGCGTGTGAGCTTTCATACACGTTGTGACACGAGTTACCTTTCATACACTTACTGTCGATACTGATAACCCCGACATACACCTATTGACACATGTTAACCGCTTTTGACAAAACGTTTCCAATTCATACACCTTTTGACGTTTCCCCACCTTGAAACCAAGAGGGCAGATCGCTTGGCTTTGTGGAGATGACACGGCTTCCCGCCACCTGGAACTTCCCGACCAATTTGTGTGCATGTAATTCATGGTGCCAAGCAATGCATGTATTGTGTTGCGCGGCCAGGTGGCTGTCCCAGTCCTAGCGTTTGCTTTTGGCCAGCATCAACTCGCAATGCACTTTACATTACAGATCATGTTGTCACAGCAGCAGCGTGAGGTTCCTCGATCGACGTCACGCCAATCGCGCCGCTTCGAAGCAACTGCAACAAGTCAGCACGAATACACAGTTCACCCGAGGAAACCGTGGCATGCATGACACAGTAGTCTGCAGCATCGGAGGCAACGCTCTTGACCTTCGTAAGTTGAAGACGTCGACGCTAAAGCGCGACAAGCAGCAACACTTGGCGCAGTCCGAGGCCAAGCGGGGGCGTGGAACAATGCCATCGGGGACTTGTCCTTCGCAAATCGGCCGAGATCTTGAGGAGAAGCAAGGACGACCAGCTGATGGAGCGATCACCGCCGGCTGGCTCGGCCGAGTTCGCGCGAACGCCAAGCTGTCCCACCATTGCACGCGTCAGCAACGCCCTTGCAGCGCGGTGACAGATGGGGGACATCAAGAGATGTGGCGGTCGGCCGGAGCTGCCGAAAGCTCGCGCGAGCTGTCGGCCTCACTCTCAACTTGGCCAGCTAGAGCAGAGGTCCTTGGTGCGTACAGCCCCAAGATCGATACCTAGCAAGCGTAGCGACCACAAAGAGACGTCGGGTGCAGTACAGTCCGGTGTCACGATGCCTCGGCACAACGCCAATTCGTTCTCGGACTCGCAATCCTCCGGCCGGTAATTGCGCGGAATCTACCCCGCTTGGTAGAACGACTACAGTATAGCTGACTGACTGTCATCCGATTCCAGGGACTCAAGCGAGACCATGCACGACAACGGCGGCCAGTTCCCGCTGCCCGACGGCTACTTCCCCGAGATCCGTCTGACGTCGGGTGAGATCAAGAACTACGAGGCGCAGATGAACGAGATCGTCAAGAACGCGCTGGCGGAGTACGAGCTGCACGAGGCCAAGGGCGCGTACCCCGTCTACCGAGCCCCGTGGCACGTCGTGGGCAAGGTGGAGGGCCTCACCACCATCAAGAAGGAGACCCCCGACAGCCCCACGTCGAGCCAGGCGCGCATCTTCGGCCGCATCAACGGCGACTACCGGCACTTCATCGACTTCTTCTACGCCGAGACGTCGGCCGAGCTCTTCGCGTGGAACCAGTTCATGTTCGGCTACGCCACGGACGCGGCCGTGCTCAAGAACATCCATACGGTGGCGTCCAAGCACAAATGTCTGTACATGGGCATCAAGTGGACGTGTCTGAACCCGTCCTCGCTCGTCAAGAAGCGCGACAACTGCTACATGGAGTACCTCATCTACACGAAGGACCTGCGCGGACGCGACGTGGGCGTGCGCGTCACGCTGCCGCTTGATATTCCAGAGTGCCCCGACCTGCCCAAGAAGCTCAAGACGAAGCGCATCCGACTCAATACCGTTTGGATCTCGCGACCGGCCGACGGCGAGCCCAACGTGACCGAGTTCTTCATGCTGTCCCAGAACAACTTCAACGGCCTGGCAGTCACCGCCAACTACTACAAGCGCATGATGAACATCCTCATGAACATGGCCGTGTTTGTGGACTCGCGCCGTATCCTGATGCAGGGCGTGGTGGACAAGAAAGACTGGGCCAAGTCCAAGTCACGCAAGGGCTGCAGCGTCTGCGCCCGCAAGTTCGGACCCACACGCAGACGCCACCACTGCCGCCTGTGCGGAGACCTCATTTGCCGGCGGTGTGCTATCGTGCGGGACGCCCCCAAGGAGGACAATGGAGACGACGCGGGCTGCAACCGGACATTCGAGATCGTCAAGACGAAGTTCTGCGTGCTGTGCGTTACGATGATGCGCGAGTCGCGCAGCAACGTGCTCGTCCCGGTGCCCGCGCCGAGCGGCAAGCTGTCGGTCGTCGACTGCGTGGACGTGGATCTCGACGAGTTCCGGCAGTCGACCATCTCCGAGACGGAGTCTGAGGGCGGCCACATCTCCTTCTTCTCCGAGACCGGGAGCAGCGAAGGGCGGTCGACTTCAACCTCGTCGATGTCCTCGAGCCTGGGCAAGATGTCGTTCGTGTCCAAGCTGGACGTCATTGATGACGAGGCGGTGACAATTCTGGCGGACCCGAGAATGACCGCGAGCGAGCTCATTGAGGAGGAGGTCACTGAGGTTATCGACACTACGGACATGGTCCCGGTCTCTCTGCTCGGGTCTTCTGGCAAGTACAGCGCTACCCGGACGAGCTCGCCCAGCAAAGACGCAGACAGCGGCAAGACGAGCTCGGGGTGGTCTCCGCTGAGCTCCAAGACGTCGCCCCGGTCCCTCGACCAGTGCCTGGCCGAGCAGGAGGAACTGCTGCGACGCATGATGCTTTCGGCCAGCGGCGGCCTGCAACGCCAAAACAGCGCGAACCCAGGAAGCGGGAGCTTGGGTAGCAGCGGGTGCAATCCGCAGTCGACGAGGTCGCGCCCCGACATTACTCTCTATGAGGGCTAGCTACACGAAGTCCCTGTCTGCGGGAAGCCAGCCTTACAGTATTAACCTAAGTATGAATCGATGTTGCAGTGCGTTTGCTACAGTACAACCGTAAAGCCGTTGCTTGGTCCCACTTGGCAGTGCTTGAGATTGGAGCCGCCGCGACCGCGTTGCGGTCTCCGTGACGGTGCGCGTTATACCGGGCCGGGTATAACGGCGGGCATGAAGTTGAGCTGTCCGACTTCCATGCTTCCGCCCTTGCAAAGCACACGACCCAACCTACCGATGCAGCTTTGAGCCGCGTAGCCGTAGAGCTTCATGGCAGCCTTTAACGTGTGACAAACCCATTCGTTCGAGGTGCCTTTCCTGGCGTAGTCGCGTTGCAACTTGCAAAGAGCTTTTGGGTCCACGCATCCTCAACTTTTGAAGCTCTAGGCCTTCATCAGGAAGGAAGCAAGCTCCTCCATCGCCTTGTGGTGCCGCGACAAGAACCCATCCTGCATTGCACTGCAGGAAGGGGAGCGGAGAGTGTAACCGAGGCAAGCGATCCGATCCACACACCGGTTGAACCGGCTTCCGTGATTTGGGGTTTTCAGCATCTGAGACGCGCGAACGGATCGATCCTTCAATTGCACGAGCGCTGCCTCCGCCAAACAGCATATCGTGGGCCTTCCTTGTCTGCTCATGGACGCCACATCGATGCGCGGGCCATACAAAGCACTGCCACTGCGCTGTTGCTGACGGACCCCAGAACGGAATATTCGAGCGTCCTCGCGAAAAAATCAAGCCGCTGCTCTGCTTCAGAGTGAGTTCGCTTCTCAGGACGGTGATGGGGTCCACTCGTCCTGCCGTCAACACTTCCAGACTTGACTTGCCAGCGTTACACTTGCTCCCCGTGTTGGGTCGTGTCGTTCGCTCGGTCCGCCGCCTTAGCGAGAGTTGGCTTAGACCTGCGCGACCGAACGACCGCTGCAAGGATCTTTTGCTCAGAGCTCGCTCATCGTTACTCTTCAATCGACGCCATGCCGCGCAGGTCGTCGCCCTCGGTGCCGCGCACGGCCTCGGTCACCTCGACCACCTCGACGTACGTAGCGATCGTCTAGCAGCTTTCTGAAGTTTGTAACGGCCGTCACAATTGCGGATACCTTACCTTTAGCTCATTTCGGTACTCGTCCCACGTAGCTTCCCGGCATACTAACGATTGCCTTGATGTTCCTATTGACTCGAATGCAGCTACCGGTCGGGCAAGCTCCAGTTTCCCCTGCCCGACAACTATTTTCCCCCGGTGAGCCTCTCGCTGGCGGAGGTGCAGCAATACCAAGCGCAAGTGGAGGAAATGGTGACCAAGGGAATGGCGTCATGCTTGGACCACGAGGCGCGGGTCGCCGGCTTCGGGCTGGAGGACGAGAGGCGGTGGCAGGAGGTCGCGCGCGACGGAGACCTGTCGATTGTGCGCCGCAAGAAGGGCTCAACGACCATCACGCGCACGTTCGGCACAGTCACGGGCGACTTTCGCCGGCTTGTGGGCTTCTTCTCGTCCGAGACGTCCGAGCAGCTCTTCGCGTGGAACCAGTTCTTCTTCGGCTGTGCTGTTGACGCCGTTGTGCTGTGCAAGATGGACCTGGACAAGTCCGAGACGCAGGCGACTCTAGGCATCAAGTGGACCTGCATGCAGCCTTCGGTGCTCACCAAGAAGCGCGACGAGTGCTTCCTCGAGTACATTGTCTTCAGGAAGGACGATCAGGGCCGTGACGCCGCGGTCATTGTCCGCATGCCCGTAGATATCCCGGAGTGCCCGCCCCTGTCGCAAGAGCTAAAGACCAAACGCGAAAAGGTCACGACCGTCCTAGTTGTACGCGCGTCCGATTCCCACCCGAACGCTACCCAGATTTTCATGCTAACCGAGTGCGAGAACAAGGGACTCGTCACGTCTACCAAGTACTGCAAGAAGCTGCTGAAGGCTCTGAAGGACGTGTCTCTTTCAGCCGATGCCAAGCGTATCGCCACTACTATTAGCACGCCTGGATTCGTGGAGCAGTCGCGGGTTGGCGGTGAGCAACAGGTTTTCGGAGACAACATCAAACCGTGGGTGCCCACGGGCATTCGCAATACCTGTACCAGTTGCACACGGCCATTCCGTGCTGGTCACAGGCGTCGCCACTGCCAGCTCTGCGGGGACGTCCTCTGCTCCAAATGCCTCGTTCGACGCGCCGGCATTCGTCAGGAGAAGAACGCCTTCACCAACTACATCGCAATGGCCAGCCAGCGGACGTTCCGCGTGGCGCAGGCGTTGTATTGTAAGGTGTGTGTTACCCGCTCCCGTGAAGAGGAGGCGGAAGTGCTGCAGGAGCAGGCTGAGGCAGCTCGGCGTTCCTTGGCTTCTTCCAAGTCGTCAGTGCCTCGCCGGTCGTCAATGGGATCATCCACGCAGCCGCAAAGCTCTCGTTGCTCGACCCCGACGTCGTCGGCGCAGCACAACTCGCAGGCTCAACAACAACCCGACGTGACTCGACGCAGCGCCACTTGGATCGAGAAGAACCGCTCATCGTGGTGGTCCGAGAACGAGTCCGAAACCGGCAGTTGGAAGTCTGGATCCGGCCGCTTCAGCTCCATCTCGCGCAACTACAGCGGCGCCCCCACCGTGCGCTCATCAGTCAGCTCGGACTACTCGCTTGGCAGGAACTCCTTCATGGCAGTGCAGTCGCTCCAAACTCCGCGTGAGGTCGAGAATGAACAGACTGATGACCACGTCGACGTGCGCCGCTCCAGCATCTACGAGGTGATCGACACCAAGGACATGGTGCCCGAGAAGCAGCTTCGAAGCAAGCAGTCCTCGGTTTCGGCGTCGACGGATGAGATGTCTGACGACGACTTCTACAACGAGTTCCCTGACACGGCTCGTGCTCGATACACTTCGACGCCCGTCACGCCGACTTTCATGTCGTCCCGCTCGACCGGCCGACGCACGCGCAGCACCGACCAGGGCGAGAACACCAGCTCCTCGAGATCGCTTGACCAATGCCTCGCCGAGCAGAACGAGCTCCTGCAGCAAGTGCTGAGCGCGTGCGGCCAAGCTTCGTCCTTCAGCAGTAACAGCGGCATCATCGAAGACGACGACGACGATAGCCACGATGATGGCGTTTATGAGCTGTAAATGCACTTCGCCCCAGTGTAGACAGAGAGACATTCATCGCGAAAGCAGCGATGCAGTAGTAAACCACTCGCTCCCATTCGGTCGAGTACCATAGATATCCATAGATGTACGTACATGCTGAAAATCCTTCACTACTCGTGACTCACCACTTCACAGCGACAGATGCTTGGTAGCTCCATTGCGTTGTGCCCGTCAACCATCTTGGTGTTCATGTACTGGCACCCGTACGTGATCTTTTACCCCAGCTTCATCATGGTTTGTTCGCTACGGCCTAGCGGCTAGGAGAGCTCGGGAGCCCACAGGTCGAGTCAAGTGCGTGGATCGACGACTGAAGATGAGTGCGAGCTTTCGCTTGGCGCGGCGGGCAAGTGTGCCGATTAGGTGCGGAGACGTCGAGCATGCTTGCATGGCGGCGGCATGGAGAAGTTGACGCCGCAGGACAAATCCTTCAGCCGCGACTATCATGTCATCCAGGAAGTGCTCGCATCGCTCTTGGACCAGGAACGTAGCGGCCATCTGTCTTACTCGCATCTCCACCTCCGTGCGCGGCCAACTCTCAACTCGAGGCTGTGCGGCACACGCGCACTTCTCGAATTGCTTGACCTCTGCAATGTCCTCTACAGGCTCGAGCCAACCGTAAGGTTCCCTCCTCCTTTCGATTGCATTACCGGTACCACCAGCGCCAAATATCCCTGACTCATTGTCATTTTGAACTGTACCAGGGCCGACATGTTCGCTGCCCGTGCCAACTCGTTCCCCGTACCCGACGACTACTTCCCGGATGTGCATCTATCGCAGCTTCAGGTGGTCGAATTGGAGCAGAAGATGATGCTGGCGGTGAAGAACGCGCTGGCCGACTACGATATGCACGAGGCCATGGGGCCAAACCCGAGCTATGGCGAGGGCTGGAAGACCTTGGGCTCGGTCGCTGAGCTCACCACCGTGCGGCAGACCGGTGACGCAGCCAGATGCCAGTGCCGCATCTTCGGCCGCCTGCGCGGCGACTACCGCAACTTCATCAACTTCTTCTACTCGGAGACCTCGAGCCAGCTCTTCGCGTGGAACCAGTTCATGTACGGTAACGCCGTGGACGCCGCCGTCCTCAAGAACATCCACACGAGCTCCTCGGGCAAGCCGCACCTGTATCTGGGCATCAAGTGGACGTGTCTGCAGCCGTTCGCTCTCGTCAAGAAGCGCGACACCTGCTTCCTCGAGTACATGGCCTTCACGAAGGACCTGCGCGGCCGAGACATTGGCGTGCGCGTCAACATGCCGCTTACATTGCCCGAGTGTCCGCCGCTACCCGACAAGATGAAGACCAAGCGGATGCAGATGCTGATCGTGTCCATTGTGCGCCCGGCTGAGGGAGACCCGCAGTCGACGGAGCTGTTGCTCATGAGCCAGAACGACTTTGCCGGGTTCGCTGTACCGGGCTTCTACTTCAAGCGGCTCATGGCCAAGCTGAACGACATGGCCGAGTACGTCGACGCGAAGCTGATCTTGATCCACGGCATGATGAAGCGGAGCTGCTGGGTGGACAAGAAGGCACGATCGGAGTGCCGCTTGTGCTCGCGCGGCTTCTCCACCACACGCCGTCGCCAGCACTGCCGGCTGTGTGGTGAGGTCTTCTGTAAGCAGTGTTTGCTCCATCGCGGAGCTCGGGAAGGCGAGGAAGACGGCGACAACGCGCAGCGGACTTTCAACGTAGTCAAGACAAAGTTCTGCCGCGTGTGCGTCGCCAAAGTGCGGGACGTGGACGTGACGCTGCCGGATCCGGGAAAGCAGGGCAAGGGCGAGGACCAATCGACCACACTGAGCGCGTTCGCAGACTCTAGGGCGTCGACGAAGCCTGACGGTGAGCACACTGACGATGAAGACGTGCGCGTCTTAGCCCGCTCCTCGTCAGATTCTGAACTACTCGAGACGATCCGATCGTCGGACGAACGTGATGGTGGTTTTGTAGATGACGACGAGCGCAGCGACCTGGACGGAGGCAACAGGGCGGCACCTTCCATCGGCGTCGACATGTCGAAGCTCATGTCGGCCTCCCAAATGATGCGCCGCATCAACGCCGGAGCTTTCGACAAGGACAACTCCGCCCACTACCAGCTCACTACTCCCGGACTTACGACAAACGGCTCGAGGCGAACCATTACGCAGTGTATCGCCGAGCAGGAGGAGCTGTTGAGGAGATTGGTGCTCGCTGCGCAGGAGGCGCAGCCCTGAGGCTGTCGCTGCGAGAGTATTCCTCGACAGGAAATTCATGTCAGCCTGGCAGTTCTGAGCAACTTTCTGAGCAACGATTCAAGATCGAGCCTTGTGTTCGGCATGATGGCACGGATGGGATAGTCATAGCGCGCGATGAGCCATCGCCCATCGCGCGCTATGAACGACCGCGAGGAATTTTTTAAGCTTTGTGCAAAGGTTGCTGGATGGAAGTGACCAAAGTTTGCTGGAATGATCGGTGTTTGCTGGAGCTGAAAATGTCCTTGAAGTGCTTCGGTGTCGGACCGAAGCTTTGGTGAAGTCCTTTTTCGTCCCCTCCTGCCATCGTGCCGTCCTGGCGATGCCAAGCTCGATCGAAGAGGAATTGAAAGCGCCTGGGCGGAACTCACGATCGCAAGAGCGATCGAGTTGAAGCTTTGCACCGGAGGTGGCTTCACGTTCGAGTTTGTTTGTGCTGTAAAATTTCAAGAGGAGCAACCGGTAAAGCCACCGAAACATTGGTTCAGGAACATGGCATTACACTCGAGAAAATCCTAACTACGTGATGTGGTTGATGTACGTGACTACCGTACGCGGGTACAGGTTCATGAGCAGTAGTCATCGTTGGTTGTTTAGCTTGCTTAGCTTCATCGCTTGAATCACTTCTGGCTGCGCGCGGTGGGTGGATAATATCCGGAGGACGAGTTCGCTGCCATCACCAAGCGCTTGAGCAGTACTTCCTGCTCCTGGAGGCACTGGTCGATTGACCGACTCGATCCAAACAGCACCTGGTCTGCCAGGGCGTGTTCATCCATGGGCGATTCGTCCAAAGGAGACGACACGATTTGCCGTGAAGTAGACACGATCTGGTTCGGCGTGTCGATTACTTCAATGACATCGTCGTCGTCGTCGTCGTCGTCGTCTTCCTCCATGGGCGGTAGTTTACCGCTCCTGTTGCTCGAAAACCCTTCATCGCCAGCATTGTCGTCCACTTGGTTCGACGGCGAGTTCATGAGACGAACCGTCTTGAAGTCCAGCGCTGCGAGAGACTCACGCATCGTCCGCAGTTCAGCTTCTTCGGCTTCTTGTACGACGCGCTCTGCACCAGCCATAGTGCGGAGATGACGCAGATCAATCATCATCGGAGCAGCAGGCTCCGTGACTTCCTCAACCTCAACCTCGATCTCTTCGTCTTCATCTTGCGAGGACGACACGCTCGTTTTCGTTTCCGAGTACACCTCGGAGCTGATGCTGCTGGAAAACTTGTCCTGCTTCCTTTGAACAGTGTAGTCGCCTTCATCCTCAGCGTTCTCAACAATGATATCTTGAATAGTGAGAGCAGGAGCAGCGTTCGCTCCAACGGGCGAGAGCGATACAGTTGCCGAGCCCCCGGTCAACGTGAAGTTGGTATCGTTGTCCAAGCTTCGGCGCTGGGACCTGTCCGGGAACCAACTGATCGACTCGGCGTCGGAGAATCCTTCGTCCTGGCTGTCAATCCCGGCAATGCTGTTGGTGACGTCGCTGCCGCGGATCTTGCCCATGCAAGCCTTGCAGAACGTGGTCTTCACCACCTGGAACGTGCGCGGCGTGGAGGTCGCGTTGTCATCGAGGTTTGGCGCATCGCGGACTGTCATACAGCGCCGACACGCGACCTCGCCACAGAGCCGACAGTGCTGGCGGCGGCGCGTCGTGGAGAACTTGCGGTTGCACACGGAGCAGTTCGACCGCGCCTTCTTCGGCGCCCAACTGCTGCGGTCCAGGATGCCGTAGGTCGAGATCTTCTTCGAGTCGGCGTACAGCGCCATGGAGCTCAGCGTCGTCATGAGCTTCTTGAACGTAGCAACCGACGAGAACCCGGAGCCCTTGAACATGTCGACCTCGCTCGTCATGAAGATCTGCGTGGTGTCTGCGCTGTCGGTGGTCGGGCGGACAATGGTGACCGTGTGCGACTGGATCCGCCTGGTCTTGAGCTTCTCGGGCAGCGGCGGGCACTCGTCGAGCTGCAGCGGCAGCGTGATCCGCACGCCGACGTCGCGCTCCTGGAGGTCCTTCGTGAAGACGAGGTACTCAAGGAAGCACATATCGCGCTTGCGCGACAGCGTCGACGGGTCCAGGCAGACCCACTTCATGCCGAGATACAGATGCGGCTTGGCCGATTCTTTCGTGTGGATGTTGCACAGCACGGCGGCATCCACCGCGTATCCGAACATGAACTGGTTGACGGCGAACACCTCCTGCGCCGTGGTGGAGTAGTAGAAGTCGATGAAGTTGCGGTAGTCCCCGTCGACGCGTCCGAAGACGCGCGAGGACTCGACCGCCCTGGACGGGTCCACCTCGCGGATGGCCGTGAGGTGCTCGACGTTGCCGACCACGCTCCACCGGGAGCCGTAGTCCGGCCGAGCGCCCATGGCCTCGTGCAGGTTGTACTCGGCCAGCGCGTTCTTCATGATGATCTCGACGCGCTGCTCGTAGACCTCGATCTCCGCCGGGATGAGCTTCACCGGCGGGAAGTAGCCGTCGGGCAGCGGGAACTTGTCGTTGCTCGAGCTCATCGTCAGGTGCTGCAATCCCCGAGGAGGAACTACGCTAGCTGCAGTACTGTAGTGTTGGGACTCGAGCGAGGCGCGTGCACTCGCACTCCTGACACCAAGCGTTCCTTTTGCACTGTGGCGGGCCGCCACACTGGCGGCGCGCGCATATCGCAGCCAGCACTCGCGCTGTGCGCGGTTGTGGCTGGACCGTCCACCGTGTGCAATGCTGCAACGCTGCAATTGCTGTCGGCGAGTTGCCTTTCGCGGCTTGGAGCGGCTTTATGCACTGCATAATATGCAGGCGTCGAGCTGTCAGACATCCGGTTTCGTGCCGCCGGGGAAGCGCGCAGGGGATTTGACCGCCTAAGAGCAGTGCTCTTAGGCGGTCAAATGCTCTTAGAGCAGGGCGGAAGGGCGCGGGCTGGCCAAGCCTGGTGATCGACTCTGGCAGCGCTTAGTCGCGCGTGGAGCAAGGCGTCGGCCTTGGTGATGGCAGGGGATTCCGTCCAGAGACCTGGTTTCTCCATGGCCAATGCACATGTATCATCATGCGTATGAAGGCGCCGGTTGTGGCTGCGGCGGACATGTACAAGTAGCTGACGCCGTCATTTGCACACTTCCGAGCTCGCCGCACATTATTTCGGGGCGATAACGGCCAGATGACCGTGTTAAATGCCTCGTGGTGAGTGCCCTCGTTTCAAATGGCTGTGCTTACGACGCCCGGAGATGCTGTTGTGGCCGCTAAGCAGCTCTGGTGCGTGCAAGTTCCTCCGTTGAGACGTCGGCGTTGGCGTCGAGCGAGCACACTTTTTTTCAGGCCTCCCGTATTGACCGAGCAAGACGGGGCCAAGGCAGACGCGCCTCAACGCTTTCGTTGAACCCGGCTCAGCAGGCACGCGGTTCCCTCCCTGAGGAAGTTCACTCATCCGCGGTTTGCCGCGTCGGTGAAGGAGGCAACTGAAAGTGATCGGCCGGTCTGGATTTCGCTCGCAGCGGTCGGCGGCGACATCAGAAGCTGACAAGCGATGTGCTCGGGGTCGGTCGGAATCCAAACTCCCAGCGCGAGCACGAAATGCGTTCGCAAGCGGAGACCGCCAGGAGGGATCAAAAGTCTCGTGCGTCGATGCTGGTTGGTGAGGGCCGAGCGGGCGGCGGCACGTCTAAAAATCCGAGGGGTGAACCGCATCTTGCAGTGTGCAAGTATCTTGCTGCAATGCTCGACTCTCGCTCGCTGCGACTCCTCTTCATCGTGTTTCTCCTTCTTTTGTGCATTTCAAACTGCTCATCTTTTACACCAATATGTGGAGCTGCTGTGAGGCGGCCACAAATTCCGGCACAAAACACGGTCCACCCCGGACTGTATCACGGAATGCTTCGTCAAGTGGGACCGAGGACGAACGCCGAGATACATTTATTTGGCTCGCCACCACAACAAGCATGGGTGGTTCTCTTCTCTATGCGAGCGCTACCAACCCAAAGCCGCGAAAAAATCGAGCAGGGCCATCACCACGAGCACTAACGACATTCCCAAAGGATGCTGAGACCTATCGGATATGCATGCACGAGGCTGGGATTCCCTAGCCTGGGGATGATAATGTAGCTGGTGTGCTCGCTCGGAGCCTCGGTCGCCACCGGTCTACGCCGTAGACTCTACGGAACCCAGTGACAGCCGAGATGATCATTGGGAGCGTGGCCCGATCCCAAGGAAGAGCAGCCAGCCAGCCAACCTGACCAACCAACCCAGCATTTTGCTAGCTCCGGCGCATAAATGCTCGCACGCCATGCTTTCTTGCTCGCGTGAAAGCCTTTCACGCGAGCAAGCTCGGCGGGACCTTGAGCCCGAGGCCGCTTGCCCCGCGTGGAGCCACTCATGCGCTCGAAGCTCCGCTCCGGCTACGCTCGCATCACGTCGCGTCTGAAGTGCACATCGCTTTGCCAATGTCCCTAGCTGGGGCCTCCGTCTCTCGGTGCGTGTGTACCTTTCAATAGGACTGCAGCTCTCGCACGGGATCTCGATTAGTTTAGTTTTGTATTTGCGGGTCCGCCAGCATGGTGCTGCCCTCGAGTCGCCGTACAGTATCTCGGTAGGTGCAGGTGCTGACTCAGAGGCAATCAATCGGCCACGGGCTCCGATAACTAAACTGACGCTCTTTCATGGATGCCACTCCAACAGGAACGACACCAAGACGTTCCCACTGCCCGATGACTTCTTCCCCGAGGTGAAGCTCACGGACGAGCAGGTCCGCAGCTACGAGAAGCAGGCCCGGAAAATCCTCCACAACGCCTTGGCGGAGTACGAGCGGCACGAGTTGAAGGGGGCCAACCCCATCTACGGCGAGCCGTGGGTAGTCGTCGGCAGCGAAGGCCCCCTCACTGCGGTCCGACAGGAGACACCCGAGGGCCTGGCCAAGAGCCAATTTCGCTTGTTCGGGCGCATTCACGGCAACTACCGGAACTTCATGGACTTCCAATACGCCGAGACTTCGCGCGAGCTTTTCGAGTGGAACCAGTTCATGTACGGGTACGCGGTGGACGCGGTGGTGCTGAAGAACATCCACACGAGGAGCTCTCGGATGGCTCACGAGTACATGGGCATCAAGTGGACGTGCCTTCAGCCCTCGTCTTTCGGGCGCAAGCGCGACAACTGCTTTCTCGAGTACCTGGCCTACACGAAAGACGAGCTGGGACGCGACGTCGGCGTTCGGGTGACGTTCCCCATGTCGATCAAAGAGTGTCCTGACCTGTACCGCCGTCTGAGGGTGAAGCGGGTCAAGACACACACCGTCACGATTGTCTGCCCGTCCTCGTCGTCTTCGGACGCCACTCAGCTCTTCATCATGAGCAAGAACGACTTCGCCGGGTCGTCGGTGAGCGCCAGGAACTTCCGCAAGCTGATGCGCATCTACAACGACCTGCCGTACCAGCTCGACTCCAAGTACATCTTGAGGCAGGGCATGATGTGCAAGACCAACTGGATGCCCGACGACTCGCGCAAGGCCTGCACGAACTGCCAGCTCCCGTTCAACGCGGCGACACGCCGTCGCTCTCACTGCCGACTCTGCGGGGACATCTTCTGCCACCACTGCGTGATCTCCCGCAACGTCCCGCGCAACCATCGAGGCGATGCCGAGTCGCGCGTCTTCCAGGTGGCCAAGACGAACTTCTGCAAAGCGTGTTTGTCATCCGTTCGTCGCTCGTCACTCGCGGGCTTTGCTCGAGCGTGCTCGACTACGCATGCCAGCAGCGCTCAAAAGGTGCGATCCGAGAGCAACGGCCGCACGCTGCGGAAGGCTCATAGCAACTCGACCGAGCCGCGCCAGGACTGGTGGGATGACACGTCGTCGCAATGGTCCGAGTCCGACTGGTCCGAGACGGACTCGGACGACAAGGCCTCGCTCAACGCCTCGGACATTTCAGTGAGGTCCTTGCTTGCTAGTTCGCTCTCTTCGTCGCAGTCGTCGTGGACGTCTCGCGCCGAGAACGGTCTGGACAAGGAAGACATGCTGCCGTTCGTGACGACGCTGGATGTGATCGACGACGACGTGGCGGTGCTCGGCGAGAACCCGCGACACTCCAAGTCCAGACTGCGCAAGACGCTGTCGATGTCGGGTCGGTACTCGATGAGCAGGAGATACTCGGCTCGGAGGCAGCAGGCCGACCCGCAGGAGGTCACGGAAGTGATCGACACGACCGACATGATGCCAATGTCGGAATATCGACGCCAATCTCGAGCGACCACCGGAGCTGCGTTGCCCCCGCGAAAGTACAGCAAGCGTTCCAGCGGCCGCGAGTCCTTACTGGGCTCGAGTGGCCCATCGGAACAGCCGAGCAACAGGTTCTGCTCCTCGCGCTCGATCAGTCAGTGTCTGGCGGAGCAGGAGGAGCTGCTGCGCTGCATGTTGAGCGTCAGTCGAGTGCATTCGAACTCCAACGTGCGGGCCAAGGGGAGGCCCGCCGGAGAGAGGATGAACTTCGCGGCGACGATGCCCGTGCCACGGCCCACTGTTCGGCTTTATGATCTTTAAAACATTGACACGAGCGTGCCGAGCTCACAGTGCAGTTATCTATCGAAGGTATTTAGTAAACCATTTTAATGAAGCCGCGTCGAGTACGGTTGAAGAACTCGGTCGGGCTCCTAAAGCTTTTATAAACAAGTTGTTCATTTACAACATGTGCAGGACTACAGTATCGGTGGAGCGACTCGCTATAACAGATACTATAATAGCGACGAAGATACGCCAAGAGGTAGCTCGTCACTTGGCGACCAACATACAGCGTTGCGTGCGATAATAAATACCGCTATGGATAGTCCTGCCTGCCATAGAGCGACAAGCTTGCGACCGCGACACCCGAAGTGGCCATCGTTGCTATGTGAGCCAAGGCCGTGCATGCTCCGACATCTTTTTTTTATCAGACCCGCAATGCGTGACCCGCAATACCAGAAGCCACTGATCATGGGAACGCTACGAACCGTGATCCACAAAATAGCTTACCGATAGCTTACGAGGTTCGCCGCGGTTTGATTGAAAGTGCCGTTGGTAGAAGTATAAACCCACGTTGTAAGCAGTGAGCGAGTAACAAGTCCAGTAGCAGAGTTCCTGGTAGTTTATACTCAGAAGGTCGAATTCACTGCGCGCATTGTCCAAGTTTCGGGCGCATTATGCATTGAGAAAAACGAATATATCGACTTCTCGAGTTTGTTGTACTTCGTCTGAGGTGCCTGTTACCGGTAAGCAGAGCTCCGCTTCAACTCCATCCGCATCTGTCATGTTCGCTGTAGAGATCTTGGCTTAATTAAGACCGCTCGTCGTTCTGGAGGTGCCTTCGCGCGGTTACCGCATGCAACCCGAGCGAACCCTGCGCGGCCTGCTAGCCACTGGTCCCATGTGTGATATTCAATTCATGCGAAGCGGCAGATTGCATGCCAGACGGATCGCCGGCAACCTCCAAGCCAGCCGGCGGCGTGAGCGCGGTCGGCTGATGGTTGCATTGAGCCCGCAGGGTATTGACCAACCGACACGGACACTAGGAAAGGAAGCATTCCGACGATCCGAGGACAGCTTCAACCCCTTGGCGCGTGTCGCTCCCCTCTCTAGGGAAAGCCACCTTGCGCATTGCCCGAGCGGGCAGCAACACTGCCTTGCCAACACCCGCATGCATTGCAGAGCCCTAGCCGACGTTCGTTGGCGCCGCAGGTTTTGAATGAGCTGGCTCCATGGTGCGTCGCTATGGTGCGGGGCAATGCGTGTCTGTGCTGTCTAGCAGCAGTTGTTGCTCTCGCTGAAAATGGGCACTTTCCGGGGCTCGAAAATGGGTCCTGCAAGTCCATCTCAAAGACATGAAAAAATCGTGGCAGCTAGCCTGTTTACGCCAGCTGTGCTGTATGCCTGAAGACCACCTCGATATTTTTTGTAGGGAGGCATGGCATGCTGCGACGTTAGCACTGCCTACGAGCATGTTGCCAGCTACCTTGAGGCTTGGCTCTAGCATGCATCAAATGCTCCTTGAAGTCGTTGAAGTGTGTACGCTAATGCATCTTCTGGGCAAAGATACAGTCGGTATATCGTTGCCTCGAGTCTTGACGTTTGTCTTTCAAGCGGATCGATTGACGAGGCCACGGCTGGCAAACTCAGCTGGGTCAATTCATATCGCATGACCAGGATTTCTCCAAAATTCATTCGTGCTCAATTGGCGCGGCGAAGGCGCTCTTCTATAATAGTGGCGACCAGCTAGCAGCGCTACATGGATGTATAGCATGCACTGTACGCTATTATATCGGCCCGCTGGCCTGCTGCAGCACTTCCGCCCTCGCAACGGGGGACTGGTCGCCATGTCGAAGGGATTCTAAAACAATTGGGTCCAGGAACAGCATATACCCAAAATATGTAGTACAAAGTAATACTTTTGCCGTTAGTGACATTAATAAATAAAATTTCAATTTACTATTACTACCTCGAATACTATATTCTACCGTACTTATAATGATTTGCTGATTACTGTAGTAGTAGTAGTTTTATAGAGTGGTACTAATGGTAATATCGTCCGATATCACCAAACCACGTTTTCCGACGCGAATCAGAGCCTAAGAAAATTGCACAGCATGTCAACTCGGTTATTGGTACCTAGGTCCTTGCTGCTATTTATCCACTTTTTGATTTACCAAGTCTACTTCATCCAATGATAGCGCTTCCCTACAATCAAAGCGTATGCAAAACACATAAGTAATCTGGTGCGCTGCTTTGTGGCTCTAAAAACAACTTTTTGTGTTGCTGACGTCTCACAAAAAGGTATCTGGCTACTGCAAAACTGGGCGCAATTGGCTAAAACAGGGGAGGGAGGTGCCGCGTCTGACAAATTAGAGCTCAGGTCGCGGAGCAGTGGTCAGGGAGGGTACTCGGGACTCAAAAAGTCTAGGTTCCACATCTTATACTGTCTTTTTAAGGAGGCATGACTTACGCTACACGTAACAGCCTGCTTCAGAACGGTATTCAATACCACCAAAGGGAGGTTATTTGAAAATTAACGAGTTACAATCGAGCTCAAATTAAACACAAAGATTTACGAACAAGGAACAATAATTATATTACTCATTTGACTAGAGTTCAACCTGAATTTGAATTTGTTGGGGTTTAGACTGCTATCTACTCCTGATGCTGCGCGCTGCTGCAGCCTCGTCTACGGAATACACGTTATGAGGACATGATCCACGGTAATAGCCCATCCGATTGTGCTTCATGAGTCGCCCTGAAATATCGCTACCTAAAGAATAATGGGATTTTCACGTTTCTCCTAGATTTCCTATTTCTAATATCCCATGAAAAAACGAATGATTTATAATACTCAAACAATGATCTCTAAAGGCGCTCGGCTCATTATTTTAGCCAGCTACAGGGTAAGTAAGTACTGTATATTGTGTCGGACGTTGTCTCAACCTGCATTGGGGGAAGTTTGCCCCATCTTCAAATCCGCTTAAGGTGATCTGGACACTACTAATGTATCACTCGTAAATTAGTATTATACAAATTTGCAGTTGTACTACTGTAGTATTTAACTACTATTCTGGCGAATACAAAGACACGAAGACGACTTCCGTCGATCCAGCTTCGTGTTTCCGCTCATTGCTGTAGTTTCCCTCGCGCCTGGAGCCCCTTCTGGTCAGTGTCTTCCGGTCCCGATGGCCGAGCCGTCCACCCCGTCGGGCCGCCACCGCATTCGCGGATTTCTGAGCAGCCGCAAGCGCAAGTCCCGCCACTCGCACGTCGCCGACGTGCCCCGCACCAGCGCCAGCGCCAGCGCTAGCATCACCAGCAGCCTCACGTCCGAGCCGGCGTCGCCCGTGCCCATCGCCATGGAGGGCTCGCTCAAGAAGCGCCTGGCCAAGATGCCGGTCATGCACGACCGCTACTGCGTGGCCACGTGGGAGCTGGACGCCGACGACCACAAGTGCGTGATGCTGCGCAGCTACAAGAGCCGCCGCGCGTACGACGCGCACCCGGAGAAGCCCTCGAGCGTGCACCAGATCAAGTGCATCAGCGACTGGGACGGCAAGACGGGCTTCCACCGCTACCAGCACGCCTTCACCATGGAGACGCGCGACAAGAAGCTCTTCCAGTGCGTGGCGCCCTCGGCCGCCGACAAGGACAAGTGGCTCGAGCTCATGGCCATCCAGTCGGCCTTCCAAGGCGGCCGCGACATGCGTCTGGGCAGCGTCGGCAGCCTCGTGCCGCTGCGCCGCACGCAGAGCGTCGAGTCGGCTGTGGACGAGAACGGCAAGCCGCGCGCGTATACGGGCGCCTCGAGCGGCAAGCCCCGCGGCGAGAGCGACGTGAACGCGGACCACTCCACGGACTCGGAGGACCAGGGCCGCTTCCCGGGCCACGACGGCCTGTTCAGGACCGAGTCGGACGCGTCTGCGGCCTCGCTGGAGCTGCCGAACGGCGACAAGAGCGAGCCTGCGGACTGGGGGCTCTACGGAGAGGCCAGCGGAGAGGCCACCACGTCCAAGTACGAAGTGCAGGACAACGCCAAGCCCGTTCTGCTGGACAAGGAGCTGCTGGACGCGCGTGGAGAGACCAAGACGCTCGCCACCGACTCGTACTTGTTCGAAGAGGGAGGCGCCAGCAGGTTCGGCGCTGTGGTCGTCAAGGGAGCGCCTGGAAGTGACGAGGACGAGGACGCCGAGTTCGTGGACGAGGAGTTCGCGGCCCGCGAGGCCCGCAAGGAGAACGAGAAGAACATGAAGCGCCGCGCGCAGAAGCTCGAGTCCAACCGCGACCTGTACGCCGAGATGGCGGCCGCGAGACTCGCGACCATGCGCAAGGATGCGCGCCACCCGAAGAAGAGCCGCAGTCACAGCCACAGCCGTCCGTCCGCTGGGAGTGATGAGAGCGACGAGGAACAGCATGACGAAGACGAGTCCATGGTGATGGAAGGCGATGTTGATGTCGAGGGCATCGCGGAGCTCGAGGAGATGCACCAGCGTCGCAGCAGCCGCAGCCGTCGCAGCTCCAAGAGCCACAAGAAGAGCTTCGTCAGCAACAGCGAGAACACCAACAGCATCAATGGCGGATACGCCAGTGGCGAGGATGAAGAAGAGGAGGAGGAAGAAGAGGTTGAGGGGGAGCAGGCACCCATCCCAGTGGTTGTTGCGACTGATATGACTGAGGCGGAGAGTGCAGAGGCCGAGGAGCTCCGCCTGCTCAAGAAGAAGTACCGTGCCGAGCGTCGTGCCAAGAAACGTCTGCTAAAGGAGAAGGAGGAAGAGGAGCGGACTGCTCTCGAGGCCGCTGAGCTTGCTCGGGCCCACCGCGAAGAGCAGCGTGCTCGTGAAGAGGCCAAGGCCCGTGAAGAGCAGGAGAAGCGCGACAAGAAGGAGCGCCGCGAGATGAAGGAGAAACTGAAGCGCGAGAAGGCCAAACAGCGACAGGCAGAGGCCGAGCTGCGGAAGCTGGTAGAGCTCAAGCAGGCCGAGGAGGAGCGTCGGGAGCGTGAGCGCAAGGAGAAGAAGGAAAGGAAGGAGAAGAAGAAAACCAAGAAGAAAGAGAAGTACACGTCGCCTGCGGAGCGTATCCAGAAGAAAGAGGAGCGCGACGCCGAGCGTGCTGCAGCAGCTGCTGCAGAGGTTGAAGCTATAGCCGAGGTCTCGAATGCACTGGTCGTCGTGGAGACGCCGCCGGAGCCGCAACCAGCTCAACAGCCTGTCGCGGCACCAGAGCCAGCTCAGCAGCCGCCTGCGGCTCCGGAGCCCGCGCCGGTGTCGGCGCCCAAGTCTGCCTCTTCGTCCGTCCAGACTGAAGCTCTCCCGGCCATCGAGCAGATCGCTGCCCCTGCTCCTGTGGTGGGCCCTGCCGTGGCTGTCGCTGCTGCTGTCGCCCCTGCTTCTGCACCAAACAGCCAGGGAGCAGCAGGTCAACCGCACGTCATGCCGATGTACCAGGTCGTGCCGCCTCCGTTCGTGCCGTCGTACCCGGCAGGCCCGCAGAGCATGCCTGCCTACGGTCTAGCAGCCACGTTTGGTGCGTACCCTCCGATGTACCCAGCTCCATACAGCTATGGCGCGCCCGTGGGGCCGCAGCCTAGCTTTATGCGTCCGAACATGGGGTTCGTGGCCGGGCTAAGTGTCCGTAAGGCTGCAGGACCTGAACCGGCACCTTCAAGCCAGGAAGAGCCCATGATCGGTCCGCAACTCCCGACCCCGGAAGAGCGCGCTGCCGCCTCCTCGTCAGGCAAAAGCGCGCCTCCTTCCCCTCCCCCTCCTCCGCCCTCTTTTGGCGCAAAGTTGACAAACCTGCCGGAGCTGCCGGACGTGGTCGAGTTTTAAGATGTGATGTTGCTCTTGCGAGAGCATGGTTTAACTTAAGTTTGAAAACATTTTGCCTCACTGAACTGTGCTCGTTACCTTTATTCAGGTCTTTAGCAGACACACACCATCGCGAGAAAGCAGGTCTTGAGGTGCGTGCACTTGTTTTAGTCGCGTGGCGATTAACCAAAGGTACTCGCTAGAGCTGGCGAGGTGAGGTGAGTCGAGGTGGTCGTTTCGTGACGATTTCCCCTATAAATACTGTTGTCGCCGAATAGCACGCTGCTGCGCTGATGGCAGAGCGGAGTAACGAGCCTTGCACGCGGCCTGCAGCGTAAATCGGCCGAGTACTTCACCCACTTGGCCCCACCCAAGGCATGCGCGTGGTGCCGGCTCCGTCGATCTCATGGCCGTCCAGTCGCAGTCGCCGGCGGTCTTCGGTATCCCGGGTGCCAAGCAAAATGGCAATGCTGCTACGCCAGCGTGGCCGCACGGGCTCTTCCGAGTTCCTCATGTCCGAGAATCACAACGCGTTCGACCCCAGCTCCCGGTTTATCCGGACATGTCAGCAGATCCGACTCGCAGCAATTCTCTTCGAGCTCGCAGCCATCCCGTTCCTAGCAGCATTTCACCCCAAAGCCACGCGGTCGCAACTTGCCGTCGTGTACGTGTGTGAACTTCTATTTTGTGCAGATATCTACGTGCAACTCAACACAGGCTACTACGAGAATGGCAATGTATTACGCGACGCCCGAAAGGCGCGACGAAAGTATCTCTCGTCACCAGCGTTCCTGGCAGATTTACTTGCACTGGCCCCACTTTCTGTGGTATTACCTAGCAGCACGACCGGATCGCGCTCGATAGCGCTGCTGGAGATGCACAAACTTGTGCGGGTGTGGCGTCTACCCGCCCTCGCTTCGAATCTTGATGACCTGTACGCAAGGCATTTTGCCGCGCTCAAGCTTACCAAGGTACTCGGGTTTACGCTGCTGTTGACGCACTTCGTAGCTTGTGGACGTTTTAGCTTTGGCTACGATCACCCAGCGCCAGGCGGGGAAACGAATCACTGGCTACCTCACGCCCCGCAAGACGGACACCACACTGCACGAAGACAGTATCTGATGTCGCTGTTTTGGGCGTTTGGACTTCTCACGGGAGGCTTCGAGGGCGAGCTTCCTCGCTACAACGCTGAGTTCGCTTTCACGATTGTGGTCGGGCTTTGTGGGTTTACACTGTTCACGGCACTATGCGCAACGTTCTTCCTGCTATCCAAGTGCGAAGATGGCGACGCAGAGCTGGCCGAGGCGCGCGTGCACCAGTTTCAGCACATTTTGGCCTTCCATCGGGTCCCCATTCAACTGCAGGCACAAGCTGTGGACTACCTTCAGAGATATCACACACAAGCTGAAGCTAATGACCGAGAAGCTGCGCGCCGCCTTTGTCCTTCAATCTCGGTGGATATCCAAGTCGAGCTTCTCGAAGCCACTGTCGCCTTGGTGCCGGTGTTTGCCGGGTGTGACTCCATCTTCATTCGTGCTGTGACCCGATTACTTGAGCTGATTGCACTGCCGGCACGGGTTGCGCTCTTTCGCGCTGGAGATCACGGAAATGCCATGTACATTGTTCACACAGGCGTGTTACACACCGTTGTCGGTGGGGTGAAAGTGCGCGAGCTGCGCAAAGGATCCTTCGTGGGTGAGGTTGCTGTGTTCGCTCGACAACCGCGCACTGCTACAGTCATCACGGCTACGTATTGTACGCTGTATCGACTTTCACGTGCCGACGCCGACAAACTTCTCGAGGGATACCCGCAATACGCCAAAGTAATTAACCACACCGTCGCCGAGATGCTTCACAAAAGCAGCACTGTGGAGATGCCGCCACCTCCCGCTGATAATGCACAAGGCGAACAAGAACCAAAGCCAAAGTTGGTTCTGTCATTTGTCCAGCTCGTTCGACTCAAACAACTTCTCCATGCACGCGCTCATGCGAGGAAAGGTAGTAGGCGAAAGGTGTTGGATGACCCCACGAAAGCTGATGATCTCACGAAGACCCCAACCCAAGACGTTGCAGAAGATAACTCTCTGCAACCTCAAGATGCTATGCCAACGACTGTCATCACCCCCCGACCTCCTTTTCAACCACTTCTTGGAGCCCGCACCACTCCTGAAAGCTCGATGGCGCCTCGGCGCTCCTTACCAGTGCCGCCACATCGTAAGACTTCGCACAACGACAGTTTTCACAGTGACAGCGTGCTATCGTCACGGAAACTACTGAAAGGCGTGACTTCCATCAAGATCTTCCCCATTATCCCCCAAGGCAAGGCAGGACTTGGTACAGCTACGACAGAACAGGCGCCCGCGGGGAACCGACGGACGTCATTTCTTGCCTCCGGAATAAACAGATTGACCATGTTTCGCGACAACTTTTTCCATGACAACGAGGTGAAGCCAGCCGATGCCATCCATGGTTACTATGAACAGTTTGCTCATCTCGCGGGATCTTCAGCACCACGTCGTCGCTGGTGGCATCGTTTCCTCATGGGCCGTGGTGTAGATGCCGAGTCGAGTTGGAGAATGTTATGGATTGCTGTCGTTGCTGCCGTGACTTGTTACAACTGGGTGATGATTCCTTTGCTTCTGTCATTTTCCGCCTTGGACGACTTGTGGACGAGCTGGTTCCTTATCGCGCTAAATATTGTGACAGATTTCGTGCTCTGGGTCAACATCTACGGAAGTTTGCACTTGTCCTTCTCCGTCAACTCTGAGAAGATCTTGGAGCCCACGCGGACAGCTGAACGATATCTGTCAAGCGGGAGATTCTTCCTCGATTTATGCTGCTCGTGGCCCTACTGGATCTTTGTACCAGCGAAGTTCACACACCCAGCGCTTCGGCTGCCTAGACTAATTGGAGGCTATCGATTGCGTGGATATGCTAGCGAGGTGGAAGCGTACTTCCGGCTAACTAGTCGTCACAAGCTCATGATGCTCGGGGTTTTGTTCTTGATGCTGTACCATATCGTTGCCTGTTTGTACTTTAGCACGACGTATCTCGACAGCTTCAGCACAGGCGAGAACCAGTGGTTGCCATCGGAAGACGTGTACATTGAGCGACTAAATACTACCCACTTCGTAACGATCTCTGGCATTGCCCTTGCTTCCGACAGTACTCGAGTTCAAGAAATACGAGCAGAGCAATATTTTCGATCACTGTATTATGCTGCAAACGTGCTGGCTGCGGTCGGGCGAATGGTCGAGCCTGCCAGCGATACAGAATATGGAGCCGCATTGATCTTTATGCTGAGTGGGTTTTTCATCACCGCTATTGTCGTGGATCATGTTCAAAAAGGTTTTACGGCGTCAGCGCTGGAGCAAAAAGAGTTTTTCGCGGCGCGCGCGCGCTTCCAGCGCTTTCTCAAGCGCCAGAACGCCCCGCTTTCTATTCATTTACGCGTGAATTCTTTCTTGGACTTCTGGTGGTCTGCTCATCGCGGTGCTATCATTGATGAACTGCTCGAGGATCTCCCAGGCGCCATCAAACGCGATGTTGTGCGCAGCATTTGCACACCAGCGATGGACTCGTTGGAAATGCTGTGCAGCAATACGACCAGCCCTGAGAGCGATGGTGCTACTACACCGATGCAGGAGTCGGCAGGACCGACAGTCCTCGAGCAGCTGGAAGAAATTTTCCTGGATAATATCAAGTTTGTGCTTTATGGGCAGGGAGAGATCATCTACCGTCGCGGGGACTACGCCAGCGGACTCTTTTTCCTGCTGGAAGGCAAGGTGTCCATAACGCTGGATGGGGAAGTCCCTCGGCATGTCCCGCTTGGTGGCTTTTTCGGGACGGCAGCACTTCAATCGACTGGTGCTCGCGACAGACGTGAAAGTCGACGGCGCTCAAGTGTAAGGTCGACTACCGGTGTGGGGTATGCAGAGCGTGTGACTGCCGTTAGCGGCTGCATCGTGGTGTATATATCGCGTGAACATCTACACGCGATGCACTGCGTGTTGCCGACATTACCCGAATGTTTGCGCAAGTTGGAGCAACGACTTCACGACTCGCGCGTTGCACGCTCGGCGGATCTGAGGGCATTCCAGCCGCGAGTCGCGCTTGGTTTGAACAACCCAACCATGCGCCGAGCACTTCGACGCAAACAATTGACGGGCTTTGTGGAGTTGCTGGCGAAGAATCTGGAGTGGTGGCAGCGAGGCACAGCTGTAGACCCGGACTGGCCGTTCGTGGGGATATGGGAGGCCACAATGCTAATGGCGTCAACTCTACAAGGAACGTTGGTCATGTTTTACATTTGCTTCGGGGTGAATGAGACCACGCACGGTCGCGCCTTTGCCGATGGAGTAATGATCGCGCTTGAGCTGCTATTCGTCCTGGATGCGTATCTCCACCTGCGCTTGGGGTTCTATGAATACGGTAACAAGGTGATGGATCTCGTCGTGATTCAGCGCCGCTACTTGCGCTCGGTCTACTTCGCTATCGATATGGCTGCTCTCGTCCCGTTGTTTATCCTCAACTGGACTCTAACATCAACGCGTTTGGAGGTACTCAACATCAACAAGATGCTCCGATACTTCAAGGGCTCAAGCCAGTTCCGTACACTGGAGACGAAGTACGTGAAGCTCACGACGGAGCTTCGGCTCCTCAAGCTCGTCTACTATTCCTTTCTCGCCTCGCACATGTTCGGGTGTATCTGGTTTGATTTCGCAGCCCACAAGTCTGGAGTTCATATTGTTATGAGCGGTGGAGACGATTGGTCGCCAAGCTTCGGAGCTACACTGTGGGGCCCTTACAAGTCATTGGAGTCAGGCGCGCGTGGGCTCCAATACCTAGCATCCACTTTTTGGGCCTATGGTTTGATGTCCAATTCGAGCCAAGGTGAGCTGCCGAAGACGGTGGGGGAGTGCATCTTCAGTGTGATCGTGATGACGACGGGGTTCTTCCTCTTCGCATACGTCGTTGGTCACATCTCCGACGTGATTGAGCTGCAAGACTCGGAGAACCGCCATTTCGTGGCCAAGTTGAGTTCTTTACGCCAGCTCCTGCGCCACTTTGACTTGCCACCGCGCGTTGAAGAGAAGTTCAAGAAGTATTTCTTCTTCAAACGCTTCCACTCTATCACGCAGGAGCACGTGCTTGAACGCGTTCTTCCCCCGTCACTGGTTGTCGATATGCGCATGTTCCAGCTGCAGCCCATGATCGTCAAGGTGGCGTTCCTCGTCGGCATGGAGGATTCAGTCACGCGCATGCTCATATCTCTCTTCACCCAAGTGCTGTATGTCAAGGACGAGTTCATCTGCCATTTCGGTGAAGAAGGAAGCGAAATGTTTTTCATCTACACTGGTGTATTAGACATTTACATCCCATTGCTACCGCATGCAGGTGGCAACGGGGCGGGTGGTCGCACTGTCGCCTTCCCAACCGCTCCTTCTGGCGCTCGAGTTAGCCTCAGCGGATTGCGGAAAGTGAATGAGATCACGGCCGGAAGCTACTTCGGAGAGGCGGCCCTATTCACGAATACTCCGCGTAATGCGTACGTGAAAGCCAACACGTCATGCATCCTCTACAAGCTGTCGCGCCATTCATTGGAGTTGGTGTTCGTACGCTACCCTGAATGGCAGCAAAAGGTATTGCGAATTGTCAAGATTCAGCAGCAGCAACAACGATTGCAACGTCTTGCCTACGAGGCGCAAGCTCCCGATGGTGGGCCCGCTAATCGTCGCCGTGGACTCCGGCGAACCGCGTCACGTATGGACCTGGTCAATGCTCGGGCGGAGAACATTGAGCAGCTCCTTCTGAGTCACCGAAAGGGGCCAAACTCGACAGAGGACGCCCCTCGCCGGTTAAAGACTTGGATTATCCAGCAGTGGCGAAAGCTCCGGGCAGCGAAGTTGGTCCTACGCTGGGTGGTTCCAGCGTTGCGTTCGCTACAGGAAATAGCGAAGCAGCTCGCACATGGCGCAGAGATTCAGAGCCTATTCTACCTTCAGTGGATGAGACTTTTATCTATCTGCACAGTCTACGTGGCTGTGATGATACCTTACCGCCTAACGTACGACTCACTCGACAGGTGGAACGTGATTCCCGTGTGCTTGCGCATTATTGAAGCGCTGTGTGAGGTGGTCTTCTGGGTGGATATCTGGTTTCAATTCCACATGCGAACAAACCAAGCAGCCATGGAGCTGTACGAGCAGGACCAGCTCGTGGGGTACAAGCGCGAACGTTTAGCTCTCGATCTAGCAGCTACGTTCCCGTTAAACCACTTCGCCACAAGCTTTTCGAGTGGACCAAGTCGACTGCTACTTTGTAAATGGCTGCGCCTCAACCGCTGCTTGAAAGTGGTCAACCTCGTGTACTACCGCAATGAGATCACGCGTCGTAGCGTGTCATACGAGGTGAACCGCGCCCAAACGCTCTGGCTGTTGTACCTGCTGGCAATGTTTTGGACTTCGTGTGCTTACTTCGCAGTTTCGATTTACGATGGCTTTGGTACCGAGTGGCAGAACTGGCTGCCGTCGTCTTTGCTGGATTCGGATGACCCATCGCCCGAGTTGCTGATGATGAGACTCTTCCGAGGTTTGTCTTTTGCGGTCACGGCTTTCGTGAAGAAAAGCAGAACATTTGTACCGGCCTCGCAGCTTAACTTTGCGTTCACCATTGTGATCTCATTCGTCGGCCAGCTTATCATGGCCCTCATGATCGCGGAGATGGCCAACGTGTTTTTGCTATACATCGACAACGAGGTCCAGTTTCGCAAGAACCACCTCATTGTTGAACGCTCCTTGGCTCGATGGAAAGTCAGCACGGCGCTGAAGCAGCGCGCTGATAACTTCCTTACGTCGTGGTGGTCTTCGCACGCAGGCGTCGACTACCAGCTTATATTCGAAGACCTACCAGCGAGCGTTCGAACCGAGGGTATCATGGTCATCGCCAAACAACCGCTCAGTTTGTTTATGTATCAAGTGTTTCGACCGCTTATCCGCGGAGGCATTCACGGCGATGGAGACGCTGAGAGTGGAGACGCTAACAAGGGCGAGGAAAAAGCTGAGGACAAGGGTGCGGGTGCTGAAGAGGTTGAAAAGCCGGACTATGGTGTGACGTTCCACATCGCAAACCTCACGTACTCGATAGCGAAGTGCCTTCGCTTCGAAGGATATCCACGAGGAGAAGCAGTCATTGTCGAAGGCAGCGTGTGCAAGGCCATGTACTTTGTGGTTCGAGGCTACCTGTTGTCCAAGAGCGTGTCCAACCCACTCATGTACCCCGCTAACCGCTACAGGGGAGGTGACTATATAGGAGAAATCGGGCTGCTTGGCCACTCCGTGAGCCTCATGACGGTTACAACCATCCGCGCGTGCGACCTGTTCGTACTGAAGTCTGAGCACCTGCTACAAGTGCTTCAGTCGCACCCGTACTTTAGTCTGGTACTTGCAACTGCGCAGCTTGCGGTACAGCAGAAGAAGAGTACGAGTGAGTTCGTTACCGAATGGTTCAGTAGCAACGATGACGACGAAGAGATTGAGAGCAGTGCTAGCAGTGGCGATGACAGCGATGAAGACGAAGAAGAAGACGAAGATGTAGTCGACGAGGCCAACGCAAACGGTGGCATCGTGAGTGAAGACATGAAACTGAGGCGAGGGAGCCAACAGCTAAGGCGGGCGCTGCGAGGAGCATCTCCGGAAGTTATGGAGGCGTGGGAGAACACATTCGAGCTTTTCATGGAGCTACTAGAGCCCAAGGGGAGTATGGGCGTCGCAGAAATCCAAGCTGATTGCTGAGTACTTACTTACTTCGTAATCACTAGAGTAGCAATAAGTTTGTGCAAAATTGAGAATTACTAAGTAGTAATACGGTGGCGTATCTCGGTTAGACGAAAGTTGTGCGAGTGTCGTGTTCAAATAAATAGTTATGGTGGCATTTCTCTCTCAGTCTTCGTCCTCCATCATTCCTTCGAGCCGAATGAGGATCTTGGTCAGGTTGTTGAGCTTGGACTCGAGCCGCTGCTCGGTTTCAAGAAGCCGCTCCTGGAAACTCTCCTGCATATCGAGCAGTCGAAGCAGCAGCTCATTGTCCGGCATAATCAGAGGGGACGAGCTGGACGATGACACTTTGGGCTGAGCAAGACCTGCAGCATCAGCATTGGGCCCACTTTGAGGTGAGGGGTCGATAAATGCGTTCGGGTCAGTACCAACAACGGTCGATGGCCGTGAGGATATCGTTCCGTTCGATAAACGATGCCCGACGCTGTCGGTACGAGCTTTGCTTTGCAGCAACAGTTCTGTAGGCGAAGGTGCAATGGTCACCGCACCTGATCGATGCCTTGGGTGTGTGGACGATGGACGATGGTGGTGGTGGTGGAGACCAACACCAGGCACAACCAATTGGTTCATAATGGCGCGGTTCTGTAGAACTTCGAGATCGTTGCGAAACTTTGCGAGTTCGTCGTCCTCGAGCATACCGCTGTTGTCCGTGTCGTATACGTTAATTACATCGTCGATGTCGAGATGAATTCCCTCCGTGACAGCATGGAAGCGTTCTAGGATGGCTTCAATCTCGTTGCGGCAGATCATGCGTTTCCCTTTGAGGAAGTCCACATTGCTTTTCATGGTTTCGTGCATGACCGATTTCATGACTTTCTGGAAATTGGTACCGATAACCGTGATCGGCAGCGCGAGCACAAGCATGCCCGTCAGAACAGTGCAACATCCGACCACCTTACCCGTCCAAGTCACAGGCGTCATGTCACCATACCCCACAGTTGACATGGTGACGATGCACCACCAAAAAGACGTGGCAATGCCTTGGTATGGGTTTGGATCCACGCATACGCAAGCGTCACTGGTTTCCACCGATGCGACTGCCGCTGCAGCAGAGACGGAATACACCACGTCGGAAGTTTTAGCGTCCCCGTCACACTTGCCCATCCAGCCATCCGCACGACAACCATCGCTTGTATACTCCGCGAAGTAGATGGCAGAAGAGAAAATAATCATCGCGATCGACATTAGGAAGATCAGCATGGTCAGCGGTTTAATACTGATGGAGATAGCCTGCGTGAAAACTTGAATGGCTGATGAGTACCGTGACATCTTCAGGACCCGTGCCACTCGGGTAAGTCTCACGATTCGAATGGCCCCGAGGGATCCAGCATTGTCGAAAGCCAGCAATGACTCCATGTAAAAAGGGAAGACTGCAACAAAGTCTACCCAATTGGAGATGTCTAACAGAGTGACGTATTAAAACGTTGTCAGAACAAACGCGTACGGGTAATAGTAATGATCTTAATGAATAAACAACGGCGTACCTTGGAGGAAGACCAGTTTACTGGGACACACGAGAAAGCGACCAACGAGTTCAAACGAGAAGACACCAGCGCAAATGGCCTCCAGAGCATTAAGCACCGACATGTAGGGGTCGAACACAGCCTCCGTTTCAGCAACAAAGACGAATGTAGACAATATGATGAATCCATAGATGCTCAGCGAGAAGTAGTACGCAGGAGTAGACGACTGAGGGTCCTCGAAGAAGACCCACACCTTGTGCATACAACTCGTGGGCTCTTCGCCATCGTCGGCCTGGGACTCTGAGACAGTCTTAGAACATTGCCGAGTTAGAGTTCCTTTCGTGCCGTTGGACAAGTCGACAGCCGGTAGTTCAGGACTACTGCCCTCCACTGTCGTGACTATAGTGGGTTCCTCTGGTGTCGGTGTTACCGACATCGATCGACGACTGCGTACACTCCGCTGGCTTCGCTGACTCTGCTCCACAGTTTTCATCCTTGAAAACGACGGGAAATGAGATTGAAGGCGGATTTTCCGGGAGCTGTGCAATTCTGACCGGCGTCTGGCCTCGCGCTCGATCACCTTCGACAGCTTCAGAGCTGTTTCTGAAAGCTCCACGGGTCCTGTGGAGTCTCGCATGGCGATTCTGCTCCGATCAATTCCAAGCTGATGGCACTCGTCCAAGTAAACGGCAAAGGCACTGGAGATTGGCGGCCCGAGTGAGTCCAGCACCCCGCACGTAGAACGTGTAGCCCCTTTCACAAGAAAAAGCAATACGTGCCACAGCAGTTAGTCTCCTAAAAATATTCCGATGGTATCGAGGAGCACCACGTTAATATTATTGTGACAGGTGCATTTTGTAGATCCCAGTAGTAGCAAGCCTTTCAGTCTATTCATGAGATGAGCAAAATGATCCCAAAATACGCAGTCACCAACCTAGTTGCAATCTCAGCTAGCGGTAGATTCCTCCTCCGTCTTGGCAACTTCCTTTGTGGCTGGTACCTCTGACGGATTGTTGGCCTGGGCAGCGACTTCAGCTCGCGCTGCCTTGGCCAACTCCCGCCTACCAGCACGGTCGGTACGCTCGGCTTCCTCCTCCTTCTCTTTTTTCCACTCCAAATAGGGCTTAGCCACGTAGTCGAACGGCAACACCTCCATGGTGCGTAGCCACTTCGCATACGTCCGAGTGCGCTCTTCGTGCTTCATAATGTGGTCAAAGATGAAATCGCGCTTGAATAGTTCCACAGCAGCGGCGACTGCAGGCTCCTTCAGGTCCAGCGGCGGGTGGGACGTTTGAATAGACTCGGCCATCTTCAAGTTGTACACCTCGAAGTGCGCTTGCGCCAAGTACAAGCCCACACTAGGCGCCTTGGGCAAGTCCATCTTGGTCAGCTGCATGGCGCGCTCGATTGTCGAGGGGTCCGTAACACCCGACACAATTTCCACAGCGGTGCCGATCATCTTGCGGATGTGGTGCAGCAGGAAGCTCTGGCCGACCACACGCAGCCGCACCCACTCCATGTCGTTCTGCACAAACGGACGTTCGGCCTCAAATGAAATAATGAAGCGCTTCGCCTGAGGGTTGGTCGGCTCCATCTTGGACGTGAAGTTGTGGAAGTTGTGGGTCCCCACGTACTCCTTCAGCGTGGCGTTCAGCTTCTCCAGCGTTTCGTCGCTTAGTCGGAAGGCCTTGTGCGCCTCTAGCGTCGTGTTATCAATCACCACGTTGTCGTCAAAGCCCTCCTCGGAGTCACGCAGGTCCGACGGCCATTGCGCAGTCGCTGCATCTCCCTTCTCCTCCGTCTTCTCCGACTCCTTTATGGCTGCAGCACGCGCTCGCTTGGCGAAGATGAAGGTGGGCGCCAGGTACTCGTAGGTGCGCTGGTCGCACGTCATCTTGGCGTTGAAGTTCTTGGTGACCGTGACCATGTGCATCACGCGGATATCCTCGGGCAGCGCGGCGTTCACCTTGCCGACGAAGGCCGGGATGTCGGCGTCTTCGCCCACGTGCAGCTTGGCGGTCAGCAGCTGGCCCGCCGCGTGCACGCCCTTGTCCGTGCGGGCCGCGCGGCTCCAGCCGATCTTCTGTAGGAAGCCGTAGTTGCTCTCGGCGATGCCGCCGGCCTCGAACAGCGCGCGCTCGAGCTCCGCCTCGATGGTCTTGACGCCCTCGTTCATCTGCATGCCGCTGTAGTTCTTGCCGCAGAAGGCCACCCACAGGCCGTAGCGGCGCTTGGTCGGCAGCGACAGCGCGGGCTTGTCCGCTGCGTCCGTCGGGTGCTGGCGCTGGCGCTGCGCCGCGTAGGAGCCGGGGTGGACGGCGTCTGAGCGCTCGGCGCGGCGGTCCGGACGCGGCTCTGCGTCATCCGGCTGGCCGTCGCGGCGCGCCTGCTTGGTCTTGCGGCGCGCGGCCCAGTGGGTCTTCTTGCGCTTGCCGGCCATGGTGATGATCGTAATGGCTGGAGCGTGAGGTGAACGAGCAAAGTGTACCGCCATCATGGTACGTTGGTGTCGCGCACACCAAACTTATCATTCTGAGGGTCGAAGCGGTCGGACGGAGCAGCTCGATCGCCCATTATCCAAGTCTCCGCATAGCAGACAGTTGAGGTCGATGGTGTCGCTGCGCAGCCTCCAGACGCTGCGTCGTGCGGCCGTGCGCGTGGCCGGCAACCGCCTGGCGCCGCTGCAGACATTGCCGACGCGCGCCTTCTCGCAGGCGCACACCCCCACGCAGAACGTGGATCCCAAGGACATCCTGCGGCCCGAGGTGCCCGTGGACGCCAAGCCGCAGCTGTCGCTGGAGCACGAACTGCCAGGCCTGCCCCAGCTCAAGCCCGCGAGCCAGCTCAAGCCCCCACAGACGGAGATCTCGGTGCTGCCCTCGGGTCTGCGCGTCATCTCGCAGGAGACGTACGGCCAGGCGGCCACGCTCGGCATCTTCATCGACGCCGGCAGCCGCTTCGAGGACGACGACAGCGTGGGCGTGAGCCACCTGCTGGAGCACCTCGGCTTCAAGAGCACCACGTCGCGCTCGCACGCGCAGCTGGTGCATGAGATCGAGGACATCGGCGCCCTCACGACGTCCTCGTGCGGCCGCGAGCAGATCATCTACACGATCGACCTGCTGCGCGACAATGTGGAGAAGGGCCTGGAGCTGCTGGCCGACGCCATCCTCAACGTGGACCTCGTGCCGGAGGAGATGGAGGGCATCAAGGCCATCATGCGCATCCAGACCGAGGACCTCATGGAGAACCCGCCGGCCATGCTGCAGGAGTTCATCCACGCGGCCGCCTACGGAGCCGACACGCCGTTGGGACGCCCGCTGCAGTGCCCGCTAGACAAGATCGACGCGCTCACGGTGGAGAAGGTCAAGAAGTTCCGCGCCGAGCACTTTGTCGCGCAGAAGATGGTTCTTGCCGGATCGGGCGTCGACCACGCGCGACTGGTGAAATTCGCCGAGAAGTTCTTCGCCAACGTCCCCGTTGCGCCGGAGGGTACGCCCATGGCGACGCCCTCGAGCCCCGAGACGCTGGAACCGGTGATCTACAATGGGGGACTGTACCCGCTTTCGAACCCGGAGTCCGAGTTCTCGTACGCGGCGCTGGCGTTCCCCACGGGTGGCTGGCACCACGAGGATCTCGTGCCGATCTGTGTGCTCCACACGCTGCTGGGCGGTGGTGACAGCTTCTCTGCCGGTGGCCCTGGCAAGGGCATGTACTCGCGGTTGTACACGAGCGTGCTGAACCGCTTCTACTGGGTCGAGTCCGCCTTCGCCTTCTCGTCCATCCACGCGGACGTCGGTCTGCTCGGTATCTACGGCGCCTGCCTCCCGTCGCACACCAGCAACCTCGTGGCGCTGTTGTGCAACCAGATGCTGAGCGTCGCTAACCGGCCTGTCGACGCGATCGAGCTCGCGCGTGCCAAGAACCAGCTCAAGTCGTCGGTGCTCATGAACCTCGAATCCCGCATGATCCTGTACGAAGACATTGGTCGTCAGCTGCTCACGTACGGCGAGCGTGAGACGCCCGAGTCTGTGTGCGCCAAGATCGACCAGGTCACGGCTGCAGACATCCAGCGAATTGTGAAGGAGGCCATGCAGAACCCGCCTAGCCTCGTTTACTCCGGAGACATCCCTCGGTTCCCGCAGTACCAGCAGGTCGTTGCTGGCATTAAGGAAGGGCTGAGCGAGTGAGTGTATTCCATATCAGTCAGGTTGCCTGGCGAGGACCCCACCGCCGTATGTAGGCGAGATCACTAATAGCAAGAGGAAGTCGCCGCAACCAAAAGGGAGAAGAAAAGCAATAGAAAAAAGTCAAAAATGGGATTGTATGTGTTGGCGCATTCAGGCTTCTGTTCATGCAATGAAAGTTGGAGTTTACTGAGGTCCAAGTAAGCATCTAGACGTACACTACAGTTGGTTTCTCGGTTTGATGAAAGGAATAGGCAAACGACGCTAAAAAATGTCTAGGAAGTCAACCATGCAAGCTCTGTAAGTCCTGTATATGGAATACCTAACGACGCTTGATTGCAGCTTCCTCCTGCAGCAAACGAAAACCTCGAAGATACTGCTGGCATTGCGCGGCCGTGTCCGCTTGAAGGTCCAAGGTTCGGCAAGGGTGAACGAACACGAGCGAGAAGCAGCGCGCAGGTGCATCAGGGCGCTGGCGAGCGAAGGTTTCCGTGGTCGCGCCTGGCAGCACCTCCACCAGATCGCACGTGTCAACTTTCGCGTCGGCCTTCGGTTGCATCAATGAACCATGTGCAACCGAGGTAGCAGGCGAACGCCACGACAGCCAGTGGCACTGAGCGTCTGAATACACAACACGTTGGTGAGGCACGCCACGCGCTCCGAACTTGGTCACCACAATGCCGTTTTCAAGCTGCTTCTTGAATTGCGCAAGAAACTCTTGGTCCTTGGCTTGAGCTGTGGCACGTGCTCGACTAGCACTCTCCAATTCGTCCACTGCCACCTGCAGTCGGATTTTTTCCGCTCGTTCGTCCTCGCAACGCTGCTCGAGCTCGCGGATCTGGCGCTTTAGATCACTTTGCATGGCTTGGGCTTCCTCCCCCACTTTTTTTCGGACAACTTCGAGCTCAGCGCTAAACTCACCGCGCATGTTGCGCTCACGGTTCTGGGCCTCGCGAAGCTCCTCATGCAGCGATGCCAACAACTGCTTGCTTGTGGTATTCACCAGCTCCAGCGCGCGGACTTGTTCCTGCAGTTGCTTTAGTTGCTGATCATGACACGAGAATTCCGCCAACAACTCCTCTCGATGCTCGTTCAGATCCAGGGTTCCGTCCTTCAGACGCTCCAGTAATGGAAGGGATGTAGCTGACGCCTTCGTCTCAGGTTGTGACGGTGGCGTGGGCTTCTGCTGACTGAGTGCAGCGGACGGAGGGGAATCTGGGCTGGGGCGAATTCCCTCGGTAGGCGGAGCTACCTCAGCGCGCGAGTTGGCGATCTCTAGCGCAGCTTGGAGCTCGCGCATCTGTTGGGTCTTCGCGGCATGTGCTGTTCGAAGTGCAGCGAGCACAACCTCAACAGCGCGATGTGCTCGCTGAGCGTCAACAAGTCGGTCGTGCAATTCATCCACTTGCTTCTGTGTGTCTTGGTGTTCCTCTTGCATCTCTTGCCACTGCAGCGCCAGCATCTCTTTCTCGTGTCGGATCTGACTCACTTGTTCCCGACTCTCTTCGGCGGCCGCAGTCTGCTCTGCAAGTTCAGCCTGCAAGTCTCGCAGAGTCTGCTCGAGCTCTTCTTGGTGACGTTGCAGCTGCACTTGCTCGGTCTTCACAGCTTCCAATTCAGCCTGCGTTGCAGCCGACGCTCGCTTGTGCCTAAGTAGCAGCTTGTTTACTGCAACCATGTCGTCACGCTCTCGCTGCACTTTGCGGATTTCTTGCAGTAAGGTTTCAAGCTGGCGCGCTGCGACGTCCTGCTCTTGCTTCACAGCCTCCTCACGCTCTTGCTGCAGAGCAGAGAGTTGCTCTCTGACTGAGCTGAGCTGCTGGCTCACTTCAAGATACTCGGTCTTGAGGTTGTTCACCAACTCGTCCGAACCTTCCGCTTCAGCGTAGGTTGTATCGGGGAGCTGCACACAGTCACTTTTAATCTCCAGGCTGGCGCGGCTATTGCGTCGCGAGTTGGGCTTCCCCGGCCCCATCGACAGACTGCTTCTGCGTCGAGGTTGCTTCGACGGAGCAAGGCTACCCAAGCTTTTTGATCGCTCTTCGAGGCCAGTGCTCACTATTCCAGAGCTGATGTCTGCCAGGGTCAAGGTCAACGCTGGCTTTGCATCGCGCATCCTAGCAACAGCAATAACAGCATTAGAATATGACTGTAGCAGAATACTTACAGATAATGCACCCACATCTGAAGAACATCAGCGTAAGCTACGTTGGCGACGTCCTGCCCGTTCACTCCGCGCACTCGCAGTTGGTCGACGATGATGCGTGAGTAGTCCCCTGCAGCTCGGCACCGCGCATTGTAATCTGCAGCAAGCCCCACAGGTGCCACATCTCGAACCACACAGGTGTAGCTTTCGGCGGGCACGAGGCTAAACTTGTTGCTTTTTGCAGCAGGCTGGAAGCCCAGACCCACAGGTTTGCTGTCGTCGAAGAAGACACTAAACTCCTTCTCCCATCGATGCGAGTCGTCACTTTGCTTAGCGCGAAAAGCGGCAGTCAGCAGTTCATCCCACGCTCGCTCAGCACCCGATCGCTGGCCCTCTGCAGTAGTGCGGCCCTCCTCTGAATCGTGGTTGCTAGGCGATCCAGCGGCAGGCTCATCGCTCCAGGGGGGACTGCAAAACTTGAGCACCATACTTGCTGCGTGGGCCCACGTCGTCCCGCTATCTCTCAAGTCCGTTGCAATCGGAGTGTGGGTTTCCGCACTGGAAGCGAACGAAATGCTGCTGCTTAACTGCTGCCAATCCCCACATTTAGACTTGCCCACTCGCACAACGAGAATAGTGCTGAATGACCACCCAGAAGTGAACAAAAAAGAATACATGTTTAAGTTAGTCGCTTGTGCTTGAGTAGGATGATCTGCTGGTTTCCCCACGAGTATCACTCTTGCGGCGAGCACCCAGGCACGCGGCACGTAGCACCAGCGCAGCATGTGGGGGCGTGCGCCTTCACGATGGCCCCCCAGAGCTTGCACGCGCCGCACTTGTTCTCGTCATGCGTCGCTTTGCCCGCCATGCTCGCTCGATGAACTTTCACTTTGTCTACAAAAGCCCGCGTGGACACACACAATGGGTTTGAGCAGCCATTGGCGCCGCAGGTCGATAGATGCTGCAATCCGCGTAGCATCGACTGCATCTGCGCAGTTCCGGGAGTCGCAGCTACAGCTGTCTTGGCAGGAGGCAACTTCCTCGTGTCGGAGACGTCTCCTACTGACGTGGGGCTCAGAGGTTCGCGGCGCAGACGCTTGGCGCTTGGCGGCACTGGCACCTGGCACCTGAAAGACGGCGACGACGACGACGACACTGCCGCTGGTCGGCCTGAAGCAGTCGGAACGGCACTGGACGTCCCTCCCAACGACGCCGGAGGAGCGAACGACACAAGCGGCGCTGCGAACGAGATGCGAGGCGGCGTGCCGGCGGACTGCGCCGAGAGCGACTCGCCGCTGTGGCTGCGCTTGCGCGAGAGTCCATGGACGTCGGGAGAGCTAGCGACGATCTGCGAGCGCGAGATGGAGTAGGACGGCGGCGGCGGTCGATCACGCGGCAGCAACGGGAATGGGTGCGCGGAGAGCGCGGCCACCGAACCAAAGGCACCTCGATCAGTCCCGCCGTTCGTAGAGAGGCTCTGCAGGTAGAACATGGTGAGACGCAAGTGAGAAGGACACGTCTCTCAACCCAGAGACGCAGGACCGAGGATTGGGACTTGACGCACGCACCATTTCAGCGCCATCGGCCACGAGGAGAAGACGCGCCAGCTTCACGACACGGTGGATCGCACGCGTCTGCAGACGGAGAGGAAGAGGCCGCTGGCAGGACAGCGGCGGACGGAGGCGACTGCTGCACGCGGGGTGTCGGCTATTGGACTGCAACTGCGACTTGAGCGAAGAACACGGGGTAGGGCGTCACGTTCCTCGAACTTGCCCTATGGCTTTGAAGCGTGCTGAGGCACTGAGGATTTTGCGCCTCACTACCTCATCAAAATTTTACTAAAACTTGCATAGGCAAACATTAGCTAGACTAATATTGTGGCAACGAGGACTCCCAGTTCGACCAGCCCATCGCGAGTTGAGCAATGGACCGCTGCTCTCAGCTCCGAGCAGGTCGAAACCAGCTTAGAGAGTAGTGGTTTTCTTGACACCAGCGAGAGCTGGAGTTCCGAGTTGTACCAGGTTAGCTGCTCATCACACGTGATATTCAGGGGGGGCATCCAGAAGGCATGGACAGACCCACCCCCGCCCACCCACACAGACACACGCACACAATCACCTTCCTTATTATTAATAACATCGACTTAAGTACCCCACTCCGGCATCATCGCGATATATGCTGCAAGGGGTCAAACATGCCTTTCAACAACAAAATTCCCGCACATGTACTACACTGTAGTAGTATACATAGAAGTATGAGGCGGATCCTCAGAGCGACTTTAAACTAGTCTATCTGGCTCGTTTATACAACACCGCCTCATCGGGAAAAGGCATCCAATCAACTTCTCGCTGGTGATTGGATGCCACGCCAATGTTGGCAGCCGAGGGTGGACCTTGATCGCGCTGCTTGGTGGTGCTCATGACGGCGCCCTCTTCTTTCTACGAGGTGCTAGGCCTGGCCGCGACCTGCAGCGCTGACGACGTCCGGCGCGCGTACCACCAGGCGGCGCGCCGCTACCACCCAGACAAGCGCGCGAATGACCTGAACGCGGAGGACGAGCAGCAGTTCCTGCGCGTGCAGGAGGCCTACGAGACGCTGCGGAGCGCCGAGCTGCGGCGGCAGTACGACGCCAAGCTGCAGCAGGACGAGCTGGTGCGCAAGAGAGAAGAAGAGGTGGTCGTGGTCTCGGACGAGGTCCCGCTCGCAGACATGCAGCGCGAGGTCCTGCCGGGCGAGGGCGGAGACGAGGACGAGGTGCTCTTCACGCACCAGTGCCGCTGCGGAGACCTGTACGAGATCACGGAGGAGGAGCTGCAGGACGGCGTGGACGTGGTGCCGTGCACAGGCTGCTCGCTGCACATTCGCGTGCTGCAGAACAGCGCGCGGTGACAGTCCCGTTGGCACCAGGATACGTAGTAGATGGATGTTGGGGAATATAAAACTTTCATTTTGCATGCATCCTGCCTTCGCTTCTGCTGGCTATGCTGCTCACTTTCAAGTCCACAGCCAACGCGCCTAGAACTCCTTGCCGCGCGGAGCTCCGTGCGACGGGTACCTCTGCGGCGTCTGGATCTGGTGGAGCACGCCCAGACCGATGTACGCCATAAAAATGAACAGCAGCCCGAAGAGGAGGCCCGCCATGATGTCGGGCGTGATGTTCACGTAGTGCGAGAAGCAGAAGGCCTTGCCCGCCGCACTGTACCCGACGAGGTAGCCCGCTTCGCACAGAATCGCAGCCTCAGCAGACGAGTTCGACTTCTTCGACTTGGTCTGCGCGGCAAGGCGACGAGCCAGCGGGTCCTGGAGGTCCAGCGAGCTGGCGTCGTTACCAGTAAGACCAAAGTCTGTCTTACCCCCGGTGGCGGCGTTGAGGCTGCTTGAAGCCGCCTGGATCGCGGCATCCACGTCGGGCAGCGGCAGGGTCTCCGGGAGCTGCACGACCAGCAGCTCCGTCTTGCCGTTGGAGAGCAGCGCCTTGCCCTCCCTAGACGCAATAAACACATCCAGGTCTTGAGAGGCCACGATGTGGGGCTGGGCACTCGCCATCTCGGGGAGGAGAGGCTTGGTGCGGGTGGTGTGAGGGATCACTACCGACGACTTGGAGCTCTGCACGGCGTTCTGCACGAAGGACTCCTGTCCTGCGGATCTCGCGAGTTGGGACACATCCTCCGACGTAAGCGACGGCAGCAGGAACAAACACATCACCTCGGACTGCTGGGACGAAGAGAGCTCGGTGCTGAGCACGCCCTGAGAGGAGCAACACGAGCGTTATCAGTGAGGGGACAGAGGGGAATGCTGTTGCCAAGACGCAAACGCACCTCCTTGTCAGCGCTAGCATCTCGCGTCAGCACGCGCTCGACAGCCGATGCCACAGCGGACTCATCCATCTCGGAGCTCAGGTAGGCGTTGGGTCCAGCGAAGATGCTGCGCAACAAAGAGCGAAGCTCTGTAAGATCCACGGCTCGAGGCAGGCAAATGCAGCAGGGCGAAGGAGGATAAAACGTACGAGCTCTGGGACCACAGGAAGACCGGCACGTGGGGGAACAGGGTGGAGGCCGACACGGCCGACGTCGCGGCCGCCAGGCCGCACAGCGCGGCGCCCAGCAGCGTCCTCATCATGGCGAACTTGAACTGATACTCGGCGCTTCGCGGCTTTAGATTGCGCTCTGTCCGTTTCTGTTTTTCTACCAGCCTCAGTGTGGAATGTGGACGGAAGGTCGTACGAGGTTGGCGCAACAATCCCCCTCGCTGGGCTTTTTTCCAGCGATTCGTGGCTCACTCCACGAAGAAACCTTCAGGTACGACTGCAGCCAGCTTCTACGCCTGCCTCGGCGCTCTATTCCCTGCTACATTTAGCTCACTATGCTGACTTCCGCCTTCCTCATGCTCTGCGCTCAGTGAATATCCCCCCTCAGAGACCAAGATGTCGTCGATCCTAGCCTCCCTCGACATGAGCCTGGACGACCTGATCGCTCAGAAGAAGACCCGTGCCTCCAACCCGGCGTCGCGCCCGGCCAAGGCCAACAAGGACAAGGAGGCTGCCGGCCCCATCCGCGGCGGCCGTCGGCGCAACCGCAGCCGCAACCAGCCCTACTCGCGATCTGTAAGTGTCGCGTCGACCTGAAGGGCTCCCGCCTCTCGGTCTATTTCTCCCCCTCTCCGTCTTCCTGCGCTACGGACAAGGCAACCTACTCCCTCTTCGGTCTCTGCGCTGGTCTTGCAGAGCCTCTCCTTTGCGGGGAGCACGGCGCCTTGCTGGTAGCAACGGGGACGGACGTTACGATGCGTTGGTGCAGACAGAAATTCACACGTGTGCTGCTGCTTCTCCCTTGCTGTCCCAAAGCGCGGCGGCAATGACGACGACGACATGGACGTCGACCTGGATGACGCCCCCGACAGCGGCAACAACCGCGGCGGCAAGAAGCGCTCCGTGGTCGTCAAGAAGCCCAGCAAGGGCGGCAAGAAAGGTGCGCCGTATCTCTCCGTTCGGTCGGTGGCGGGAGCAAGGCTTTACTGACGCGTCAATTGATGAATGTCCCCAATGAACTACCTACGTCCAGGTGGCTCGTCCTCCATCCTGTCGCGTCTCGGTGGTAAGGACGCGGCCAGCCCCGGCACGAAGATTCTGGTGAAGAACCTCAAGTTCGACATCCTGGAGGAAGAAGTGCGCGAGCTCTTTGGCACGGTTGGCGAGGTGTCCAAGGCTGAGATTGTGTACGACCGCTCGGGCCGATCCAAGGGCATCGCTCGCGTGTGGTTCGCCCGCCGCTCGGACGCAGACAAGGCCATCAAGCAATACGACGGTGAGTCACTTCGGTGCATTAACCCTCTCTACTCTTTCTGATCGCGTCGCATTGGATTCCGTTGCGTAGGACGCACACTGGACGGCCAGCCGATGCAGATTTCGCTGGACGCTGACAGGAATGTCCGCAACGGACTGTTCGGCACGGCACTTGAGCGCGACGACAAGGACGTGAAGTTCAAGGTTTCCTTTGGGTGAGGCACCGACCTGTGGCGTACACGTTGATCATGTTGGAGTCTGATCGTGGCTTAATACTTTGCGCAGTGGTGGCAACAACGACAACGACCAGCAGAAGGGCCGTCGCAACAGACGCGCTCGCGGACGTGGCGAGAGGGGCAGCCAGGGGTATGTCATTACTGCTTCGTAGCTGTCGTTGTACAAGTTGTTCTAAACATGTTTTTTATATTCGCGCTGCAGCGGCCGTGGCAAGGAGTCTGCTCCGTCCAAGACCGCCGAAGACCTGGACAACGAGATGGATACCTACATGAAGGACGCATAAAGATGAAGTCGTGGCGCATCCAACAGGCTGGGTGCTTGATGCTCGTTTTCAGCTTGCTCGTCAGGCTCGAGACTATGCATAGTTGTTTTGGTACATTGCATTTAACGGGTGTGCGCGTTCGCGACGTTCAACAGAGCGAGTGATCGATTGTTTGAAGTGCCGCCGACACGTGGAATGACGGCGTCTCGCGACACGCGCCCCAAATTGAATAAAGCATCCCCATGACCCTGAAAACGGATCCCGGCCGAGGTGTTTGCCAACGCAGTTCCCGGGAGCTACTTCGAGGATGAAGTCGTGTGCTGCTGGTGTGCGTTTCCCGAATAATCCTGCGTAATAATGATGGCTTGCCAAGTTCGCCCCAAGGCCAAGTCCAGCCGCAACGACCCCAGGCTCGGTAGCTGTTGGTGTGGCGTAGCGTTAGCAAGAGCGACAGCTACGAGGAAGATACCGTTGACAACAGGCTAGTGATGAATGCCGTTGCAAACAGTAATAGATCAGGACACCCAGTGGTGACGTTGGAGCCTGCTCCAAATGTGCAGGCAGGGTGCTATCCAAATGGAGTGGACCGGTAGACTGTATAGGGTCTGTCACAAGGCGCTGATTGGTTGCTGTCGGATACGCTTCTGACTTGACATTCACGCCACGATGGACTTGCTCGGGATCAGGACGGAGGAAGAGCTGCATGGCTGGCTGGTCAAGGGGGTCTTCGCGCTTGGTGTGGTAACGTATGCAGCGACGACCTTCATCACTGCACCCTACGGGCGTCATCTTCGGCCCGGTTGGGGGCCAACGGTGAACACGCGCCTCGGGTGGGCCCTGATGGAGAGCCCCTCGGCCGTTTGGTTTGCCGTCGTGTACTTGTGGGGTGAGCACCGCTCGGAGACTACCCCCCTCATCGCAGCAAGCTTGTGGGGATGCCACTACGTCTACCGCTCCTACATCTACCCATTCCTGATTCGTACCAGCAAGGACAAACGCATGCCGCTGACCGTGATGCTTTCCGGGGACTTCTACAATGTGATCAACGCGTACATCAACGCTCGGTACCTGAGCCAGTATGGCGACTACAGCGGGGATAGCCCGTTTGCACGGCCTTCGTTCTACGCTGGAGTCGCTCTCTTCGTGTTTGGTCTGTCGATGAACATCTACTCGGACCAAGTGCTGATCAATCTGCGCAAACCTGGCGAGTCGGGCTACAAGATTCCCTACGGTGGACTGTTCGAGTACGTGTCGTCGCCCAACTACCTGAGCGAGTTGCTGGAATGGACAGGCTGGACACTGCTGTCCCAATCGCCTGCAGGTTTGTCGTTCGCTGTGTACACCGCCACGAACCTCGTGCCCCGGGCCTTGAGCAACCATCGCTGGTACCAAGACAAGTTCCGCGACGAGTACCCGGTAAACCGCCGGGCGATCATCCCATTTCTGTGGTAGGCCTCTGTAGCTAGCCTACACTTTAATGCACACACAACGTTCACTTCAACTTGGAGTTTTCCCCCCAACATTGGTTGCACGTGTAGTGCTATTCATTGCCACTCGCTGCAGGGTCGCGGCGGGTCTGTCTGGGATAATGGGTTTTGGGGTAAATGAACATCTCACCCAAGAGGCCGAGAATAAAGTATTAAACTACTCGCTGAGGCCTGGAAACGTATCTTGATTTAAGTACACTGCTGTTCTTATGGGATCTAAGATCCGAGCTTGGGGCTCTGTTTTCTCGACCAAGGCGCTTTTCTACGACTTGAAAACGCAGAAATGCCATTCTGGACGGGCCAAACCGAGTTTCTGGGCCTAAAAGCGGCCCCCAGCAAAGCATAAAGCTAAATCAGCCCTCGCCTATCTCGTGTCCACTCATATTAAGAGACAGGCGTGGTCTATTTTAGAGGTCTATTTTAGAGGGCAAAGTATTTGCAAGCGGCAATAATCCAGAGTTGTTGGGTGAATCCCAAAACCCTACCAAATTTGAAATGATAGCACCGTAATAGATTTATGTTTGCGTTAAACCGACGCAATCATTTCACGACAAAACTGAATGCTCAATACACAGGCATCAACAAACTAGGCACTTGGTACATAAACAATCCAAAGTACCTAAATGGAGTTTTCAAAATGTCCTTAAGAGAATGGCTTCAGGCTCGGTTCTATAGTAAATAGTGGTCCATTGATGGTTATGTCGTTGGTACATGTATTTTTCGGTGCTTTTATCTTATCTAGCGCAGTAACAACTGGGCTAGAACTACTAGAACCACTCATTCCGTCGCCGCTACAATAACCACTGCCACCACCCTCCTCCCGTTACTTTCGTCACTGCCTTCAAGCTTCGCGCCAATATAATTCGTGCTAGCTCGACCTCCCTCTGCTCTGTGCATTTGGCACGCCAATGAAGCTCTCATACATGACAGCGCATTCCGCGGCAGCCGTACCTGCCAAATTATTGACAATACACATCGAACATAATGATGGTCATGAAACTCACTCACTCGAGGAACAACCATATGTACCTGTAATATCACATACCAGAGTATTAAATACTAGAGGTCTACTTACCAAAGGAAACGAAGCTCGGAAACCGTAGCAGGATCTTTGCCAAACTGTGGAAGCAAATAGCAGAATGTGATACTTAGTATAAGTGAGATGAATGCCTCATCAGCACACCAACATATACGTGCATTTTGCTAAGATGCCCTCATGTAAAAATTTGAGCGGCAAGGACGCCGGAAACACTGCAAGTAAGCTCGCCATCATGGGGCTTTCGCCCAATGACTAGTGTTGGAGGATCTCAATCGCGTTGCTCTGATGAGTTGTATTGTAAATGAACACACTGCAGTGGAGCCTTCACTACAACCTGTACTATACAGGCCGACGCCCCCACCCTTCCAATAGATTAAAAATAACCATGATCATGTTTTATATCATTGTGTTAAACAAATCAGAGTCTCGCGTTAACCCTTTAAATATTAAGATCGACGAGTCGAAACTCAGCGGAACACCATGTCAAGTCGATACCATGTTTAATGATACCTTGCTTGGCATGCTCTCCGGTTCCTATTGGTAGTGAGTGGTTTACACCTCAAACACCACGTGACAATCAGTTTGTGCGGAAAGAGGATCATCTACGAGCAATCTGAACGATCGACAAGGCACAACCGGCGAAACTGGGTGGCTTCATTGAGCAAAGAGTCTTTGCCAAAGACGTCGACCAAGAAAGCTGCCACCTACTACAAACGCCAACTGTACGTGCGCTTGATGAAAACTACAATCCCTTTTACTTTATTAAATATATTGAAGACGAAGTTTAGTGAATAACACAAGTGGGGCAATACTGTATCTGTAAACGTTCATCAAAACATCACGACCCATATCAAGCGAGCGGCCCTGTAGACAGCAGTGTGCGATCCTAGTATTGTGCTTTGCATCCACTTAGTGTTCGTACACTTAGCGGTAAACCATAGTGGCCTTGAATGCGAGTTGCTAAGTCGTGTCTCGAACCCGGTTTGGTTCGGAAATGGCACTTTCTAAAAGTGCAAAAGGTGCTGGATGTGCTAAATCATGCGGGAGATGGCGTATGCGCACTACTTATTAGTAATAGTGCTGATTGACCATCCACGACTTCGTACTCGAGTACGATTTATCAATAAGTCATGCTCGATAAGTCGTACAAGTTACAGTCCGAAGTGCCAAAAGTCTGCAAAGCACAATACATGTAAATAAAAAAGGACAGCCTACGCGCCCATGTTTCCCAGGTTAGAAAAATACTCAGATTTCTGATTCTGCAGGTGATGCCCCAGGTTATATCCAGGTATATGAATTATGAGCGTTATCAGATGAATATAATTTAAACAAGGATGGTTAAATTACCAGAACAGTTAATGTCCAGGTTAAAAACCTGGAAAACTCATGTGCGTAGTACTTGAGGAAAAGTGAAAATGACGGCCTACAGGCTGTGTCGGATGCATTCTAGCCATTCATTTCTTGTTTCAGTGTCCAGGTAGTTTGCAAGTATGAAAACCTGGAAAACTCATGTGTGCACTACTCGGAAAAAAGTCGAAGTGGCGTCGATGGGTATCGATCGGAACCACACGACATTATAATGGCTTCAAAACAATCATTGTGTACCCATCTACTCGTACAGGTTGCAAACAAAAGTTGTCCATGTATTATCCATAAGATGCACTTCTCGCTGCTGCTCACTGTCTAGCTACGCTTCATCGTGGTGATCTTGTGCAGCATTGCCCAACGCAGCTTGGTGACGCCACTGGGAGACACATCACTTGGCACTTCGCTGTCAACGCACGTCCACAATAGACGGCACTCAAACACCCCGCAGCTATCGCTATCTGTCTGCTTCGGCTCCGTCACTTCGATGTCGCTGTAAGCTTCATCCTCAAGGGGGCCTGCAAGGAGCTCGCTCGCCATCTTCTTTAGCCGTTTCTTGTTTCTCTTCCCACCCATGCTGTCATCCGTCTTCACTAGCCGCGCTTCACGGTCCACTACGATGCATCCCCAATGAACTCAACCAAAATTGACCGGCATAAATACAAAAACATGCGCCTCAATACCACTAGCAACCTCGTCCAGCGACGTTGGTGCGAGTATGTGCTTCCCCATCTTACCCTTCTTACGAGGAGGGACCACCACCGTCACGTTGTTCTTGTAAGTAGACAGAAACACGGTAAACGCCCGCAAGGCGTTGTCGTTCAGCCAAGCGGAGTCTCTGAAGCAGAAAAGGTCTGCGTAGGTCAGGTCGAAGCCAAAGCCATGTAGCGGTGTGTATGACCAGCACTCGAGTACTTTGCCAAGTAACAGCCCAGGGGGGGGCGGGGTCCGCTACGATACCTTTCACGTCTTGGCTTAGCCATGTGCAACACAGTACCGCATTCCGGCATGTAGCCTGCCAATTCCACAGCGACTGCATCGCTTCTAACTGCACTCAGGTAAATCTGCCAACTTTCTCAATGGCGGCCACGTAACCTTCCGTTTCGCGTGTCACCCCTCCATCACAGTCCAGCTCAATCTCCTCCCCTTTTGCCAAACCACCTCTCAGTTTAGCTAGAGCGTCTTCAACGACGGACTCCGGTAGTCGGAAGTGCACAACCTCGCAAATATATTCCGTGTCCGACATCCACTGGATTGATTTTCCGTCACCTTTCTTCTTTGTTTCATGCGTAGTCAAAAACGAGCTGAGCTCGCGGACACCTGGCTTAATCAATTCCAGCGTTGCTGCCACTTCCGTCACGTCCTTATCTCGTAGTAGAGCTCTGAGTTTCATTCCATTGTTGTATTCTTTCAGCGCCAATGCTGCCTTCTCTCTCATCTGAGCACGTTTCAACCGTGGTCGACCGACACGCATCTTGTTTGTCAGTCGAACCTTTGAGCCTTTGCCTGGCTGCACCGATTCCTGGGCGGAGGCTGTCACTTGTGTCGGGGGTTCGTCTTCGTCATCATCTGGTCCTTTTTCGTGTGCTGCATCCTCTCCACCAGAAGCACTAGGACGAGCATTCGTACCCCCCGTTCTTGGGCTACCTCCACCGCCTCCGTGGCTATCACTGCTAATACTGTTGCCCCCGCTACCACTAGCGCCAACCCGATCGGGGCCCGAATCATCGACGAAGTCTGCATCAGCTTGCATCAGCGGAAACTTCCCTTGACGTAAGTCGTACCACCACTTATCAATCTGCTTCATCGCAGACTCGAACACAGTGTCATCGCATCGGACAAGCTCGCTGCTGATTCGACCAAACGTCTGCTGCGAACGCCGATACTTCTCGGCTTCACTCAAACTGCCAGCGCTCGCAGCTGGATGCCCTTTGTAGAGCTTAGCCACGAACGGATTTTCCACCTCCATCAACTCCTGTTGCGAGATGCGATTCTGTCCAAACCACCTATTCATGCACATCAATAACAAAAATGGTTAAAACTTGGTCAATACATGGATAAAACGAGATACCTGGATAACACCTGGTCAATGCTCATAGTAAAACTGGACATACCTGGGCGAAATGGAAGAGAATGGGATGATGAAGGGGCTTCCACACACTTTTCTGTAGACCATTGCATGTCTGCACGGAAGCTTCATAGTCTGCGAAAACTCGCAGTCGCACACCCAGCCTTCCTTCTCGAGGAGATACTCGTTCTCTTCGCTTTGTACGGTGATCGTAGCACCATTGTCCTTGAAAGCGTAGGTATCGACAACCCCGGGGTTCGTAGCAATGTCAAATTGTCAGCTGCTACCCACCTCGTGGTCATGCCCAGAGCGACGTTCAACTCCTCAGGGTACGAGGCGTCTCTCAGGGTACCCGGCATCCCGACCTTGGACCGATAGGCTTCTTCTTTGCGGCGCTGATATTCCAGAAGCACCTCCAGACTAGCGCGCATAGTTAGATGGCCTTTCAGCTTTCGCTTCAGCTTACCGAATAGGCTCTCGACACGATTATTCGTGTGATTGCCGAAGTGTGGCAAATCGACACGGTAAGCCACCACACACATCTCTCGGCACGCATTCCAGTTCTTGTCGAAATACTCCCATAGCTCCACACGACCATTCCGCGAGGCCAGACTCTTGAACTCATCCCGATGCCGCACATAGTCTTCCTCAGTTCTGGAGTATGTCATGTTCGTGATGGTGTGCTTCATCTGCGTCAAAACTTCTGCTTCGTAGGCTCCATAGGTCTGCGATTTCTTGATGGTTTCATGAAGCCACTTGATGACATGAAAATGGCAGAGAAGAATCCGCGCCGCCGGAAATTTCTTGCGAATCACATCGATCTCGCGCATGTCCTTGTCGACGATGACTATCCGCACGAACCGTCAGTGCTCATTTGCACGCTTGAAGTGGTCGAGGCACTTTGACATGTGCTAATCGCCATTCGTTTCAATGAGGGAGTACTGCACCGGTTGCCCTTGGCCATATTGATCCATAGCTACAATCGTGAAAAGCTGGTAGTTGTATCTATCCACAATTGATATGAAAACATGGTTAATACCTGGTGTAAACCTGGATGATATGCATAACAAAGTTGGGGGACTCACTGATTTGTCTGATGCGTGCAGTCTATCTGCAGAACCTCGGGAAAGTTGTCTACCATCGCGCGCATGTGTCCACTGGTAAACGAGATAACATCAGTATCTCCTCGTTGGCTTTCGTGAACGGAAGCTACATTAGCGGGCGACTCTCCATTGAAGTTCAGGATCATCTCCGCAACCGCGTCGTCATCGGACAGTTCCACGCCTGCAGTCATAAGTAGTATAAGCATCAGCACACATATAATATAGAACAGCAGCATAACCACTTGCCTTGCGTCTTCATTCGCCTGATCATGCTTCGCACGTCGTCCATCGAGACGCGGTGGTTCGAGTTCTCCCTGATGTACTTGTACACGCTGGAAGTGCTGGCTTGGGCGTCGACCAGGAGCTCGATTCCGGGCATGAGCGGAGACTCGGCAGGAACCTGGCGAGTTACCTGGGTAAGACCTGTAGATGTCGTCGGAAATGGGGTGGTTGTGGCTGTAAACTTCTCGCTTCATGACGATGCCCAACTTTCCATCTCGGCGAAGGACGACTTGTGCAAGCATCTGGAACGGACACTCAGTGCGGCGGAGCTTGTGCGACGTCCTCTTCCCCGTCGATCTCTCACGCTCCTTCCAGCCGTGTGTGCAGATGTACTTCCGCTGATAGGGCGGGCACGAGAGGAATTTCTGTGTCAGGAAGCCCACGGAAGCGGACCTGCTTACGCAAGTCTGCGTTCGGCGAGCCACGTTGATGACCTCTGCGATGACGATCTTCTGTCGCGTCGCATCCATGTACTCCTGTAGGCTGAAATCAAGCAGGGACCACGAGTCATGCTGGGCCTTGAACGCTAGAACGTGCACCAGGTCCTCGTCTTCAACGTCGGAAACGGTGCGCTTCTTCCCTTGGCGCTGCCCGCCCTTGGTAGCTCCTTTCTTCTTTTTCTTCTTCTGCGCGCCCTCTTCTTCATCTTCTTCAACCTCTTCATCTCCGTCTCCCTCTTCGTCTGCATCTTCTTCCTCTTCGTCTGCATCTTCGGCGTCTTCTTCCTCTTCATCATCTTCTTCTTCCTCTTCTTCTGCGACATCTCCTTTCTCTTCGGCCGCTTTCTCCTCTTCATCGCCAGTGGATGAGTCGCCTTCTGCAGTCGCATGAGGGCCGAACTGCGTAGCCGGACATCCTGAAGCGCCTGTGATCGCTGCGATCTGGTGCGCGCGCTGGTCACCTTCCTGCGTGCCTCCTCCTCCTGCCGCGCCCGCTCGGCCATCTGCGCCTTGATATGGGCCGTCTTGGGGGTGCGCGCCATGATGCTGGGGTCTCCAGGGCCGAGCAGCCGCCGCACGTCGAATGCCACGTGGCTGGAGCTGGCCCCCTCGAATTGGTGACTGAGAGGCAAAAGCTGAAATGACGGTAATAAAAAACGGGATAAATTATCCCTGGACAATACCTGTCGCCAGACCTGAATAATACCTGTTTTGCACAACCTGGGCTAGTAGCTTGCCGAACCTCAAAATATATTATCCCACCCAGTGATTCTGTTGTGTCGCTTCCAAAGGAAATGTAGAAGTGATATGTATTGAGCAGTTCCTTAGTTCGCACTAGCTGCTCTTGTCCTATGCATGCTCTTGGAGGTGACCACTCTGGTGGCACAAACCGTCCGTACTTGCTGCGTCTGCATAACAGTCCATACTTCATCAGCTGAGCAACCGTCCTTACTTGCTGCAGCTGTTCATCTTCTGCAGAGTGTTGGTGTTGCTGGGCTAGACCCCAGCAACGGCTACACAGTGTAGCACCAGCTACAACAGATTCGTATGTCCCACCCAAGACATTATCATCGTCCTGGTCGAATGCCGTAACAAAACCAGGTGAAAATTATGATCGAATGCCTTGATAGCTGCGCTTCGTAACAAAACCAGGTGGTTTTGTCGGATCGGCTTTTGTCTTGGCCCCAGTATGGTCGGGTAGAATCGTGTGAGCCATTGATTGACGAGCCCAGAACCAGAATCCTCCGGCACACATCACACTGAAGACGACCGAGCCAACAAGATGGCGCCGAAAAAGGGGAAGAAGAACGCCAAAAAGGCCGCGGCCTCCGCCTCGGACGACCTCGATGACCTGCTGAACGAGTTCGCGCCCAACGAGGGCGCCAAGCCGCAGCAGGAGCAGCAGCAGGAGGAGGCGAGCGACGACAAGACGGAGGACAAGCCGTCGGACGTGGACGCCGCCGCCGCCGCGTACCTGGCGTCTCTGGGCGTGGCCCCCGCCGCTGGAGGCGAGAAGAAGGACGACAAAAAGAAGAAGAAAAAGGGCAAGAAGAAACCCAATGCCGACGCCAAGAAGGACGACGAGAAGAAGCCCATGTCGGCGGCGGCCAAGGCGCTGATGGAGCGCCAGGCCGCCCTCAAGGCCGAGCAGGAGCGCCTCGAGCAGGAGCGTCTGGAGCAGGAGCGCATCGCCCAGGAGGAGGAGGCCAAGCGCCTCGCGGAGCTCGAGCGCGAGGAGGAGATCCGCCGCAAGAAGAAGGAGGCCCGCGCCGCCAAGATCGAGCGCCAGAAGAAGGAGGGCACGTACATGACCAAGGCCCAGAAGCAGAAGGCGGCCAAGGCCCAGGCGGCCCTCGAGGCCATGCAGCAGGCCGGAATCGTGCCCACCGCTGCTGGCGAGAAGAAGAAGGTCGTGTACTCGGACAACAAGAAGAAGAACAAGAAGAGCAACAACAAGAAGGAGGAGGAGCCCAAGAAGGAAGAGGTCAAGAAGGTCGAGCCGAAGAAGGTCGTGAAGCAGGAGGAGGAAGAGGAAGTGGACGACTGGGAGCAGGCGGAGGACGCCGCCCAGGCCCAGGAGGAGGACGAGGCCCCCGACGCGTGGGATGACGAGGACTGGGAGACCAGCGACGTCGTGGCCTCGCTGGAGGACAAGCTGCAGGAGGTGAAGGAGGAGGCGTCTGCCGAGGAGAGCGACAGCGACGGAGACGAGGACCTTCTGCTGCTCGAGCAGAAGAAGGAGCAGGAGCGTCTGCGCCAGCAGGGTATTGCGCTCAAGAAGCGTCAGGAGGAGCAGGCTGAGCAGATGCGCCTGGAGGCGGAGGAGGAGCGTCAGCGTTCCAAGGCCAAGATGGAGGCGGAGCGCAAGAAGAAGGAGGCGGCTGAGCGTCGTCGCGAGCGTGAGGCTGCTGCGCGCGCCAACGTGTCCCTGGACAACCTCCGTTCACCTATTTGCTGTATCATGGGTCACGTCGATACCGGTAAGACCAAGCTGCTTGACAACATCCGTAAGACCAAGGTGCAGGACGCGGAGGCTGGTGGTATTACCCAGCAGATCGGTGCGACCTTCTTCCCCGTGGAGGCCATCAAGCAGAAGACCGCTCGCCTCGCCGAGACGATGAAGCTCGAGTACCGCCTGCCCGGTCTGCTTGTGATTGATACCCCTGGTCACGAGTCTTTCACGAACCTGCGTACGCGTGGTTCGTCGCTGTGTGATATCGCCATTCTGGTGGTTGATATCATGCACGGTCTGGAGCCGCAGACGTTGGAGTCGCTGCGCCTGCTGCGCCAGAAGAAAGCTCCGTTCGTGGTTGCTCTTAACAAGATCGATCGTTGCTACGGATGGAAGACGATGCCCGACATGCCCGTCCAGGAGGCGCTCAAGCACCAGAACGAGCACGTCATTCGCGAGTTTGAGGACCGCATGAAGTCCATTATTGTTGAGTTTGCCGAGCAGAAGCTGAACGCCGAGGTCTACTGGCGCAACAAGGACCTGGCGCACACGGTCTCGCTTATTCCCACCAGTGCTATCTCGGGTGAGGGTGTGCCGGATCTGCTCATGATGCTGACGCGTTTGACGCAGGAGCGCATGGCCAAGTCGCTGGCTTTCGTGGATATTCTGCAGTGTACCGTGCTTGAGGTGAAGGTTATCGAGGGTCTCGGTACCACAATTGATACGATCCTGGTGAATGGTACACTTGAGGAAGGCTCGACTATTGTCGTGTGTACATTAGATGGACCTGTGGTGACCACGATTCGGTCCCTGCTGACCCCGCACCCCATGAAGGAAATCCGCGTGAAGGGCGAGTACCTCCACCACCAGAAGATGAAGGCCGCTATGGGTGTCAAGATTTGCGCTCAGGGTCTCGAAAAGGCGGTTGCTGGTACGCAGATTTACGTGGTTGGCCCCGATGACGACGTCGAGGAGCTGAAGGACTCGGTCATGTCCGACCTTACGGGCATCTTGGACTCAGTGAAAGCCACCCGCCGCGGTGTCATGGTGCAGGCTTCGACTCTTGGTGCGCTGGAGGCGCTTCTGGAGTTCTTGCGTACGTGTGACCCGCCTATTCCCGTCTCGTGCGTGAACATCGGACCCGTGCACAAGAAGGACGTTATGCGTGCCTCGGTGCAGCTCGAGCACCAGCCCGAGTTCGCTACCATTCTGGCGTTCGACGTGAAGGTTCACAGCGACGCCACGGAGCTGGCCGCGGACCTTGGCGTGCGCATTTTCACAGCTGACATCATTTACCACCTGTTCGACCAGTTCACGGCGTACATGGACAACTTCCGTCAGGCACGTCGCGAGGAGTTCGCAGAGGTTGCTGTGTTCCCGTGCGTGCTGAAGATCCTGCCCAACTGCGTGTTCAATAAGAAGGACCCGATTATTCTCGGCGTGGACGTTGAAGAGGGCATCCTGAAGGTGGGTACGCCGCTCGTGGTGCCGTCTGCTGGCGGCTTCCTGGTGGGTAAGGTGGGCTCGATTGAACGTGAGCACAAGGAGGTGGACCGCGCCAAGAAGGGCGCGTCCGTGGCCGTGCGGATAGACAACGAGGGCAGCGTCATGTACGGCCGCCACTTCGACCACAAGAACAAGCTCGTGTCGCGCCTGACCCGCCAGAGCATCGACGCGTTGAAGGAGAATTTCAGGGAAGACCTGCAGAAGGAGGACTGGCAGCTCGTCATCAAGCTCAAGAAGGTGTTCGATATCATTTAGACGCCGCGGGGAACGTTCGCGGCCAAAGGGTGTCAAGAGGACTCGGTGCTGGTCCTGTTGAGATCAGTAGTTGTTGCCAGTGGTTAGCGGCTCTAGCAATATATGATCTTTGCTTTTCGTCGACATGGTAGAGCTACGGCTAGTCGTCAGCGAGTTCCAGCGCGGTGGTGACGTCGCGCTCCGGTTGCACGCCGCGGGCAGCTTGAGCTCCGTTCGAATCGCGCACGACACCGCTCCATCCTAGGTGAAATCAGCTTCGCCTTGCCGCACCGGAAGCAGCGGCGCAACGCCGGTGTGGATGCTGCGCCATTACCAATAGCCCTCGGCGCCGGAGCCCTGTCACGGAGTCCGCCCAGCTGTCGCCGCACCCTTGCAATGGTGGGGCTCCTTGCAGCACCGCCGGGATTTTCTGCGTTGGGTCCAGGCCCACCAGCCCGCGCTCGGTAGAAGACACATTCTTCACGCGCAACGCGTCACGACAAGAAGCTTTGCCGAGATGACAGGGCGGAGCTGGTGCATGCAAGCAGTCATGGACCATGACGGCTAGGTTCAGTAGCTCGGCGACCGAGGCACGGGAGCGCATTCAGCTGCGAGGCGGTCAAGGTGCTGGCCCCCGCCAGCTACAGCCCGCCGCGCTCAAGTTGCAGCAATGCAACACGGTCTGTATACCAGTCGTGTGCTGGTTCTGGTGAGCAGGCATTGCACCTGCGCTGCAGGCTGCAAACAGCGGCCTTCATTAAAGCAAGACCCCTCCCCATGAGTTGCTGCTACTGTACTGGGAGCTGGACCTGGTGCCACGAGCGACTTGGTAGGGCTGGATTTTGCCAACGGAGACTTGAGCGGTGGCACCGCCATCGGCGCCCAAGCAGCGTTGAAGTTGGCCAGCTGGAGGATTTGCTGGTCAGCGCTGGCCAGGAGGGACAGCCCAAATGCGCGACGTGCGCCAGAATGTCCGGCCCGAAGCTTGCGGCCCCCGCGACGAGCGCGATACGAGCAGAGGCGCCCCAGCTGAACCGGGGGAACTGCACCGTCCAGCGGGGCTCGCGACGCTGAACCCAGCCGCGCGAAGCAACGTGCAACATGGAACGTCGGCGTACGTGGCTCTGTGTGCAGTATGCTTGGGGCACGTCGGCGCTTCTGGTGGTGGCGTCGAGAGCCGATACAGTAGGCCCCACTGAAAGCGGAACGGCGGTATGCAAGCAGGGGCGGGCGGGCGCGACCTCACTTCCCAATTGGATCTCGTCCGGGCAGCTATCTCTGGCTAGCTCGCTCTACCCTCTAGCCCCCCGCTCCGATCGCAACGCCCCCACCATGATGCACCGAGTCCGCATGCCCCCCATGCAGCAGCAACCTCCGCTTGGTCTCCACCCCGAGCGCGGCCTGGGCCCCGTCGCCGTCTCCAAGTCGAGCTCGCTCCGCGCGATGCGCGTGCCCAAGTTCCTCCGCAGCCTCTACGACATCCTCCACTACGAGGACCAGTCGATCTTGACGTGGTCCAAGGATGGTACGTATTTCCAGATCTTCGACACCAAGCGCCTCGAGATCGCCGTGCTGCCCAAGTACTTCAAGCACGGCAAGTTCGCATCCTTCCAGCGCCAGCTCAACAACTTCGGCTTCCGCAAGTGGACCAAGACGCAGTCCAGCGTGTGTACCTTCAGCCACCACCACCTCGTGCGCTGCCACCCGCAGCAACTGGCCGACTTCATCAGCCGCCGGCCGCCTGCCAACGGCGTGCGAGCTGCGGCAGTCGGCGCGTCTTCGAACGCTCGGCGCAAGAGGACGTTCACGGAGCTGATGCGAACGGGCGACAGCGTGAACTCCGCTGCTGCCAAGTTGACCAAGCGCGAGGTCGACAGCCGCAACAGCCCCCAGAGCAGCAAGGCCGCGGACGCAGCAAGCTCTGTTCCAGCCAAGTGTGCGCCGCGATGGGTGACAGACCCCGTCGGGTTCTTGAAGGCCGGCGAGGATTACAGCGGGACACCTACCAGCACGTCGTCGGAGCAGACGTTCAATTTCTCCGTCGACGAGCTGCACGATATCATCCTCCCGGTTGCGCCCGTGTTGGAGCGCCAAGACAACCGGTCCATGGAGAAACTGCTCGAGCTGCGAATGCTGAATGAGTGCTTGGATTTTGGGCCGACAGGCAGTCTGTACGCTGCCGCGAGTCACAATGGTGGAGAGCTTTACCCTTCGTCTCCGTACGCGTGGGACAGCGACTCATTTTTCGCCCCTGTCAGCCGCACACACTGTGAGCAGGAGCGCGCTCCGTGGAGATCACACTGAGTGAAGCCTCTCAAGCAAATTAGAGTAGTAGTAATACACCAGTGCGTTTGCGAATGTATCGCCGTGAAAGCTTCAACAAACCTCATTGCAAACTTGGAAGCCCCGGTCATATTGCATCGGTCATTCATTCAAAAAGCGTTATCATTGCGTACACGCTAAGGCCGTAGTTGCTCATCCAGTTCGAGTTCATACACTAGAGAGTTTCCACAACTCGACATGATCAAGTCAGCTGTCATTGAACGCGGGCTTGCATGCAGCAGAAATAGTCGACGTAGCTAGTGAGGTCGCACGCGGTGGTCATGGTGTTCACTCTGATAGCCAGGCCCACCGTAGCGATCCATTTCGTCCGGATGCATGCGTCCCCTGCGACCGCTATTGCCACGATCCCAGTTCTCACCACGGGATCCCCTCGGGCGTGAACGCGATCTCGAACGTCTTCTATCGAAGCCACGGTTTCCCCTTGAACGCTCGTGCTCTCGTTGCTGCTGCGTTGCTTGCAGATTGCGCTGGTGCTGCCGCCGTGGTGGGGACCTATTGTGCTCCATTCCTTCCCCTTCATCACCTTTGTCCGTGGTGACCGTGTCAGCGGCGCTACTTCCAATTTCACCTTCTTCCTGGCCCGTACCGCTTTCTAAAGCCTTCTGGCCACGCGTCGTCGTCGGCACGGCAGTTCGCTTCAGCGCGGCAGTGTCTGCATCCCCCCGTATGGAGTCAATACCACCGACTTTCGTTTCTGCAACTGTGGTTTCATGGTCCTTTATCACCCGTTCATCCAGCGGATTCGCGCTCGATGGCTGCGACTTGTCTCCCTCAGGGGCATCTAGCACTTTGATGGCCCCAGCACCGGGTTCCTCACCCCCCGAACCATATTGATGACCATGGAATGATTTCGATCTCGATCTTGATCTACGCTCCACTGAAGGACTTGGCCGATTGTTCCCACTCATGGAAGGGCCGTAGCGACCCTCTTTCCCAGACCATTGCGATGGGGCACCTCGACCATACCTCGAACTTCGATAATCACCTTGTGGTGTCCGCTGGCGTTCTCGTCGCCAAGATGGTGTGCTACGCGCACTTCCGCCCTGCGACGAGACTGGAGATGACTCTGGTGCGCATTGCTCAGCAGATCCTGATCGCCGATACGAACCCTGAGACTCCATTCTGGTCGCTGGGGAAGAACTGCGTGTTATTACAACACCTGCTTTGTATTCAAGTCGGAGCTCCAAGGGATTTCCTTGGTCATCACGAAACAAAAGCGATGCTTGCTCAGCGTCCTCGCGATTGCAATAATGCAAGTACACGGTGCCAGGCTGATTCCGCATAAGCTTCTGCCAGTTTTCACGCGGGATATCGCAGCGCGGAACCGACCTGTTAAACGTGTAACGCTTGCTTAGCGCAGCCGCAAACTCATCCCGATCTCGATCTTGATTGAAGCGAATGCCTGTAGATTTGCGCTCAAAGCGTGCACTGCGCACAATTAGCGTTGTCCAGCCACGCAGACGCTGAGGCACGAAAGTTGTGCCATACATACGCTGCTGGTAAAATTCTCTGTCTTCAGGTCGTTTGAACCGCAGCTCTTCGTAGCAGCTCATCGTTCGCCCCACGCGCTTGATCCCACCGCTATCACCAGGTCTGAGACTGGAGTCATCTTTCGCCTTGGGGGCAGGGAGAGACACTCCAAAAAATACTGCCGGGTAGGCATGCCGATTCGACGCCATTTCCCGCTTGGTTGGACAGCTCAAGCGAGGAATCAGATCCGGCAAAGCTTTGCCATCCTCGTCAAAGACTTCGTATCCCGTCATTCGGACTGGACTGTTCTTAGAGCGTGCCGTGCCCGAGGGGCCCTGAGCTGCTAGCTCCGCAGCAGCCGATAAAACAGAATTCCGCTTTCGGGCTAGACGCATCAGTGCTCGGTCCTGCGATGAAATGGTCGACTTCTTCAGTGGCACGGGATTTTTCGTTCGTTTCCGTTGAATCTGCACAGGAGGTCGGCGGGAAAACGTCGGACTCGGCTCAGGCGACGGCGAGGGTGCTGGCTTAATGGATACCGGGATTGCTCTACCCAAATCCTTGCTGTTACCAAGATGGCTCGCCCTCGTTGGATTGGGGCACGAAGCCCTCTCCATTCTTCCAACACTAGTCTTGACAGATCGTTTCGGGATTACAAAATCGGCACTTGGTGGAGCTTTTAGCTTTTTCGACGGTGACTTCCTCGGAATTGGCATCATATCCAACAGCATACTGTGCTTCGTTGTCTCGTCGACCTTGCTTTTGTCATCAACGTCTCTGCTGTCCGAAATCGTGTTCTGACTTTCGCCTTTTTTCCCTTTAAGATCACCAGCGCAAGAACGTGACAGCGGAGGCAGGCTTGATTCAGGCTTGTCTCCTTCTGCCCCATCAGCTGAAACGATATCCTTGCACCCGGCAGCGCCTACAGCTTCATCATGATTCTCTTCCCTGGCCTCGTTCTCATCCTTCAGCTGTTCGTCCGTCACGTCGTGCGTCACCTTCTCGTTATTCGACTTCTCGTCCACCGCCATCTTTAAGTCCTTCAGCTTCTCGTCGACCACCTTCTCTTCCTCCACGTCTTCGTCCTTCAGCTTCTCGTTCACAGCCTTCTCCTCTTTCATCTTATCGTCCTTCAGCTTTCCATTCACAGCCTCCTCATTCTTCACCTGAAAGACCTCCAGCTTTTCGACGCCCAGCCTCTCGTCGTCCAGCTTCTCGTCCTTCACCTCTTCGTCTTTCAGCTTCTCGATCGCAAATTTGTCAATCTTCACCTTTTCGTCCTTCTCATCCACCACCTCCTCGTCCTTCCTCTTCTCGGCCACCATCTTCTCGCTCTCCACCTCCTCGTCTAGTCGCCGTCGTCCACGCTGTCGCTTCTTGTCCTCGCCTGCATCTTTACTAACCACCGCAGAAACGCCATTCCTTTTTCTCGCAGCACCAGCACCCCGTGAAGGGCCCGCCACGGTGACACGCCGTCGCTTGACGCCCTTGACTTTCGTGTGAGGGAGTTTGACCAGGTCCTCAGCGTTGTCCTCCTCTTCCTCCTCTCCTCGGCGACGCTTCTGCTTTGCCTTCTTCTCGGCGAGCTTGCGTTGTAGTCCTCTTCTCACCGTGCCCTTCTCCTCCTCCACCACCTTCCGTGGCAGCTGAGGTGGCTCCACTCGGAGTGTCTTCTCGTCCTCTAAGCCCGGCTCCTTTAGCGGAGGATTCTTTTCCTGCGTCCTTGGCGGCTTCTGTGGAGTGGGCTGGGGAGTTGTGTCGGACGAGTCTTCATCGTCGTCCAGATCGGCTGTGAGGCGTTTAAGCCACTGCAGCTTCGAGCGTGGCTTCACAGCCTTCACCGCCTCCGCCGACGACGGCATCTTGACGAAAAGAGATTGTGGTACAGTAGCCGCCTAAAATGGACGAGACAACTGTACCCTTTTTTTAGAACATAGTGCTCTTAAGCTGTAGGTCAATGTTCTAAAACTGTCGGTCAAAAATATGGTGCCCCAAATTAAGTGAGATTGCAATTGTTTGCTACCGGTAATTAGTCTGTGTGCGGAAATAGTTATGTTCGAAAATAGTCTATGTTCGAAAATAGTCGTGGTCAGACTATATATTGTACTGGTCAAAATGTAGAATTCATAATTAGTCTGACCACATCAACTTCAAAATTAGTCTCTCCTGTGCCATGCGGGTGAGGGTGCAAGGCTCTAATCACCACGACTGGGTTACGGCTCATGGGCTGGGAAGCTACAAAATCCAGCTTGCTACAGAGGCAGTGAAAGCTGTCAACCTTCAAAAGGACAAAAACGGCATGTCCTATGCGCGCAAGGCGATGATTCGATGTGGACTTTCACTTGGAATCGATGTACCAAAATGGTTTATCGCTCATCTTGTTCCAATACCTGACGTAGCCAAGCCATTTTTCGAACTCGGGTTCTTCTTGAGCAAGAAGGATGTTCTTGCAGCGGTGATCAGCCGGGAATTAAACCCCTTCGCCTTGAAATACTCTTGAGTATCGACCTGTGCCTGGTCGGTTGGCCAGCTCTACCCGCATCTTCAAGATATTATCGCGAAACACCGCGAGCACTTCGAAGGTAAGCCGGTCGATGAAAACTCCGAGTAAGACTCTTTTGTGTGTGTTGCTTCATAAATAGTCTTAGCAAAAATATAGTCTAGGTCAGACTATTTATTGTCTAAGAGCAATGAACCATTCAATCAAAAATAGTCTAGGTCAGACTTATTACCGTAGGCAGTGTAGACCCCAAAAAGGGAGCGATCTTTCCGAAAAATTACTTAATTTGGGACACCACATTTTTGACCGACACTTATGGAGATATATTGTGCTTTGCAGATAAAATGTCGCCCCGTTTTATGGCCTAGATCGAGGAAGGCCGGCCCACAAATCAGGGCACAAAACAAAGGCGGTAGCATGGACGACCTCGATTTACTTCGATCGACCTCGAATTGCGCTTTTGAAAACGCAAAAGGGATCGATTTACCGTTGATCGACCTCGTTATGCTCAAATCCACCAGGAGATCGACCTCGAGCCCTGATTTGGATTGTCGTAGGTCGAGTCGCCTCGCCGACAAAGCAGTCGCCCTATCAGTCTTCATTTTTTCTAACCTACTGCCCGGACCTCAAGCCTGGACTCACTGCCGTCTCAGCCCGCGTGCGCGTCCGGCTGCTGCCCCTCCCCCTGTCGACCACGTAGCTCAGTGAGAGAGCGCTGGGCTTTGCCCTGAGGTTGCTGGTTCGACTCCATCTTCTTTTTGTCATCGGGTGGAGGCATTCAGGTCTGTGGGTGTTGTACGGCTGTATGTGTATGTGAGTATGCAAGCGAATGGACATGTAGACATGTATTTTGTTTATATACACGGAGTGTCGCTCGAATCTACCTGCCTAGTCGTGCTTAGCGATTAGCTATCTCTGACTGCACTGCTTGGTCGTTGCGGAAGAGCCTGAAGAACTCCATTCGCTCCAAATCGCAGTTGAAGTGGTCCCGGGTTTGTTTTGGGAGCGCACAAATGTTAGCAATGGATAGCGGTAGAATGATGTTACCTTTTGCACGCATGATCGCTCTGTTGACTTCGCGCATGAAGTATAGCATAAAGATGCCACAGTCGTATGTGTTGTCCTGGTGTGGCTTGGTCTTGTGGGCTTTAACCTTGTATGTGATCTTCTTTACCTGGAACTTTTCCAATGCTTCCTTACGGAAGTATCCACCCAGAATTCGGTGGATTCGGTCAGTGTTGTGATACTGCATGGAATCAACATGCAGTATAACCAGCGCCAGATCCTTAATCTTGAGAACGGGGTTCTGAGTCACGACGAAACTCCAATGGACGTCCATGCACACAGGTACCAAGATTGTCGGGTACGTCTCGTAGGGGAAATTCGCAGTAATCCCACAGGACGCCACGTAGGGTTTCCCCATGTTTCGCTTGTTCGCCTTGTAATTCATGAGAATGGTCCCGAAAAACTGACCATCGAAGTTGTAGGTAGACTTGTGAGCCTCGATAAACTCACGAATAAAGTAGGAGATGACAGTGTCATTCAGCCACACTTTGGGTTCGAGTGTTTTCAGGTCGCTTTCAATAACTTGAAGCCTGTGCTGCTCCTTGTCGGGTCTATAGCAAGGTGTCATGGTTTCACATACTAGAGACCGATCGGCTGCTGGTGCTTGCTCACTCGATGGTTCAGCTGGTGAATGACCACCTTCCTCGATAACCACAGGGGAGTTTTTACTCCCATCACCCTTGTCTTCTTTAACGTTTCTGTCCAAATTCGACAGCTCCGGCTTGGGTTTTTGAGAGAACACGCTGATAACGGACGACGTCGAGGAGCTGTTATCCAAGGCCATCGTCTGCAGCGCCGTCTGGACCATCAACTACAAGAACGTATTCGACCCCATCTACGGCTCGGTAGTGAAGCGAAGTAAAGTAGCGTTCTTAGAGCAAAATGGTGTGGTATTTGTCCATGTAAAGCCTACTTAAGTAAGTTTCTTCTGCATACGTCACTCCTGCTCGCCTGAGCCTGTCATTGTTTTCTCTTGCTCGTCGTGAACGACGCTATCTCTCGTGTACCAGCGCCTGAGCGACGCGGATCCGCTCATGCGTAGCTGCCGAAACAAGACCTGAGCTTTCCCCACCGGTCCGACAATTGTCCTGGTGTATAGTAGCGCCGAAGTCGACACGGAGTCGGCAAGGAGGGCGACATCCGATATAACGCGACGGCCTCCAGGGCAGCATCCGATATAGCTGGAGGGTAGTCATTTTGGCCGATTTAAAACGGCAATTCCGACCTGATGGTCAACTCGACCGAGGTTTAACCAGCTAAATCCCACCTCCACCTGGGGTCCCTCGTCTTTATCTCTGAGCTGAAAATTATATCTGACCCGATATATCCGACTTCTGAGCATCGGAATTGCCAAAAAAATTGCAAGGCACAATAAATAAAGCTTAAGTTTGACCAACCAAAACTGAGTTTTAACACTTACCCAGCCCAGATAGATTTTTTGGAGATGCGATTTAACTAATTACTCCCTGCAGCGGGTACTTATCTACCAGCCAGTTCTTGATGTTGCCATATTATGCTAGGCACGTATTGGTCGCTCTTACCTTTTCGACTGATGTCGCTAATGAATATGCATACTTGTCTAGTATAATACGCAACACCTTACTTGCATTATCCCCGTCGATAAGCCGATGGGGCTTCGAGTGTCATGCTCTCCGCGGCCAAGAACGTCGTGAACGAGTTAATCGCCGTCGTTCTGGCCTTCTTGCTGTTAGCACGACCAAGCGATGCGATCGAAATGCTAGCCTGCCTGCTCTTTTCACTCTAAACGAAAATCTATGTACCGACCTCTCGGGTTGGAAACTGACGGATATTTTTGGGATATGGATGTATATAGTGGTTTTTCCGACAGATAGCTTTGCAGGGTTTGTGCGATATATTTGATATCCAATCAGAAGGCGTAATTGAAGACGTTTTAGCCAATGATATCAAAGTGTCGTTTTTATTGTATTCCGACTCGTTCCGACATATATTTGTAGGAAAGCCGCCAGGAATATGAATATGCTAATACAAATTTCAATATAAATAAATATTGTTGGCAGATTTCAACAATTCCGCGGATTAGGCATTATCCTAGTCTAGTATCGCTTACGTTAGGACTCGCATTGGTGGCTAGGACAGCTGATCATACTTACACAAAGCACTGTCAAAAAGCAGAAGAGCCGTCATAAATCTTTCGTCGTTCATCCCAGTGAACACGCAGAAAGCGCGGGCCACTGCGGTAGGCGCTTTCAAGCGGATGCTGGAAGATGAACAGGTTAGTCTTGAGTACTTACAAGCTAGCCTGGAATCTGACTCAACCGGCAAGCGCTTGATAGCGACAATGGATCGTTTTGGGTACTATCTGGTCACTAATGAAGGTAAGAAAGGTAAGCTTGCACGTAATACGGCGGTTTCCTACTACAGAAATGTTAAGCTTTGGCTTTTCGATCTGTATCCGCACGTAAGGAAGACGACGGAGCTACAGCTCCTGAAGCAAAGCAAAACTCTAGATAAACATTGTTTGAAAAGAGAAAAGGGCGGATTTATTAATAAGGCGCCTCCCTGTACGAAGGAGGACTTACGTGCTCTAACTGATTTTGTCTACAGCACTGCGCGCGTGAATTCTGACTACCAGGGCGCTACGCTTGGTTGCTTGATGTGGCACTGCTTCGGCCGCTCCTCGGACCTCGGCTACATCCAAAAGTAGCACATATCCGTGTCGGCGGACGGCGCCTTCTACTTGCGCCTGCTTCGCGTAAAGACCGCCGAGGAGCAAGGTCTCACGCTCGTCCCCGATAAAGCCGACTTCTTTACCTGTCCCCTCCCCGCGTTGACTGTCGCCCTGACTACGCAAGACGCACCGTGCGGCTCTCTCTTGAGCCAGCTCCCCGAGCTCGTGTCGACCAAGGTCCAAGAACCGGATGCCGGAGCGCCTCTTGTCGACCTGCTGGAAGCGGAGCCGGTATCGCTTGGTTTCGCGCTAGCGGCCACGTCCACCGGTGACGTCACGTCCTCGCCATGCTCTGCTGCTACCGCTGCTGCCCCAACGCCACCCGCTGCTGCCGCCCTCCGTGAAAAGCGGCCTGGTTAAGGTGAAGATGACGCCCAGGCGTACGTCAATCGCTTCTTGAAGCGCGTCGCCGACCCGCCAGGTGCTACCGGCGACTTGATGTCGCACTCCTTCCGAAGAGGAGGTGCGCAGCACGCGAACGCGGACGAGGAGCTGGCGGCGCAGTGGGTCTTCGACACGGGTGCCTGGGAAATGAGCAAGGTTAACAAGGCCTTCGCGTACGTGTTCAACACGCCGCAAGAGTACCGGAAGGTATCTCGCGTGCTGAGTGGCTGCGATGTCGACGACGATCCCAAGGTCGTCGACGTCGAAGCGCTTGACCACTCGACGCAGGAACACCTTGGGCGCTTCCAGGAGCTCCTGTACAGCACATCCTTGGGCCACAAAGATCGCCCGTTCAACGTCAGTTGCAAGGTCCTCATAGTACTCACCGCGTACTTGATCAAGTACTTCCCGCAGCTAAAGGCGCTGTCGCCGGGCGCCCCGATCGTGACGCGACGTAGAAGAGTGCTGGAACGTCGCTGGAATCCCGCGAGCCGATCTGCTGGCTTGGTCTGCAGTCCTGAACCACTCGCCGCCTCAACCTGACACGAAACGTAAGCATAGAGAAGAGAAACAGGAGCAATGTCGGGGATGTCATCAGATGAACCGCGCGTTGAACGCTCGCCTGACTGTCATGGAGACCGCCTAAACAGATTCAAGCAACCACTGAAGAAACACAACCACCTGCCGCGTTAGAAGACCAACCCAAGCCCAAGCGCAGGAAGAAGGCAGCTACGAACCTTTCGACGACGTGGTATACGCGGACGCCACGCGTCTGGGACTCCAGCGAAAGTCCGAGTCGCGTCACGTCGTCGCCTTCATGAAGCTCTTTCTGGACGGCGGCTTCATCCTCGACGACACCTCGGAGGACTACAAGGCCCAGGCGCTGGACGTTGGTGTGGTGAGAAGATCCGCTCAAGAAGGGTCTTGATGGGACTGGATCCGCCAGTTGACTGGGTAGTGGGATCCGGCAGTTGGTGACGATGCACAGTCCCTCTGATGACGCCATGGTTGCGGGATGGAGGTACGGTTGCGGGATCAGGACAGTTGAAGTTGGATCAGGTGCGAGTGGTGTGGTGTATTCGGATCCGCTCATCTATATTAGGATCTCCTAGATTAGGCGCGGATCCGTACCAGCTTATTGGTACAGTGGCTATGTTGGGATAATTAGGCAGGAGGGAGAGCCAGTCATGGATAGGATCCAAGTCGGATGGGAAGGCTGGGTACAGGCTAACATAAATCAGAGTCGAATTTGCTTGGGAACCACACACTTGGTCCTTAGTATTGGGATTAGTATTGGCCCATACTTTATTCAAGTGATTTGCCCCCCGCACACGTGGCAGACTGCTGGATAGCTTGGCCAGCAGCTCGCGCCCTTCGGCCCTCGCCCCCCAACTCCCCCGCTAATAGTAGGCGGCAAGCGACGTAAAGGAAAAGGATACAACACCCCCAACAAGGCAACAACTCCGGATCTGGTATATTACTTATCGGATCCACAAGATCTACGGCCAAGACCAAGGATCGACCTACCCAGACCCGCGTGAAGGAACCCCCACTGCGGATCTACCCCAACATCTCCCTAAGTCCCCGCCAAGGACGTTCAAGCTCACCCGCTGCGCATCTCGTGTCAACGAGAGAGCAGATCCAGCCCGCCGACGGGTACACAAGGTGAGCCACTCAGCAACCTACGGTTATCGGAGTACTGAGGCGAGGCGGGTGAACGCCTTGATCGTCCAGGTGTGTAGCGCACTATGCCGGACCGAATCGGTTCGGAGTACCAGAGATATCCGCTGCAATCCGGTAGTCCTCGGAGCACAGGATGTGAACCGGGGACCGGGCGGATCGCTTGGACTTGGCGTGTGTCCTTGTGTCAACCCCTATAGGTATCGTTTACCTTTGGCGGACCGGACTTCACCGAGTGAGTTGTTGTAAATACAGAATCGAGTGTTCCTGAAACAGACTACACCGAATGAACAGAAGGTCAGACCGAATCGAAGGGACCACAGTCAGATCCACAATTCAATATAACCAACACACAGAAATACAATGCCGAGCTAAACGTCACAAAATATACAGTCACCACTTATTCTTTAAGACCCGGTCTATACGCCAGTCAACTTACGAGCCGTCACCCAAGGCACTGGTCAACCCTGGATGCACACTCACTTACGCGCACCACCCTCACAGAGTGAGGGAACAATACAAAATATAAGTCAATCCTATCACACAGTAGTCGATCAATTCAGTCTCGGGGGTGACTACCTCTACCGCCTAAGACACACAGGATGGAATATGAAATGGATGCCCGGATAGAGCACGCAAATTGGAAATAGAGCTCTCATAGATCACTCCAGGGCGCGACACCCCAGTCCCTGCCGACTTTGCCTTGATACCTTTGAGTCCCCACTACACCAGTGCTCGCAACACCAGTGAGGCCTTGAAGCGTCCTCCGTTTTAAGATCGCACGAAGGCGGATCCCACGTATAAGCTCTTGAAGACGTCAATGTCAGGGGGAATTCCCAGCCCGAAGAAAGACGCCCGCGTGTTCTCGGCAAATTGGTTTCTGTTTGATCTTACGTTTGGCTAGCTATCTACTTCACTTCACTGACTTCTAATAAAGGTTTCACTATACTTGACTTGTCTTGGATATGCTTCGACCTTGTGCACGGGGCTTCGATCTTCTTGCACTGAGCTTGGGTATGCTTGACTTGGCTTGGTTATCGGGCAACTTGTCGACGTCAACGTTCCTTCGGCAACACTCATCATCTGGCGACAGAGGTACGTGGGTACGGCGTCTCATCAAATCCGCACTGGACCTCTGCGTCTAATCACGTGAGCCATCCTGTGTCGCTTGACGTTCTTGGTCGATCCGGTCCTGGATTGCTGCCACAGTGCATTCACGCACAGCACTATTGGACTTGTTGTTGGTGCGGTCACGATCCAGTATGGGCACCAGGGGTCAGACCGAATTGACCATCCGGTCCGACCTCATTCGGTACGGCACCTTGGCATCCGGTGCGTCGCTACCGGGTGAACCACAATCCAGTCCGGCAAACAGTGTTCTTCGTCCAGCGAGGTCTTGGGCGCATGGGAGCATGGTGGGCACGGTGAACTTGGGGGTTGGTCCGATGTCTTGAAGGAGCCAATGCAGGCAGCAGCCAGGATACGTTCACTGGCTGCACTTGCGCGCCTTAGGCTTATCCTGCGGTCAGGGAAGTCGGCGGACGGACAGGATGTGTTACTCCACACCGAATATGAGCGCTCATCCGGTGGGCACATCTCCGATCCTGTGAGCCCATGCTTACTGCAAGCACCGGGTCCCGCCAAATCCACCATGCGCATCCACTATCCACATGCAACACTCCACGTCACTGGATATCAGTCCACTGCGACCAGACAGAGTCAGTTGACGATTCGGTCCTTCCGGCAGTCCAACACGAGTACGGCGAAAACTCTTCTTCCACATCGTGTCAGTACCCCCTCCGTTAGTCGGTGTCTGGGCGCAGTGTGTGAGTGTGGGATCCCTGCTAATTCCAGCGGATCCACTCCACCACATTGGCACGCGCGCTGAGGCAGCCCTGCTGCGGTTCTTGGCGTCCCGCGGCATCAAGGCGAAAGGCTCGGGAAGCGTGCTCCGCGCTGCACAAGACCGGTGTCTTATCGCGGCACACAAGCGTCTCGTCGCGATCGGTAGTACCCAAGACCCTGCCCCTGTAGACACGCAAAACATCCTTGCCGTCGTTGGTCATGTCTAAGTCGTTAGATATCTCCCACGCAAGTACAAAGCAGAACGAAGACTACGCAAAAGTATATACAGTTACATTGCGAACGCACCAGCAGTAGCATCTCGGTAGCAGCAGCCACACACTCCTAGGGTATCAGCACACAAGCAGCGTCACACGCAGCTTAGCGCCACCCCGTCCGCTCCCAGCCATGATGATTAGCGCCGACCCGAATTGAACGGGTGTCTCCAGATCCAAAGCTCGGCGCTTTTCCTTTGAGCTACGGCGCTGTAGGTAGGGGTGGAGTGGGGGGGGGCAGCCTTGGTCTTGCTGTGGTGTGTGCTTGGCGGCGGGACTTGGTCGGGAGACTTGAGCACTAGCGCTTTAAAAAAGAGGAGTGAGGGCCTTTGGCTTCTGTTGGCTTCGGTCGGCGACGTCTCAGCTGGTGGCGACAGTTGGCATATGCTGATTGGCTAATCGATCAGCCAACCAGAATTATGTAAGTCTGCTATTGATAAATAATTAGACCAATAGGATGCCACACCAATGCACTGCCGGCAGAGTTTGCTCCAAATTGTGGCCCCCCACGGGAGTTCCGGCCTCATTAATGAATTTGCTCAGTAGGGTGTACGTCGCTCCAGGGTCATAAATGCATGCATATCTAAAAAGTCGAATTCTCGACCCACAGGCCTCTAGAGGCAATTTCCTCGCGGCTTTGAGCACCTCATGAAAGCTGACTGGAATCGCCCAACTAGACCCCTACCCCTAATCTACAGTACATAGTGTTTTAATTCCGATTGTGCACTGGCTATGATAACTATCCTAACTCTCAGAAACTGTTGGGAAGCGCGATATGCATTTATATAGAAATTTGTACGACATTAAAAATATTCTGACAAAATTCCAACCAAATATGGTTGGAACAGTTGGAAAAATGCCCTACATCAGAAAGGCTTCTGATTGGCCAAAATTAGTCGAATTTAAGGCATTTATTGGGTGATACTCGTCGAGTACGAGCGGTTTGAGATTGCAAAAACGAGTAGTGGTTGGAATAGAGTGAATATTACTCCATACCATGAAATCTCCGACCTCCGACCTTTTCGACAAATTGGTGTGACGCACATACAAATGTACTGAGCATTGTATGCCTATAAAAATATTCAATGCGCCCGTCAAAAGATAATTATGCGAAAATAATGATTGGCATTGGGCACGCGGGGGTTGCCGCAGTGCGCGCACTGTCAGTAACGAAGCGACCGCGAAGTGATGTCTACGTGTGCCGAAGTAACCATCCAGGAGGGCGAATTGATGGGGCCGTGCCGCGCATCAGTACGGCTAAGAGGGGCTGTCGCTCACACAAAGAACTGTGTAGAGTTAATCCCACCTTCTGGCGCGCAGGTGAGTATCCCTGCTTTGAGGTGTGCTGACCCCACTAAAGTAGCTCAATGGCGGAGCTCTCGAAAGGGTGGTTGTGGATTCGACTATGTTATGGGTTATAACGGATATTCCTGAATAATCCCCCGGGCACAACTGATTAGTGCCCTCCCATTTTCAAACAAAATCAGATAAATTGTGGATAATACAGCGGGTCCGGTAATTGAAGGTACCCCATGTTGAAGTGCACATTTTGGAACATCCTGGAGGCTGTAGACATCCGTTTGGCGCGCAACTTGGACGACACGACGCAGTGCGACAGCAGCATCATTTTACACTACAGTATTTACACTAAAGAGCAACAGAAAAAATGTTTTAGCGAAAGTTATGAACTGCCGTGTGCAAAAGTGAAGGTACTCTCTATTCCCATCGATCATGATCGATATCTGATACAAAAACCAAGTCAAACCTTGAAGTACAACCTGAGCCTAGTACTTGGTGTGACCTCCGCGCGTTTGCTTCACCGCATCAAGGCGCTTTGGCATCGACCTCACGCACTTCTTGATCATGTCGTCGTCCAGCTCGGACCAGATGGTCCTCAGCCTCATCTTCAGGTCGTCCAGTGAAGAGGCAGGAGTCTTGTTCAGACCGCGCTTCAACTCAGCCCAGACGTTCTCAATTGGATTGAGGTCTGGGCTTTGAGCGGGGTGTCCTAAGCTCTGCAGGTTGAGCTCATCGAGGCACGACTTCGTCTTCTTGGCTCGATGAGCCGAGGCATTGTCCTGGACGAAAGGTGTGGGGCTGGGCAGGTCATTCAGCTGCTTGGTTATCGGGATTTCAGATCGTAATATCTTTCGGTAGTACTCCCCCGTGACGGACTCCTCGCAGATATGCAGCGTCCCCACGCCGTTACCGCTGATCGAGCCCCACACCATGAGTGACCGGCGGCCACTTTTAAACGTGGAGAGCCCACACTTCTCCGAAAAGCTCTCGTGAGCTCGACGCCACACGGACACCCGCCCAGTCGTACCATGAAGCTCTGCCTTGGCCTCGTCAGTGAACAGCACGGCCTCCCAGTCGTCCGCCGTTGGGTCACCGTACTTCTTAGCGTAGGCCAAACGCGCTCGGCGGTGGCGCGGCGATAGGTAGGGCTTCTTTCTCGAGGAGCGGCCGTTCAGACCGACCGCGTGGATCCTCAAACGGATCGCCCAGCGCGAGATCTTCCGCCCAATGTCCTTGGTAACTTGGGCAGCCAGCTGCGCCGCGCTGATGAAGCGGTTGGCTTCTACTGCTCGAACGATTCGGCGGTCCTGGCGAGCGTCCATGAGCTTTTTGCGGCCTCGGCGGGGCGGAAAAACAGAATGTCCATGTCGCTTGTAGAACAGGACGATATTGCGAACGGAGTTCCTTGGCATCTCGAGCATCTTGCTAATCCTAGTGTAGCCCAGACCACGTAGGTGCTTCTGCACGCAAAGGAGCCGCATGTCGTGCGAGTACTGGTGGCGTTGGCGCCCCATGGGCTGCAGGAGGAAGAATGAAGAATGAGCTACGACATCGAGGCGCCACCGACGTCCACAAGCAGTTGCAGTCCATAGGTTTTGGCGGCAAAGTTAGTGCAACATTTGAGCAACTTAAATTTCCCAATACAAATTTCTATATAAATTGCAGAGAGTTGCCTGGGTACCTTGACTATTGCACATCCCGATTATACTCTATCGATGATTGGTGGAATACTATTGCGAAACACCAATCAGCGCTTTGGAACCGAACCCACAGACGAATTCTGCATCGTGTGGTCCAAGTTGCGCGCCAAACGGATGTCTACAGCCTCCAGGATGTTCCAAAATGTGCACTTCAACATGGGGGTACCTTCAATTACCGGACCCGCTGTACACAGCTCACGCGTAAATATGTTTTGGATAACAAAGTCATAAACATGTACTTGATTTTTGTATGGATGTAGCAATGTAACCATGGGATACGTACGTTTTAGAGGGTGCTATACGGGTAAGGGGCATTATTCCTGAATTTTCGTTAAATTGTTGTGACGACATCTGCCAGAATCGTAGGGAACGCTGTGCTCCGAGCTGGTCCACTTGCAACCATCAATTTTAGCCAGCCACTCTCCTGGGCTTGACCGGTAATCCCGGGCCGACAGGCCCGGCGGTTCCCGCCACCTTTCGGGTGGCGGGCCGCCCGCCCGCTCTAGTGAGACTCTAAAAAAAATAGTTTGCAACCATCGCAGTTATGGTAGAGAGTGCTGCGCGTGATGCCGTACAGGAGGCGATAGCGTTGAGAAGGTTCCCCCCTAAGCTGTGTCTACCGGAACAACATAATAGGAGTTTGCTGTCACTGTGGCTTTCCTGTTCCCCCGGTAGCGAAGAAGCGGCCAGCGTGTGAAAGCTGCCGAACCACCAAGCGAAAGTGTGGTCCAGACAGCAGGAACGTAAAGTGCCAGTACCGGCAGCAGTCAAACCCCACGATAGCTTCGTTCTTTGCAGCTTCAGCGAGTCGCACATCAGCCGACCAGTGAACCTACTAGATGCAGCAGCAGAAACATTTAAAACACGGAATACATTACCAACTCAAAGCCACACTAGTTATTTGACCGTAGTAGGTGACACGCTTACTATTGTTTCCACTGCTGCCCTCCACAGCATGGGCGCCAGAGCCTAGCAGGATGAGGTTAGCGAGAACACGATGCCTTCGTTTGTAGCAGGTAGTGCCGATGAGCTCATAGCTGAGTTGCCGCCTGCGATACTGGTAGCTACAGTCTGCTGCTTGTTGCTGTACTGAATCTGCGGTGGCTGTGTGGAACTCAGCGCCGCTGCAGAGACGTCGGGTGTGACGCTGGGGATACCCAAGACGAAAGTCTTGCTGCTCTTGGCGCACTACACGACCTCGTGCGCCGGCAGCACAGGCACTAAGGCTGCGTAGCTCTTCTCGCCAGCCTGCAGCTAGTTATACAGCGTCCAGCCCCGCTATTGCATCGTTCATTGAGTCGTGTCATAGTCGAACGTACTAGATGCAGCAGCAGAAATGATGAATATCACGCAGTACATCACAAAATGTCAGCTCTTTGGTTAGCATCACAGTAGTAGATAGATATCGCACACGTACTTCTTTTGAGAGCGACACTGCGTGGGCATCGGAGCCTCGCAGCAGGAGCTTGGCGAGAACTTCCTGCCCTCGCTTGTAGTGACTGAGGGCTTCGTACAGCAGTGAGGATCGTGCAAAATGCGGCTGTGAGTGGTCGGCTGTTGCTATTGGTCAATTATTCTCGGGGTCAACTGTACATCTGTCAGTACAGCAAAGCGGTGGTCAACGGTGGTCAACGGTGCCCGCCGGTCGCAGTACAATCCCACGAATTCCGCTCCTGTAGCCCGAGTTTCGAGGCTACCACGAGCAGTTTATCTATGGAGCCTCCGGACGACACAACGACCGCATCGTCTGCTGCGGTCCCACCGTTTACGTTGCCGCTCCCTCTGACGTGGTCCGTGACGCAGTTGGCGCCGCCGTGCAGTGCTACCACCGGAACCAATTACAGCACTTGTAGACCGCGCGGCCACGCCGAGCCCAAGGGCAGTAACGACGCCGGCGTCCGCGGAGCGCAAACGCGCGCCGAAATCAGCTACAGCTGCCCCAACTCCCCAAGTAAGAAGCAAAAGACGCCTGGCAAAGCGCCAGGGATCGGTAAAAAAGAATTGTAATTGTACAATTTTGGCTATTGTACTCGCACAATATTGATTGTCGAGACCCTCGGCAATATTGTACAGAAGCGGCCAGTATCTCAGCTAATACTATGGACTTCTAATCGTAGCTGTCCATAGCGATCAGGTTCGCGATGTCGAGCTCGTATTATTCGAGAACTAGATCGAGAAATCTTATGTGCTCATCTGCCGTCATGCTGCTCTCGTCAATGAACAACGACAAGGCGAGGAACCTCCATCCCTTTCACGTCACCACGAATACAGCCAGCGAATGCTCCCCATTGTCGGTAGCTCCGTCGAAGACAAACACGAATCTCTCACCCTTCAGTTCCTCAACGATCTGAGGTTCGAGAAGCTTGACAGTCGCAACCATGCGAGCTTTCAGCGTCTTCGAGTTGATCGAGTCAAAACTTGACCGCCGCACGCACGGTCTCGTCGTCTACGTCGGCAAAGGTGAAGTTCTTGTGGACGACGAGTTCGTTCCCTGGTAGGTAGATTGCGCGAGTCGGTCGACAAACATGTCCATGGAGACTTTGCGCCGTTCACGCAGACAACTTCGGACGACGTCTTCGTAGCCAGAATGTTTGCTGGCGAGGTGGTTGATGAGGTTGGTATACCCCGCCTTCTTTAGCTGCTTGACGAACTTGTTGCACGCGTTGCAAGTCTGACCTGACTCGTTGGGATCCCGGAACACCATGCGCACGACCACTTTGGACTCGAGCTTTGGCGCTTAAGAGGCGAACGTTGCGTTGACGGTCATTGTTGTTGCAGTTCGGTGGCTGGTCGTGAAGATCTGGCGCTGCTTGGGCTAACGCGTCGACCGATAGGAGGATGAAGGGATGCGAAGGGGGCTGATTGACGGTTCTTTAGGACGGGCAGCGAGGTTTGTTGGTCGAGGTTAAGAGAGGGAGGCTTGGGCGGGGAGGCTTGGGCGGGGAGGCTTGGGCGGGGAGGCTTGGGCGGGGAGGGTAGAGGCTTGCGAGTTGATTTCAAAAGTGAGATCGCAGCGCTGTAGCGCATCGAGCTCACCCGTTTCCTGCCCGCTCGAACGGTAGGAAGGTAGACCTATTCCAAGGCGGATAAGACACTGAGGGCAACTGCAACATCAAGATACACAATTAAATCGGCTAAGTGCAATATATTGAAGAGGGTATTGGTATTGTTACAATATTGATTGAGACGGCCGTCTCGCCAACAATCCATTTTCAGTATATATTGGGCGATCACTGGCAAAGCGCCTCCCAAGCGTGTAAAGTGGAGCAATGACATAGTGGGGGAGCTGCTGTGCTTGCTTTTCGCGGACGGAGACGTCAAAGAGGCACCTCGAGGGCGCAGACACGAAGACGAAGAAAGCCCTCGCATGGCAACACTTTGCCAGCCTGCTGTCACAGACGCTGGGCATTGTGCTGACCCATAACCAAGTACTATTTCAATGTTTGAGTGTAGAAATGAATGATACAATACTAACTGGAGTTTATGATAACAGGTTTCCCTGAAATATCGGAAGTTGAAGTGCATTATTGCAAGGAAAAGCTAAGAGTAACCGGTAATGCAGCTCGTGAAAGTGAAATGAATGCAGGACTTTGGTCCATTTTAAGCGATGCATTTGGAGGACGAGTAGGTATTAGCGGTGATGCCCTACTCGATTCTAGCGGTGATGCAGAAGAAGAGGAAACAGACGACAAAGAATCAAAGAGGATGTGGGAGCAAAGGCCAATCCACCTCCTGTTGCGCAACTTGCCACGGCGCCGCAAGGTGGCATGGAGACAATCGCAGCATCGCTGGGGTCCCGTCCTACTGGGAAGACCACTTCCGCTCGCTGACTGCTGTACTGCTGCAGCATTACGAAGAGACACGTCGCTTCCAAGAGATGCAGCTTCAATTGTTACAGGGGTTAGTGACGAAGAAGAACGAGTAGATAGCATATGATATTAACTGCTGTCAATGAAATTTCTGCTACTCAACTAGACTGCAGCTAAAATGTCCGTGCTATCATCGCGCTTAGCGATCCGTTGTTCATGTGCAATTGGCTGCTCAGTTTCGTGCGGGTCTTCGGCGACGCTGGCTGGCGCAAAGCGCAAAAGGGGGTCTTCTCCACCATAGTGTCTTGAGTCAGGGTAAGTAAATTGTGGAGAACTACGCAGCCTATAATTGACTTACACATTATCGGAGGACGTTTCCTCTAGCTTACCTAACACAATTCTGAAGCGTTTCTTGAGGCGGCCGAAAGCACACTCGACACCAATTCTTGTTCGAGAGTGCGTCAGATTGTACATGTGCTTCCAGCGATCTTGTACTGCCTCGGCTTCCGGAATCGTCGTGAGCATGTGGGTCCACAAATTGTAGCCCGCGTCTACAACTAAGTGTTTCCTGGTGGAACAAAGCTTGAGAGCCTAAGACGCACAAGTTCAATAGATTAGATAACAGCGTAGCATAGATAACCAAACCGATAACTTACCGTTTCCGTACAGCAGACCCATTCCACAGCTACTGGCCGTTATTCGACCCTGAGCGGATCGATATTGACCGAAAGAGACCGCAATGGCCGACGATAGCTTGCACATTGAATGCAGGATAGTTCTTGCGGCAATACCACCCTTCAAAATCGTGGCGGCGCGCAATCCTGATGAGCGTACCATTCACGGCATCAATAGTCCCAGGAAAGCCGGCGATCGCGAAAACTCCATCTTCAATGGCATTGACCTCATGCTCCGAGGGCATCACCACAAACGTATTCGACATGGCGCTGAGAACATCAAGCTTCTGGTTAATGTAAACGACCCCACGAGACCTTGATATGCCCAGCGCTGTGGCCGCTTGGTCCATGGTGCCACCTGGGCCAGGTAATTCATCGTTAGCGCCACGCGCTTGATTATCTTGTGCTTGCAGTTTGGGCCGGGTTCGCTTCCCCACGCTGCACGCACAAGCTTGTAGATGCGGAGGAACGATGCTTGGTCGCACCGTAGCTTCTTGTAGAACCAATCGATCCCGGTGTACGCAGCGCGTTCTCGAACATACGAGTGGCAAATGTCTTGGTGGGACCAGGTCGCTGCCGGAAGCCGCGCTTGTCTGCAGCAGCGACGACCGCGCCGACGCAGGCTCCTATTACAGCAGCGAGAATAGCAGCAGTGGTGTCGTCCATAGCACAAATGTTCTGGACCAGCACGCCTCGAGGAGCTGTTCCCAGAACAGGTGGTTCGGAACGCGAACTCCGCAAATCGGTACAATGTACTACTAATATTCTAACTAATAAGAAGACGTTTAATGTTTGAGGACAGAACGTGTTCCCTACTTGGACAAGGGCCTTAGTACCCTATTGGTGGCCCCTGAGGTTCTTGGTGTGCGAAGTGTGGTAGGGGCAACGATAACTCGATAATTGTAATTATGTTTGCGCTTATATTCGACTGTACTGCTTCGTTGTCTGCATGCGCATAACAGTTATCTACGCTTGCAGATCTTCGTCGTCGTGCAGACGCTTCGTAAATTATGGGCTTACATGTAGTCTGCTTTTCGCTACTTACTGACCAACCAGTACGTCTTGCGTGTAGCCAGGGGCAGGATTGCGAATTGCGGGAGTCTGGGGCAGACACTGGTGGTGCTCGATCTTCGCGTAAAGATCGCCTAAGCGATAAAGCGCTCGTAAGTGCTTGAGGAGCGTGTGGCATGAGGCTGGTCAAACGAAAGCTTAAAACCTTTTTATATACCTTAACCCCCCCCCCCCCGCGTGCCCACACGTTGTATATGACTACCTGTTATGAAAAAGAGCAGCATGTCATTTTCTACGTGAAATGCACAGGTGTAGGTGAAAATATGTACAAAGAACGAGTGGAAATTACAGAGAATGGTGAGTTAGACTGATTATTTGATTGGTAGTAGATTGCTAACAGGAAAGGATCTCCCCATCATGCGTATGAGACAGTGCCACAACTATGCCCTGGTTACTCCGATCAGATCAGACAGGATATGATACATGATTGTACACAGTGGCTCGAAATGTAGAATTAATGTCACCCGATATAACAGGATATGTAAAAGAAGAGGTAAGCTGGAAAGAAAGAACACTGTAGACACTATATATTGATCTGTAGGGTTATATTGCGCTTGCGGGTACCAATAAGCACCCCGTCAGAGAGAATACAGCCTGGGGAAGCGACCCAGTCCAATAAAACCGAGCAGGACGGGCGCTATTATAATATTGAGATGCCGTTAGCCCGCGGTTGAGAGGACGTGTCACTTGATTGCTAGCTAGGTACAGCAGGTTTTTGTTTTCAAGGCATGTACAGACTGGTATGTTGGGATGCAATCATAGAATACTTCCAGCATAAACCCGCCCTTGTGTTTGATTTTTGTTCACCCCCAATAAAAGGACACAAGCTGTAGTATATACACCCTGTTGAAATTTAGCTACCCATCCGAGGGCGCCTTAGACAACATGTGCGTCTGTCTGTGTTAACCAGTTTCCCGCCGGTTATAGGAATGTGTCGTACTTACGGAAGGCAATAGTTAGATCAAGTACGCATACTTGTAACATGTAGTATACAGCATTAACATGGTGTATATTGATCAAAGCCAGGAACCGAAAACCCCCGCAAAATATATTGGGGTTTGTATGGCGAAGCATCCCCCTTCGAGCTTGTGGTGAAAAACGTACACACCATGGTGCAAAACTTACACATTTTGGATCGTCCTGTAACGCATTGCGGGTTTTCTGCAAAGGGGGATGCTTCGCCATACAAACACCAATATTTTTTGCTGTGCTAAACTGGCCGGCGCTCGTTAAAGCATCCTGATTTTTCCTTGATGCAAGTAGCTCGCTTACAAAACACTAGAACCACAATAAGCCTTCTAACCGTGAGGGGATGAAACCTACACTACCGATGTTAACGCTAGGTTTAGAAGTCTAGCAGGTGATGGCTGGCTTGTATTTCATGATGCCAAGCAACTCGCGGCTACAGACCTGCTGCGGCATGCTCGTATCCTGCCTGCCACTATGCGGCCTTTTCTCACGCCGCTTCGAGTAATGTAACGGGGTTACACGCACAAGTGGCTACAGCCACTTGTAACTCTAACAGACACGACGTCTGTTAGAGGTTCGAAAGACTTTCTCGACCTTGGTGTAAGGTACACCAATGGCTACATACATTTGGAACCACCACGACGGGTGGTTCATACACATTTAGGATTCCTATTGGCTGAAAGCAGCATCTTTTAGCCAATGAGCGACTTGCATGTTAGCGGAATCCTGCCAACCAGCCGTTGGCAGATTCCTAGTTTAGAATATTACATTTAGGGGAAGTCAAACCATAAATCACAAATAACAGTTTTCATCTTTACCAAAACACGTCTTTATCTTATTTAAAGTATACTCGTTGATCTCGAGTATACTTAACTCAAGTAAAAGAAACCTACGCTTCCTCGTACACGTGCGCACACGTGTACAAGGTAGCAAGGTAGGCCCATTACAAGTAAGGTATCGTACAGATTGTTTGCTCTTGCAACTGTAGTCGCACCTGCAGGCGTGAGCGATCGCCCAGAGGTCGCTTGGCGTCGGGATTTTTGCCTTCGACGCCGTGACTGCTAGCTTCGTCGCTATTAGTAGCCGCGTCGCTGTTTTTCATCGCTTCGAGCCGCTATTACTCATTACGTCACTGCTGCGGGCCGCGTCGACGCCTCTAGCCAAACCCGAGGTGTTGCCGCCGGATGCAGCCTACCCAGCCAAACGCACCGCACCTCATCAGTAGTTCACGATTTGTTTGGCATAGTGGCGTCTAGTTTAGTTGCAGCGTGCAATCAGATCTCGGGCTGAAGTGCTTGTTGGTGCAGTTGCCATACTACATGCACACTTTGGGGCAGCGATCTGTGTGAGTCGGTCGGCGCGAGTGCTCCCCTGGAGAGCCTGTCCATTTAATACAGGGAAAATCCGGTTTGGGGCCCGTTATCTAAGTGATTTGTTCAATTGGGCGTTATATTGGCCATTAAAGGTGGTATTAGCCCCGTTGAGAAGCCTGTTGGGATACTTACATGTTCCATAGTCAGCAAAAGCTTTGTCGACTCAAAAACGGAAGTTAAGTTAAGCCCAATGACTGCTTCTCTAGTACGAATGAAAGATGCTTCGTGTGCCGCTAAGTTTGCGCTCTACTAACCCAAACAGGTGTCGAATAGCTACCCAAAATAACCTGGCAGTAGAACCCATAGCCGATGACTGCTTCTGTCCTCTAAAGCATCTTTAATGCTCAATAAACGCCCATTTTAACAAAGCCGTTAGATAACGGACCCCAAACCGAATTATTTTTAAATTGCGGACCCAAAACGGATTTCCCCTTTAATCAATCACCCTTCAACACCATTTCGACCAATCGGCATTGATCTGAAATCTGCAACCAAACCTGCTCCCCCTGGCATGGTAGGCAAAAGAAGCTGCATGCAGGCTTGACTGATCTCTTCTGATTCGCTCGTTTTTCCTGGAACCTGAAAAACTACCAACCGTGAGAACCCCTGATGTTGCGATAAGCTGGTCGCGCACCTTAGAGTGAGTAAGAAAGACATGAGTAGTACTCATATGGGATGTCTGCTTGCTTGTCAAACTGACATCGGGCACCCGAAACCATCCAGCCGGCCCCTTCACGAACATCGGATACCAGTAGCCGAGCTCCAGATGTACCGCCAGCTGTATAAAATGCTCACACCAACTTCGGATAGCTCAAACCAGGTTACACTACCCGACCAGAAACTCAATCGGGTACAGACAACGACGAGCGGTAACCCTTAAGTCCGGCAGACAAAGTCGTGGAATGCACAACAAGAACCTCACCAGCCAATCAGATTTGACCAGTAGGCTTCACCTGGGTATATCATATGATTTTATGTACTTTATATGACATTCTAAGTGTGTTTTATAATAGATTTAGTGTATTCAAAGTGTTTTTACAGTTGTGACGGACGGGGATTTATCTGAATTTTTATGTGGAGGATGACATTCAACGGTGCTGACTATTTTCGCCATTGTTTATACCTGATGCGACATTTGATGAATACACGTGTGTTGATAAAGTAAGTAATGACATAATGAGTAAATGAAGTGAGTAGTTCTAACTCACTAGCATTCTAAATGGTGTCAGCACAAGACGTGCGATAATTACATTGAATTATCGACGTTAGTGCGCCTTACACCCAATAAATATATTATTTACACTCTCCCAATATGGTCCACACCCGTAACGCTAGTAGTGGGTGAGCACCAGAGGTCGCAAAAGCTGAAAAGCGGTTGTCCAGCCGTACCGAACTTGAGACAGGATATCACTAATACAATCATTTCAGCACATTTGGCTTGAGTTTAGTAAAGTCAGGGGTGGTCGGAAGTTTGGGCCACTTGGTCAAAGTGGTTTATTGTAGTACAAAACGCAAAACCCAGGATGTTAACACAGACACCCTACTACTCTATACAACACAAAGGACATATCAGAAGCGCATTGCGAGTACTTAACACAGGCTGACTGGGAAAGGGTTACCGCACATGGCCTGTTTTCGGGACACTGTCGAATTTGAGGATTTCAAATATTTCGCTAATGAACGCAGAGCTTAACCCATCTTACAGTACACTTCGTGATATTTGAAATGAAGGTGGTGCGGTACTTTGGATCGTCCTAGGGCACTAGCTATCTAAGGTAGGGCGCTTGCATTTGTGCGGTTGCGAGGCAAGGTGGCCTCAGCTTTAGAGAATGCAAATCAGACAATCAGACGATATCATCTGATAGTGCGCAATTGGAGCGATGTGATTGGCGGATCAGGTTGCGATGTGACAACAGCAAGAGGATCAAGTTGCTTTTCAACAACTTCCGCGCTTAGAAGCCATTTTCATCGGCTCATATCTAGCTACTACATGGCAGTTCCACAGTAGATTGATGTGTTAAGTAAGATCGCATTCTATTCCATAATGACATGTTTTTAGATTTGCTTTATGCTACATAGCTTTTATAAAAAGCTAGGGACCAAATAGGCCCAATGCGCGCAAATCGAGTGAGCGGTTGGGCGGATACTGGGCAACAGCTGACGCACACACACTAGTATCCGAAGGCAATAACGCTTGTTGTTGTGTATGGGTAGTTACTGTCATGTCGGAACGGCGAAATTGCGGCATTAACCGCTTTTGAAGAAGTAAAAAAATGCAAATCCTGAAAATCGGTACCCTTTTCCCAGTCAACCAGTGTTAAAAATTGACGGAGCTACGGCCAAAAGTGTGGGTGGCCGGATTAATTTGGCCAGGAGTGTACCTTACACATTGTCTGAGGGTAACCGCGATGGATTCGCATTAGGCCTAGTTCTAACCGCGCGCCATGGTGCCATGCCATGCCATAGGGCTAGGTACCGATTTTGCATGGCACTCTATTTCCGAATGAAATGGCCTGCGCCATGGTAAGATGAACTACAAACACAGTTTAGCACCGTCGGCCAAAAGCGGGTTACATGGGTTCCTAATAGGTGTATGAACTAGTTTATACCAGCAGAGCGAAGTCTGATGCCCGTCGCGAGCAATTTTCCCATTGTGGCACATGGCACGACCAATTGCCATGGCACCGAAGCGTGCCATGCATAGCACTTTCACGGCACCAGTGACCTAAACTCGAGGAGCTCTCGGCCAATGAAAAATGACATGGCATGGCATGGCACGGATGGCACGCGGTTAGAACTAGGCCTTAATGTCCCGAGAGCGATGGAAGAATAGGATGGTCATACTAGTACCCACAACTCGTTTGAAAAAGTTTCGACCTTGATGGGACTCGAACCCACAACCCCCTGATTAGAAGTCAGATGCGCTATCCATTGCGCCACAAGGTCATCTGAGTTCCCGCTTTCAGTATTTCAGCTTATATTATTAAATAGTTACTGTTGTTAAACATTTGGACGGCAAACTCCTCTTACGGTTCCATCTACAAACGCCCAGACATTTTGCAGTAGCCCACCAGCATCAAAAACAGCGTCGGCGTACGCTTGTAAGCTCTCCGCAGCGTACTCGTGATTGAAATGGAGGAGGTCCGAAAATTTGCTGTCGAGCAACTCCAGCACGTGCAAGAACAAATTCGACAAACCACTCGAATTCCGACCAAAAAATGACTCAAGGTCGCTCCAGCGTATTGGGACTGCCAACTTATACAGCACAATGCATAGACCTTCGACACCAGTAGCTGCCGTACGCTCTCGAGTTCGAATGGCGCCGAGGTCGAATAGCTTGACAAGGGTAGCTAGCTGCGCTTTATCAAATCGAAACCTGTCGATGCACTCATTTGATAGTCCGTTAAAGTTGAACGGAGCTCTTGGTAGTTGTTCTGACTGTGTGTCAGCACACAGGAATGTTGAGATAGCAGCAGCCACGATGCATTCATCACCCTTACTGGCTTCGTACCAAATGCGTAATAGATGCGCTCTTTTTTGGTACCCCGAGTGAGTCGACGCAGTATCTGCACCTGTGCGCCGTCCTCGTCGCATTCGTCGCTGTCTGACCAGCTTATTGCAGCGGTATCCTGTTGAGCTGGGGGGCTTCTTTCTGCTCGTGTGCTGATGTCGCTGATGTCGCTTGCACTGGTACGGCTCGCGGTCGCTGGCACAGGCGTTGATGTCATGGCAAAGAGGAGGTACTGGAGCTCAAACTTACAGAGTACTACATGAGCGTGTTGTGAATCTGTTCAATTTAAGGACGGTATAGATACGATTTACCAGCCACAGCAAACATCCGGTTTTCAACGCTGCACCGTTAAAAGCTTGTTCGATTCGTGGGTTCCGGGCAAATCAACTTGTGGAACCAGTGCGTTTCACTGCGAAATTGGTGGATCCGGCTAGCTGTTGAACACACATTTTAAGAATGGACGGTTTTGCTAAAGACCTCTATTGTACAAATCAAATGACCTGTTCCTCGCAGCCGTAGTGAGAGTACGAACTGGCCGTGGTGACCAAGCTAAACTTCGAACTGTTAAATGCTGTTGTAGCCCAGCAGGCAGCTCGGGCGCCGATCGTGTCGAGTGACCGCTCATGCCGTACACGACGACAGTCAAGCCAACAGCGTCGGCAATGAACCGGGGATATGTCGACGAAAAAGCCCTCTTTAGGAAATTTTAGTCGGGGCAGTGCTTGATCTCTCTTGTTTTGATTTTGGTCGTTTGACTTCTCATTTGGTCATGAAACGGTGTACTACTCTGTTCCACCAATTTATAGGTATTTCATAAATGGGGACTATCTTCGCTTCAACTTCATATTTTTGAGAAAGTGAGGTCTTAATACAAAGCTTAAAGCAATGCGCATATGCTTGATTTTTGTTGTTCAGTGTCGGCAAGAATTGAGACAGTCACAGCACGTTTACCGCTACCGGATTTAGTCCAAACAATATTTTTTTTCGTGATTCCAACAAAAATTAGCGATAATTCATCAGAATTCCAGGATGGCTAGACCTTGCCAGTGTTAGCTTTGCGAACCAATGAAAGCGTGTGAAAAGCTTTCGTGACCGAGATATTACGCCTCAAAATTGCGAGGTTTTTCTATTCAGGGACGATATGATTGGCCAAAAATTAAACTGGCCCTAACCATCGTCAGATGGCCAATCAAATTCAGTGTGAGGTACACAAAAAACCTAACTACCTATAAATTCGTGGGACAGAGAAGTATCGTATTACACGAGATCTCTGCAGCCACGTATTTGATGCAACCGTGCGTAAAACTCAATTCACGACGAATGTAAAGGGCCCATTTACATAAGTAGGTAGAAGTTACATAGGTACATACACAAAAGTAGGTGCAGTCACACGGCTAGCGTGTGACCTGCTGTCATGTTCTGATTGGTTGAAAGTGGGGAGCCATACCCATTTCATCCAATCAGGTGCAGACTTAGATTTGAGTGGTTCACAAGGGTAAGGGGGCCTCCGCCCCCGTCCCATACATAAACAGAGTTGATTTTACCCTAAAGACAAGACTTGAGCTTATTATTGCAAGCTTCCTCTTATCTACAGTGTACGCTAGTGACAGTATCTCTTACCCCGTTACACCTGGTAGCACTTAGTAGTCCTTCCAACGTCCAAGACCAAGATGAGCCAAGTTCTGATGTCCGAAGGGTCCGGTGTAACCCTTGACCACACGAGTTTTCCCCACCTCACCCGGATTGAGTGGGAAGCTCGTCACCGCCTCGCTGCCGTGTCTGGCGAGTTCGTCGTCACGTCGCTGCTGAGCTCAGCGACCGCCGACCAACAACGCCAGGCTGCCCAAGAGTTCATGGAACGCGAGCTCGCCGATGCCAAGCGGCGAGTGTCAACTCTCTCGCATTCCTCCCGGAACGATGTGGTGAAGATGGAGACGTCGACGTATTCCGGCGCCGGCCAAGACCGACTGCCCCTGAACCGCTGGTTCAGGGAGATCGACATCGCCATCGCCTCGAGACTGATCGAGGCGCCGACGGCGAAAGTGAACTTCCTCCTGTCGCGTTTGTCGGAGAAGGCGAAGGAGTGGACCCTCGGCAAGCTTGTTGTGGACCAACACGCCTTCCCGAGTCTGGACAGTCTCCAGAAAGACCTTCGACTTGCGTTCGAGCCTCCGCAAGACGGATCGCGGATGCGTGCAGAGTTCTTCGCGTTGAAGCAGGGCAAGCTGTCCATGCGCGACTACGTACAGAAGAGTCGTCACCTGGCCTCGTGCATCGTCACGAGCCCCATCGACATGGCTTCGCAGGTCCACGTCTTCGTGTTTGGCATGCGAGAAGGAATGACGCGCTATTGTCTCACGCGCGCCGATACGAAGTCGCTGGAAGAAGCGTTCGCCCTCGCATTGCGCGAGGACTACACGGTATCCGCTTCGTACTCGCGACGGTTGCCGGCGGACGCTCGGGCAGCGATGCCCGAGCCAATGGAAATCGATGCCGTCGAAGCCGCGGAGAATAACCGGCGGTACTACTCGCGCGGCGGCCGCAATTCCCGTTCGCTGACCTGCCACCGTTGTGGGAAGTTGGGTCATCGCGCGGCAATCTGCCGCGCGCCTGCGCCGATGCACGCTGCAGTCGCTCGCGCCGACGACGAGATCCTGGTCGTTCAACCAAAAAACGACCGGGACCAGTAGGTGCGGGGCGCCCTACTGGCTGGAACGGAGGTCCGGGTCCCCCGGTGGCAAACCGATCTCCTAGCCCCCCCCCCAGTGCTTCACGCACACTTCAATGCCACCACCACCAGCGGCGACCACAGACTGATCATCGTCAGCCTGCACGTCGCCGGCGCGCGGCGTCCTCTCCGTGCGCTCCTGGATTCGGGCGCAGCGAACAACTTCTTCCGCGCCTCGTGTTTGTCGCTTCTTCCCTCGGACATATCCGTCCGCGAGGGTCCCGGCGTCGTCGCCATTAAGCTCGCTGACGGCAAGCCACACCGTGTCCCACGGCGTGATATCACGCTGCCGTACACGTTCGACGGCTTCCGTAGCAACGACGACTTCCTGGTGATCGAGATGAACTACGCGTTCGACTGCATATTGGGCATACCGTGGCTGACACGGTATCAGCCGGAGATCGCTGGCTGGCCCGATCAGTCATGCGTCGAGCCGACTACGACGCGAGTGAAGTGTTCACTCATCTCCTGGTCGCTCCGACGGACTGGCCCCACGTTACCGTCGTGGATCGTTCATCCACGACGCAAGCCCTACACAGAGCGAGCGATGGCCCTCTCTGTATGGCATGTGCGGTGCTGTTGGATGAACCGACAAATGAACGCGAAACCTCGCAGCGAAGCGAGGTTGTTGCGACGGCGGTCGAGCGAAGGCGACTCCCGCGAACCAACGAGGCGGTCGAGCAAGCGGTGCTCCCGCGAATTAACGAGGCGGTCGAGCAAGCTGTGCTCCCGCGTACTTCCGGTGCGGACTCCGCACCTAGAGGAGGGTGAAGTATCGTCCAGCGATAGCGACGATGTGTCGTCTAGTGCCAGCGGGTCGTCCACCTCGAGCTCCTCCTCGAGGTCTTCGAGGAGGAAGAGGAGGAAATCCAAGCGACGGCGTCTCAGGCCACGGAACAACACTAAAACCGCACCTCCCCCGACGGAATCTGTCTGCGCTGTCGAATACGTGGAGGGTGCTCCACGGGGCACGCGGGTCATCGAAGTCGCGAGTCCACCTCGCGACGCTCGCGGAATCACTCGGCTCCCCGGGCTCTCGTGGAAACACTTCCTTCGCGATCTGAAGGCTGGTGACATCGAGCAGGTGTGCTTGATCACCGAGGCCGACGGGACAGCCGAGGGTCTTCACGCACTCAGCGGTGACGACGCGTCGTCGCGGCCGAGGAGTGCCGAACCGAAGTCTGCCCGCGAAGAGCGATTCGCAGCGCAGTCCTGGGAAGCGCTGAAGAAGTCGGGTAACCCAGTCTACGATACCGCGCGCGAGTTTGAAGACGTCTTCCCTGATGAGATCCACGCCGAGCTTCCAGCCGACCGCGGAGTTCGGCACGAGATCGACCTCGCGCCCGGAACGAAGTACTGCGTGACGCGGCAGTGGCCACTGCCGCGAGACCAGGTCAAGGCCATCGACGAGTTCTTCGAAAAGCGCCGCCTGGCCGGCCACGTCCGCGAAAGCACCTCCCCACACTCTAACCCCACGTTCTGTGTGAAGAAGGCGACTGGCGGCTGGCGCATCGTCCACGCGTTCAATAAGCTGAACGACGCGACCATCCCGGCACAGACCCCGATCCCGCGGAAGGACATGGTACTCGACTCCATGTCAGGTAGCGTCATCTATAGCGCCATCGACCTGACGGACGGCTTCTACCAGGTCCAGCGACATACCCCTCACGGCAGTAAGCACCCCCAGCGGAATGCTTTGGGAGTGGCTCGTGATGCCACGGGGTCTGAAGAACGCCCCAGCCACGTTCAACCGCATGGTGTCTCACGTACTGCGCCCGCTCCGCGACTTTCCTCAGTGCTGTCGAGGTCCATCTTCAACACTTGAGGCAGGTATTCCAAGTGATGCGCGAGAACAAACTGTACGCGAATTTGAAAAGTGCGTCTTCTGTGCGCCGGAGATTCCCGTACTCGACTGCTACGTGAGCAAGGACGGAGTTCGCGCAGATCCGGAGAAGGTCACCTCGATCTGTTCTTGGCCAACTCCCAAGAACCTCACGGAGCTGCGTCAGTGGCTGGGTCTGGCGAATTATCTCCACAAGTACACGAAGAATTACGCCGGACTGATCCAACCGCTGTCTTCGCTGCTGAAAAAGGACGCGACGTGGTTGTGGTCCCCCGACCACCAAGCTGCGTTTGATTCCGTGAAGAAGAGCTTGGCGGAAGCGCCGATCCTGATGCTTCCGGATCACACGAAACCGTTCCATGTCGTGTGCGACGCGAGTGATTTTGCAATCGGCTGCGCGCTGATGCAGTTCGACGATGAGGGCCACGAACGCGTCGTGAGCTACCAGTCACGACAAATGAAGCCTGCCGAGAGGAATTACCCCGTCCACGACAAGGAGCTCCTCGCTATGCGCTACGCCCTGGTCAAATTCCGGGTGTACTTGCTCGGAGAGCAGACATTTGCCGTGTACACGGACCACGCGTCGCTGCGCACCGCAATAAAGACTCCACACTTATCGCAGCGCATGGCGCGATGGCTCTCGTTCTTCGCCGAATACAATTTCGTGGTGCACTACAAGCCCGGCAAGAACAACATCCTAGCCGACGCGCTGTCCCGCCGACCAGACTACGACCCACGACGACTAGTCGGTCAGCAACTTGCTGACGACGATGACGAAGATGAAGGCTGCGCATGTTGCATCGCTCTGGGTATCAACGCGACGATTACAACTCCAGTCCTGCCACTGCGCCAGCAGATTGCTGATGCGTACGAACACGATCCGTTCTACGCCAACATCATTGCGCACCTCCGTACTCCAAGTGCAGAGTCATTGAAGAAGCTGACACGCCCTACGCGCAGTCATATCGAGCGATACCAGCTCGATGGCCCATTGCTGACATACACAATGGACGCCTTCGATCCTCCGCGCGTCGTCATCCCCGCCGATGACGACCTCCGTGCTCGTCTCGTCCACGAGTATCATGACGCTCTAGTGGGTGGCCACTTAGGCCGCGAGAAGACGTTCGCGGCGATCTCGAGGGACTTCTATTGGCCTCGGATGTACAAGTGGATTCGCAAATGGGTTCGGACTTGCGAGACTTGCCAGCGCGTCAAACCAGCTCCATCATCACAAGCTCCGCTGCGCCCGTTGCCTATCGCCACGGAAGCGTGGCGATCTGTCAGCATGGACTTCGTATTCGGCCTTCCATCGGACGACCAGGGCCGCTCGGGCGCCCTTGTCATCATCGATCGCTTCAGCAAGATGGTCCGTCTTGCTCCTGTCGAAGCCCAAGTGACAGCTGAGGCGACCGCGTCCCTGTTCCTCGACCTCGTATTCCGGCATCATGGCCTGCCGGAATCCATCGTCTCTGACCGCGACCCTCGCTTCACATCGACCTTTTGGGATCGATTGTTCGAACTGCTTGGCACGCGCTTGTTGATAACGACGGCAGCTCATCCTGGAACGGATGGGCAAACGGAGCGCGTCAATCGAGCCGTTGAAGATGTCCTTCGCAGCTACGCCACGTCGTTTCCGTCGTGGAGTACGTTCCTGCCGCTCGCCGAGTTCGCTATCAACAACGCAGTCCATGCGTCGACATGTTTGACGCCGTTCTTTATCAACAACGCGCGGCATCCGCGCGTTCCAGCGACGCTCGCCTTCGGATCTTCGTCCGGCTCCGCGCGCTCCACTCTTGGTGGGGGAGGAATGGATGCAGGGCCGAACCGCCCGGCACTCGTGTCGAGTGCAGCCGAGCCGCGAGGGAATAGAAGCAGCACTGTGGCGTCAATTCCACCGGTAGCAGAACCGGTGGACGCGGAAATACCGGTTACGGCAACGGATGCCATGTGTGGAATTGCATCACGGACGCGTTCGAAGGCTAGAAGATCGACCGACACTGCGCCCGCATCTGACTCTGCCAGGCCACCGGCGGCCAACTTCGCCCCACGCGAAGCTGCTTCGCCGATCGACTCCGCAGCGGTATCGGAGTTCATGCTGCGTCGTCAAGCCATCGCGAGATTCGTGCGTGATGCGCTGCAGTCTGCTGTGGATAAGCAGAAAGAGTACGCAGACCAGCGAGGCCGGAAGAACACGAGCGTCTTCCGCAAAGGAGACCGAGTCCTGCTGTCGACCACCGGAATCCAATCGACAGCAATTACGAACCTTGGCGCGAACAAGCTGGCGCCAAGATACATCGGTCCATTCAAGGTTATCAAAGTGCTGGGAGACGCCTACACGCTAGACATACCGACTGCTATGCGTCTCCACCCGACGTAGAACGTCGGGTGGCTCAAACCGTATCTTCCTGCTGTTGTCCCCGACTCCCGTCCGTAGCGCCGCGGGCGGGCTCGTAGTCCGATCCCCCATGACGTCGACGCTGACGCCAGCTTGGCCCAAGTCCCTGACGCTCACGCGCAGACTGTTCCGCCTGCGGTGCCCCGAATGCAGCCCTCTCCAGACGACGGAGGCGCTCCACCAGCGCGCGTCGATCGTGCTGAGACTCTTCCGCCACTGCCTTGGCCGCGCTCGCCCGAGTGCGAGCGCTCTCCGCAAGGTTCTGCGCGTCCAGCGCGTCGTTCTGGGCCTGCTCCGCCTCGGCCATCATTATCCGGTACTGCTCGATCGTCACCCGCGGCACAGACGCAGCAGGATCCGAGCGCGCAGGTAGCTGATGAGTTGACGTGGCCGACGAAACCGGCGGCTGTTCGACTCGAAGGGTCGCGCGCGACGTTTCACCCCCATGTTCCGCCCTACCGTCGCGATGGTCCACCCCCGCTGATTGACGCAGCTGGCGATCAGCGCTGGATTGCCGAGCGCATCGTAGACCATGACGTCCGCCGGAGTCGCGAGGAAGGTCCTCGCGATAGTGATGCGCCGTCGAAGCCGAAGAGAAGCACCCCTGAGAAGCACTATCGCGTCCGCTGGCTGGGATATTCGCCAGCGGAGGATACGTGGGAGCCACGTAGTCGCCTGCTGCAGGATATCCCGGATGTTGTGCGCGAGTATGAGGCTACACTCGCGCTGGCGAAGACGAACGATGACGCGCTGGAGAACCGCGTCCTCGCGAGTGACTGCGCTCGCGTGCCCCAGCCGAAGGCCACCCTCGATCACGACTGCGGCTGCGACGAAACTCCGGCGAAGGGTCGCGGCGGTTTCGGCCGCGACTGTAATGACGATTCCGGTTCTCCGGCTCCTTGGAGGCTATAGAGCTCCCAGGGCTTGAGCTCGTGGTCCATCGCGTGGGGCACCGACACGAGCGACGGCGCCGGGTTCAGCGTTGGCCGCCCGCCGTTTCCGTCGCTTGAGCTCGACATCGACATCGTCGCTCGGCGCGCGTTGCCGAGTGTTGCCGTCGGATCTTTCGCCGTTGTGAAGACTGTTCTCGAGAGTTCCGTGCCCGCGCTTAAGTTACCTAAGCGCAGCTTAGAGAGGAGGGTGATGTAAAGGGCCCATTTACATAAGTAGGTAGAAGTTACATAGGTACATACACAAAAGTAGGTGCAGTCACACGGCTAGCGTGTGACCTGCTGTCATGATCTGATTGGTTGAAAGTGGGGAGCCAGACCTATTTCATCCAATCAGGTGCAGACTTAGATTTGAGTGGTTCACAAGGGTAAGGGGGCCTCCGCCCCCGTCCCATACATAAACAGAGTTGATTTTACCCTAAAGACAAGACTTGAGCTTATTATTGCAAGCTTCCTCTTATCTACAGTGTACGCTAGTGACAGTATCTCTTACCCCGTTACAACGAAAATACCTGAAGTGACACCTTTTCCGTACAACCAACATCCATTCTTATTAAAGTGAAAAATCAGTTTCAGACTCTTCTTCTACGCTAACACAGTCATTCGTCGGCTCCGGAACTCTAGAAGTGCTGTCATCTCCTCGCGGTCTCATGGGCACGAGCCCTATCATAAAAAACGCAGAATTGTCGTAGTGGGCGGAGAATTCGTGGTTGAAATGGTAGCTGACGTCGAGGCTTCGGCATCTTGACTTGGACGAACGCATCACAGATACGTCCATTGGCTGAGCGAGTACTTGACCAGGTGGGATCTACTTAGACCGCTTGCCTGTCCCGGGACTTGTCCCGATTGGTCCACGATTACATAGAGGTGACCCCCCTCCTCTTTGTATATTAACGATCAATGAAACAGTAGTGTACTGTCGATGACTTGAGGAAGATTACTGGTTAGAGGTAGAGTATGTTACACCTAGGAAGATCAATTTCTTTCGATGAGGGGATGATGCCAAACAAGAGCCGCTTCAATCCAACTCGGGTTTACAACAAGGAAACCCCCCGAATAAGTGGGGCACCAAGTTTTATTTGACATGCTGCGCTAAGACCGTGTACTGTGCCAGGTGAGTTTTTCTACTTGAGTTTCTGGGTACTCAAGAACTGATTATCTGACATTTTGTTTGTGCTTTTAGAGTTGAAGTGTACTGTGGCAAGCAAAAAGTAGCCAAAAAAACATGTTGGACCCGCAGCGGTGGTACGCAATATTTCTAAGGTGTTGCTTGACCAACCAATGAAGCGTATGATCATTACCGACAACTTCTATTCTTCGGTGGCATTATCGCTAAAGTTGCGATCGATGGACTTGTATCATGTCGGAACGGTGCGGACGAATCGTTTGGGGTGGTGTAAGGACATCCAATACACACAGAAGAAGCGACCAAAAACAATTCCGAGAGGTACGTACCGCATAGCGCAAGCCGTGGATCGCCCAGAGCTAATGGCGTTGTCCTGGATGGACTCACGACCCGTCAATATACTAGCAACGGGCTGTAGCATGGTGCCGACATCAGTTCTTCGGACTGAAAAGGATGCGAGTCGAACGACGGTTCCATGTCCCTTCATGGTGTCTGAATATCTCAAGGGAATGGGCGGTGTAGAAGTCCACGATCAAATTCGGCTCCAGCGCTACTCGCTCCAAAAAACCGTTGCCCTCCGGAAGTACTATAAACAACTTTTTCTCGGCCTCGTGGACATGACGGTTACGAACGCATTTATCATCTACAAGTTCATGCAGAAGAAGAAAAGAGAAAATGTGATCACACACGCGAAGTTCTTGCGCAAATTGCATACGGATCTGCTAGCTCTTCAAGCTTCGGACTTTACAACAACGGTTTCGGAAAAGAGATATTCCAGTGGGCAGGCTGATGTGGAAAGCCACAAACTCGAGCAGGGTCAAGAACGTTATTCAAACCAGAAAAAAACGACGCCAGTATCTCTGCAAGGTGGGTTCAGTTTTCAGCGTGGGCAAGGGCTGCGAAATAACATTTACGTGCCCTACGTGCTCGGCAAAGTTTAATCGGAGAGTCGCACTTTGTAACACGGTTCGCAGGCTCGCAGCTGGTAATACTCTTACTTGCTCGCAAATATGGCATGCTTCGTGGAAGAATGGAACCCAATTGCTGCGGGATGTATCAAAACGGATCCGTTTCCGAAATGGGAAACGCAAACGACCTGCTTCAAACACCAATTACTCGGTCGCGACCGACTAATTCATCAAGGGCCAAGCCGTCTCAAAACCTCCTGTTGTGGTGAGCTGGATGACGCGATGTTTAGCGCTTGCCTCGTGTTGCAGTGCTAGGGTGGACGTGAAGATGCTATGCGCAGTGTGGGGAGGCGTCGACCCATGGCTCACAGCTGAGGCGGTCGCACTGGCTGATGTTACAAATCTAGAGCGGACAAGACTATTCGATGTCTAGGAGCTAGACGACCCCCTTCTCAAAGTTGGGGCGGGCGGATGACTCGATTTTCAGGCTTGGGGCGGGCGGACAACTCGATTTTCAGGCTTGGGGCGAGACGGATGACTCGATTTTCAGATTTGGGGCGGGCGGACGACTCGATTTCCAGACTTGGGGCGTGACGACCCACTTCTCAAAGTTGGGGTGGGCGGACGACGCGAGTTTCAGACTTGAGGCAAGCCGACCCACTTATTGGAGTTGGGGTTGGCGGAAGACTCGATAATCAGACTTCGAGATGACCCAGATTGGAGGGCCACAGCCCACACTGCTAGATCGGAAGGCCATGCTGACTACAAATCTGCTGCTGTCGCGAGCTGGATGACTCGATGTTCAGAGCTTGGCTCGGGTTTCAGCGCTGAGGTGGACCAAAAGATGGCATGCTCAGTGTGGAAAGGTGTGGACCCATGTTCCACAGCTGAGGCGATGGTCGTGCGGGACCATGCTGGGTCGACGAGAACATCCTGAGCCTTATTCGGCAGTATGATGGAGGTACCGACGATTCTCACGATGATATGAATGGATTTACTTGGGCTTTGGGGAATAGATAACTGCGCTCAGTATCGGGCTCCTCAAGAAAATTCAAATTCTGTGTTATGACTTAGGCTATCGAATCTTGCAGCCGTCTTCTTAGCGACAGAATATGTCTTACAATGTCAAACGAAATCGTTGGGTGCGAATAAACGCCCTCATCTGGGCATGAAGTCGAGTGTACAGAGTCGCTAAGCGCAAGCTTCCGTTCGTCTCCTCCAAGAGCTCGTTCACGGTCTCAGCGGCCTCTTCAAGCGAGAACGCTTCGTTCTTGACCCATCTTGATCGACAGCACCGGAAGATAATATTGGGCAGTTCTCACATGTTGGAGCTGCTGGTTCTCAGCAAGTAAAGCATCCAGGTCTGTCATTAGCTCTGGGTACGTCGAGGGGGCGCGGAGCGGGGAGAGGCGAGGCGAGGCGAGGCGGGAAATGAGACGCACTGGCTTCAGTGGTGGGGGAGGTCCGGGTAGATAATGATCCACTATTCGATTTGAGGGGAAACTAAATATTACAGATATTACGATTAGCACGCAGAGTTGTTCGGGCACTGACAAACCAATGGTGAGCGCCACACTAAAGCATCCCATCCAATCAGCGATGGCTTTTTCAGTGGGTTTGTACAGAATAATCGCACGGAAATGGTAAGCATACTTGACTATTCTGTATAACAAGCGAGCTGGCTGCGCCGTAAACGGCGCAGCTCTCTGAGTAGTCACAATTCCGATTAACGTTTTTATTAGCTACCTAATCAACTATACCTTTGTACACAATGTTTAGAATGCAATATCCATCCTCCTCTCGGTGCGCGTTGTAGTCGACCGCAATCTTAACATGACGCCTACATGTCGCCCGAGAAAGTGCCACGTACAGCTGACCATGTGCAAATACTGGTTGTGGTAAGTATATACCAAGCGCCCGTAGTGTTTGCCCTTGAGCCTTGTTAATAGTCATGGCAAACGCGAGTTGAACTGGAAACTGGCGCCGACGAAGCTCAAATGGCAGACCGGAGTTGTGAGAAATCAATGGGATGCGAGGGATGACGACAACTTTGCCTGTGAGGATTCCTGTCAGCCCTTTAGCTTCGATGTAGTGGTCGTGCATGTGGCAAACTTGAAGACGTGTTCCATTGCACAGCCTCGCCGTTAATGTTTCGAAGTAAAATGATTGGCGCACCAACCTTGAGGCGCAGAATATGTGGCGGCATCCCCGATATACTCAGAGAATTTAAAAACTCCTCGGGAAACACGGACGTATCGGACCCTTGCGCATCTTCGACCGTGTCAATAGATACGTACTCCTTGATTGTCCCTGGGAGTGGTTCGATTGCTGCGTCATTTATCTTCAATACATCGGCATTTACGGCGTCAGAATAGCTCTGCCCGCAAAGTAGTCATTTTCGAGGTAACGCTCCTCCATACCATCATAAACATCGTCAATAAGGGCCTTTGCCTTTTCCACGTCAGCTGGAGCCGCCAGTACCATGTCTTGTTGTATTCGCGTGTAGTCGCGTCCTCCCTCGATACAACCTTGATTCCGGCCTTCTCCAACACGCAGTAGAAAATCAGCAAACGTTTGTGTCTCCATCGCTGTCGTTTCATTCGTCATACCTTGAACGCTCATGTTGGTCTTGAGATGAAGAATTGAAAAGTTTGTCCACAATGAGGACCGCTTAATGCAGCTGTTGACGACTTGGCCAGGTGTTCCATGCGGAATTACAGGAAGAATTTGACGGAAATCACCGTCCAACAGCATAACCTTACCCCCAAAAGGTTTGTCGTTCTTCATGAGATCCCGTAGCGTGATATCAACGGCCTGAAAACCGTACTTAATCATCAGTGGAGCTTCATCCCATACAATGAGAGATGTTTGCCGTAGTAGGTCGGCTCGATCGGAGCCGACTGTGACGTTACAGGTGGACGTAGATGTGAGGTCCAACACTAGTTGGAATGTATAGTGTGCCGTCCTGCCGCCCATTAGCTGTGTGGCTGCAATTCCGCTTGAGGCAGCTGCCAAAGCGATTTTGCCTTTCAACCGTGTAGTCGCTAGGATCGTCTGAAGCAAGAAGGACTTCCCCGAACCACCGGGGCCATCCAGAAAGAAAAGCTTCTCGTCGCCATTTTCGAGCTGAACAGCGCTGATCACCTTGTCATACACGTTTCTTTGATCGTCATTCAAGCGATCGGCTTGATCCCGTAAAGCTTCCATTTCCGCTTGATCGTACGATAGCTCTGCCTCAATCAATCGGTTTGTTGCCGCGTCCGCAGGGTGAAGATCACTAAAGTCAGCCAACTTGGGCAGACCGCGGAAATCTTCAATTGTCTTGTTGTTGCTGCGCAAGCACTGGTCAACCGCTCGAACAGTCTGATATATCACCTCCCGACTGGTTCCGGACTGGTGGAGGTCTCTCTGGAAGTCCTCCGACATGTCGTTCAGGTATGCGTCCCAAAGGGTTTTTGGAGTACCGGGATGACAACGCACTAAAATGATAGCAAATAGGTGTCGAAGCTGGTTTGGCATCTGATGCTGGCTTGCTTCTTCCATACACCGGTGCCATTCACCATCGCTCTCCAGAAGCCCTCTTGCTTCCGCTGCAGCTTGGTACGTCTCGTGAATCGTGCCGTTAACAGTCCGGAGATACTCGAACGACATCGGCCCACGGACATTACACAACAGCATTCGAAGATAGAAACGCTCAGTATCGTTAGGAGAAACCGAAACCATCCGACCAATTGCCTTCTCGCCGTCCTGTTTCCTCGGTTGCCAGTTTTTGACTTCCTTAACCCAGGTGTAGTGACGTGGAAATTCGTAGTAAAGGAGCTCTGATGCATCGACATCCGCAGCGCACATTTCAAAGAACCTTGTCAGCATGGTGTGGCGCTGTTCTGGGATTCTCTCCGGGTGCTCAGGATTAAAAATGGTGTAGTTCATTTCTGGTAGATGAACAGGCAACTGAATCACAGCATGCGACTTCCACTGCATTGGATACTTCAGCATACGCCAACACACATCAGGAGGACAAATGTATCGACCACTGAGATACTGCTCCACCTCGTCGATATCAATACGCCGATTGGTATTGTCACCAACATCTGTGACGGGTGCCTCAACGGTAAAAAGTTGCACGATCTTGTCCCTTGTAGATGTACTTGTACATGTACTTGATAGCGTTGATTGTTGAACAAATTTCAACGTTGATGTGGCAGTTATACGTCTCGCACAGGTACGGATTGTAAGGAACTACCCAACGATTATCCAGCTCGACAGCATTGCGAATTGTGGATCGGCCCTGGTCTCGCCTTCTGTATTCGGGGTAACCAATTTCCTCGCGTGTAGTATCAGAATGAAAATCTTTTGGATAGCCCTCGGAACAAACGCCATCCTTCATACATGGGGCTTTAGGGTTGAGTATACCACATGGTTCATGGATCATGCATTTCGTCACAGTTTGGTACAACTCGGGATGCGTGTTGGGATCTGGAAGCTCCGCGCACACAAACTTATCGTAGTCCTCTGAGCGTCTAGGGCTTGAATCTTCCGTAAGTTTCACCAGCATGTGTGCGTGCGGTAAACCTCGTTTTTGGAACTCGATGACGTAAATCAGCGCCTGCACCTTTCCAAACACTTCATTCTTGATTATGTCGTCCTTGATGGCCTCCAGTTTAAGCTTGAAAGCTCGAGCAACCAAGTCCGGCCGGTCAGCGCCCCGCTGATTCTGCAGCATCGCCTCCTTGATATCTGGCCGGATTGCACGTGATGGTGATAAATAGATCGGGCTTGCCTATTTCTCGCACGATAGCCATGGAGTCGTAGTACTGCTTGCGCATGTATCTTTCGCCACCTATGAAACTTGGAGGGAGAAGAACAAACCTGCCAACTTCCCCCAAATTAGCGTCATGGAGTACTGCGTCAATCACGCCACGATAAAGGTCCGCCCGAAATGTACTTTGGTGTAGCTTGATGTAACGGAGTCGTTGGAGCTCTATCTTCACGTACATTTCAACACACCACTGCTGGAACAGCCGGTATGAGCGATGCAAAATAGAAAATTGGTTTATCCGCGTGAAGAGCTGGTAGACGTAAAAATCGCGCACTTTCATCCGCTTGTTCTTGTAGCGCACAACACCTGGCTTGTACTCACCTGTGGTTGACCACCCTTGCTCTCCAAACGGAAACAGTAGCGGAAATTCCAGCGGGTCATAAGCAGGATGCAAGTCGGATATACGTTGAAGACCACCTCCACGACGACTCAAGACGATATCACGCTCCTTTGCCGAATTCTCGTGGACGATAATTGCTGCAACCTCGTCTGCGGAAGGGCGGTTGTGTGTCCTTTAATCAGTCCCTGGCTGCTCGTGTATCACCAAGCGTAGATCGACACCATTTCTTGCCTTCTCTCCGGCGGTAAGGAACTGTTTGACATACGGATTGTAGGCCATTAGCATTTGTTGAAGCGCTTTCACGGTAGGACGATCCAGACCATCCAGAATGTGCATTCGTCTGTCCACTTGATGCTCCAAATCCCTGTCGTAGACGTAAACTTGTGCAAAGCTCGGTTCGCTGCCTTCCTCAGGCAGTAATGAGCCAATTCAATGACAAATCGTACCTTGAACTCGGAATGTGTAGACGCCTTGCCGACCGTTTGCGTAGTTGTTGTCGACGGCAACGTTTTCTCCAATCGAAGCGCCCATAGAGGCGAAAGCGAGCACGTTGTTGTACGCACGAATCTGGCGGAGAGAAGCAGGAGTCGACACGAACTTCTTGAGGAAAGCCGGTGGATCATTTGGAGGGGCGAGGCCGACTCGGCCATCCAGACAGCATGTCGAAGCGTTTTTCGCTCTTCCAGGTCAAAGCGTGACAGTGTATGCACTCCGTGGTCATAGATCCAATCGTGTGTCGAGGGTGGTGTTCTTGGTAGTGGCTAAAGCACACAGCTTTGTCCCGCTTCCTTGAGATGTTCGAGCTCTATGTTGTGCATTGTTAGTCGCGCGAGCGCGCTGGCGAGCTGGTCCAGACTGTACTGCATGTTGATTTGCAACCTGAAGTGTATGACGCGAGCGCGATGCACGCCGTTCCTCGGGCGACATTTGTTGACGGTGAACAGCCATTCTCGTTGCATTCAGTATACGCTCTGTCAGGGATTGCTCGGAACGTATCGCAGCGCGATGAAGAATATTCCATCTACTTTTGGCCTTGCGCTTATTAGCCTTGCGTCTTTTGCGGTCTTCGCGACTTTCAGCATCGTTCGGTGTCAAATATGCATCGTCTATATCACTTAGACTCGCAAAAGTTCTTTTTGGCATCCTTAAATTCTCTAAGTGTTAAAATAAAATGATTGTCATCAAAATTTTATCAAACAATATCACATTAGCTACCCTAAACGATAAATCACAGTATAATATGAATTTTAACCAACACCTGTTAAAAAGATTTGATGTGTCACCTACAGCGCAAATTCAGAAATGAGCTTCCCAAAAGGAGGTGAACCATTCTCGTTTTATTAGATATTAGGTTATAGAACATCTAATTACAAAAATAGCCCTCAAATGCCGCCGCAACTTCTTGCTCGAGACGGTCGGCATGAAGCTTGAGTTCGTCGTACATTTCGCGTAGCTCGTCGTACATCGTATTCAGCTGCTCGTAGTTCTTGCTCGGATCCGCGTAGGCGTCCTCCGCAGCTTGCAACTCCGACGCGAGGTCGCTCTGCTGATGTTGAAGCGCCTGAATGTGCGCCGTGTAGAAGTGGGCAGTCTCTACAATTATGGCGGAGTCATGGGTGCCCTTGGCCGCTAATTTTTTAGTGCGCTGCTGAGCGCGGTGAACCTCCTGGGCGACGGTCGGAGTCATGCAGGTCTTCCCGGAGCGGAACTGGACTGCCATGTTCAAAGCAGAAATGGAAATGGGAAACATGGTTGAGACCAAGCTGTAATCGCAGTCAACAATGTAGCTGGTAGTGAATTTACATGTTTATGGAACCTTTCAGAAAAAGATTCACGCTAAATTTTTATCCGATGAGAAAATCGTTATCATTTTTGCATTTGTACCACGTTACGTTATCAGTTGTACAGCCTCAGCCGCGAGTGAGTTTTTCGTCTTATTACCTATCGTCATTAACGGTACAGGAATATTGACGTGGCACCTTCTATTGTGATAAAACACATTTTGCTTAGCTTTGTTGTTCACCACGGTGTTGGTTTTCGCCTCGCGACCTCTTTCTATCCCTTCGGCCGAAGCCCCGTACGACTGTACACAAAGCAAGATTATGCCTGTAATTGTGCTACTGTACGTACGATATGTACTCACTACTGTTCGTACTCCCGTACGTACGCGGTAACTATCATTATGGTTGCGGATACCTCCATTCGTGTTCGTACGGGGGTACGTACGTTTTAACAAATACCACGACGGGTGATGCCGTATCTGGTTGAAACTGGCCAGATGCACTGCATCGTGCAGGCGATCAACTGCACCTAATGGAACTCCTACAGGCCTGACACGCGTATTGCTAGTGTGTCGGTGCAATTGAATGTATCTGCACCGATCCGAAACATGCGGCAGCTACTTGATGAGCTGGAGCGCCAGCTTGCCAGCCACGGCGTTGTTCAGCACATGGATTAAACTTCTGTGAAGGCAGCTGGTCGAGACAGCGAACCCCTCCGTCACTATGCCAAGGTCGTCGAAGCACGCACGTGACATCCGCACGTACGGGTGCGGCGCGTACTCGATCTTAGCAGTTCGACTAAATAATACAACTGTCTTGCAGTTGTCACATAGTTGAGTACCTTTTGGAGGGCTAGCAGATCGAAACTTTGTACTGATATGTGATATAAACATCAGCCAATCAAATGGTCTAATAAGCGTGACACACTCAAGGATCTCGAATTTATTATTATAGATACAGAATTTTTATCGGGGTTGAAAGGGTTAAGCTGGCTGGCGTGGCTCGTATATGCGAATCTACCCTCTCGTTTGTTAGAATCCGCTGACGCGCGGCGACACGTCTCTGGAGCCGACCTCTGACGACATGTTGGTGTCGTATTTCGCTGCGGTGCGGATTGCAAAACACGCGGGTGGGGAGGCGCCCCCTCGTCCGCCGTGGGCATCGTACTCTGAGAGACTGCGATACAGTCCTAGCCTCCGGTCCGGTGTACCTGGAGGTGCTGCGGGCGCTCAGGGGTTACATACCTGCCGAAATCGGTATCGTCTTGGCGGTTGTACTTTCAGAAGTAAGCACTACCTGGTAGCTTTTGCTGTGTTTGGCCATGACGACACAACAGGAGAGCGCGTATGAGATATGAGTGAGTCCATACTAGGCGTTACAAAACGAAGAATGAAAGCAATCATGAGCAATGGTGTAATACTGGAACATTTGGCTCTTGTGACATCCACAGACAGTGCCAAATTGTCCGTGTTGATTGTCTAGTAAAATGCTAGCTAGAGATGGTGATTGGTTGATTTCTACTGACTCTTCAAGCATGAAATTGGTTATTGCATGGGAAAAAACACCAAAATGAGTTATTGTCGGGCGTACCTGGTGATACCACGGTGCTGAGAAAGGAAGCAAGGACAAAATGATGCACCGGATCAACGGATTGAGGGTACTAGCCTGTTCTGTGAACGATTAGAGACATAAACTAAACTAGTTGCAGCTGAGCATAATGTCTCAGCTGAACTTCACCGACGTGGATGAAGCTTTTACACATCGTTTTTTTCAGAAAAGAGATACCGTCGCTAGCTTATGTTTGAGTATGTACCAACGCAAGATCAATTCCCCACAGAAGTGCACACGGCTTTGTCGAGGTAAGTCAACCCCCCCACCTCCTTCCGTTGCGCTCAGCACCGCGACACGTCTTTTGTCCACGCAATCTTGACGACGGCTGGAATTGAACCAGCATCCAGAGGACATAGTCGCTTGCTTTCTCGTTAAGCTACGTCGGTGTGATGTGGGAGGTGTGTTCGTGTAGCACGGGGGCGTAACGCTTGAGGTAGGGGCGGCGCGAGTTTCTGAGGCTTCGACTTAACGGCTTCGAGCCGAAAAAATGCGACAGCCCTACGATCTATCGGGTAGATGGACGCGTGCATTCATCTGAGGCAATTCATATTCTCAATTCATGTCAATTCTTTAAATTGTGGTCCATGCTTTGGACAGAGCAAATACCAAAAACCCCAGTAGAATTATCATCTCACACAGCAGAGTCAGCACGAGCACCGGCGCAACTGCCTTGCTCTGCTCTCACCGCCACACGAAACTCAGTACTGTCAGATACATATTTGTTGTAGCTGATGTATTCGTCTAATCTCCGCCAAGATTCACACGTAAATCTACCCGTCCGAGCGCATAGCGCTACGCTCACGGCAAGGATCCCCGGGAATCGCATAGGGTGCTGTTTGGACGACACGCCAAAACGACTGTGACTGCCCTGGAACGCGAGAGGCCTTCGGGCGAGAAGGCTACGAGTGCGCTGACGCGCGAGAGGACTACAACTGGCTGGATTGCGAGTGAACGACGGCTGTGCCTGTGCAGATATCGAGGCTGCGTTGTGGTTTTTGGAGTGTAGTTGGAATGGCGGGTTTGATTAAGAAGTTAAGTGAGCTTGTGGACAATGGGGACTACGGAGATGTGGCGTACCTGGGACAGTGTACAACGGGAGCTGGGAGCGTCTAGCGATCGCTACGCCGCGGACGGAATCTCCTGGGAGCGAACTGTGACCAGCAAGGCCCCAGCGCCTGTTTCTCAATGCATGCAACGATGTGGCTGCGTTTCGGGGGCAGCGTCGCCTCAAGTAAACTTGCGCACCGATGTCAAACTTTTGCTCAATCCTGCTACGATCGTAGATGTCTGCCATGCGAGCTTGGGCGTCTTATAACGCATCCTGACACTGCCGTAGTACGGCGGCCTGGCGCTCGGTGAATTGACATCATTACCAAGCCCGCCGCGTATGTCACGCCGAAGTGAGTCATAAACGGCGGTGCGTGGATTGCGCGGGACGTATCCCAGATCAGCCGTAAATGGTGACACATTGGTGCTGTAGTTTAAGACCGAGTTGATGGCAGATTCCACATTTGCGAGGGCTTGGTGTGGGACACGATGTAGTGGGCCTACCTTGGCTCGCTACTACGGCTTACACGTATGCGCACGTGTATGAGGAAGCGTAGGTTTCTTTTACTTGAGTTAAGTATACTCGAGATCCACGAGTATACTTTAAACAAGATAAAGACTCCAAGTAGCGTGTTTTGGTAAAAGATGAGAACTGCTATTTTTGTTTTATGTTTCTGACTTCCTCTAAATGTAATATTCTAAGATAGGAATCTGCCAACGGCTGGTTGGCAGAATTCCAATGCTATATATGTCGCTCATTGGCTAAAAGATGCTGCTTTCAGCCAATAGGAATCCTAAATGTGTATGGACCACCCGTCGTGGTGGTCGTAAATGTATGTAGCCTTTGGTGTGTCTACACCAAGGTCGAGGAAGTGTTCAAACCTCTAACAGACATCGCATCTGTTAGAGTAACAAGTGACTGTAGCCACTTGTGCGTGTAACTCTGTTACACCATCCCCCCGTCAAGGTTAGACGTGCCGGTCCCGGCACGTCAACCACCATTGACCACTTGGTCAATGTGTGACGTTGAAGAGAGAGATGATGGAACGAGCGCGTCGAAGTTGAAGACCGCTGGCGCAGCAGCGGAGAACCTCTCTGCTGTTGAGTAGAATGCGCGGCAACGTGCGAAGCGCGTCGCTGCCGCGGGGGCAGGTACCTATGTCTGCCCTCGAAGTGTCTTCGGGCGCTGCTGTTAACAGCAGCGCTCGCATTACGTTTCAGTATGCAGCGCATGGTGGGCTTCGTATGCCCTCACCAAGTCTGGAACGTCTTGGAGCAAGACGTTCCGTGGCTCCCATGTATCTTGGTTGGGAGGAAATCCTCTCCAACGAATACGAAAACGAACTGGTTGCCTGTTCGTTCTCGGGATACTGTGATCAACAATCCGCTCAACAATCCATCGAGTTGAGCCGTGTGCATCACGAATCGGCGGCGGTGGTGGCGGAAACACGCCCCTTGTGTGGTCAACTTGGTGTTGACCCTGATCTTGCGTCTCCCCACGACCGAGTTCCGGTCGTGGAGTACTCCCAGACCGCCTCGATCGTTCCGGCCGAGCTGGACCATTAGCCCGACCCGCTGCTCCAGCGCGAAGTCGCGCTGGAGAGGACAATGGCTTCCGCCGAGTCTTCTGCTTCGGTTCAGCCGAGCTAGGTAGCTCGTGCTGCAGGTATGGCTTCAGCCGTCCGACGTAGAACGTCGGATGGAGGCGCATACTAGACGGTATGTCCAGTGTGTAGGCGTTGCCGTGCCGTGCCAGCACAGTGAACGGTCCGATGAAGCGCGGAGCGAGCTTGCTCGCCCCGAAGTCGGAAACTGCATGTTTAGGCAGGTTTTGACTAGCTAACAAGACTAATGAACCCTTCTCGAATTCATTAGTGTTGCCCCTGCCAACATTGTCTGCGTTCAGCTTCTGTCGGTCGACAGATACTGCAATAGTGTCTTGGACAAACCGAATGACGGCTTGTCTGCGCTGCACGAAGTTGATTGCGTCCGAGCTGAACGAGTTCAGCTCGTTTCCAGCAGTAGGCCCGGCCTCTGCGTTCGTCTTCGTGGTGTCTGTGCCCTGCACAGACACGCTCTTCTTCTTCTTGTTCTTGTTGGTGTCTGTGCCCCGCACAGACACGTTCTTCGTGCGCTTGTCGGCGTCTGTGCCCTGCACAGACGCGCGGTTCTTGGCTTTACTTCGTGTCGTTGCGGCTGACACTGTACAAGTGTCAGCGGCATTCTGCGGCTGCTGCGTTGCAGTCGTAGATCCTCCCCCACTTGAGGAAGGAGTCACTATCCCGAGTAGACTCGGGAGGCGTGGGTGCCTGATGGCATTCACGTAGAACGGTGTATGCCCGGTCGAGGCATGCACCGAGTTGTTGATGGCGAACTCCGCCATCGGCAGACACTCACTCCAGTGTTGGAACGAGTGAGCGTAGCTCTTAAGCACGTCTACGAGCACGCGGTTCACGCGCTCGGTCTGCCCGTCCGTCTGCGGATGGCCCGCAGTCGACATCGAAAGTTGGCTCCCAAGAAGTGTAAACACTTCTTGCCAAAGGTGTGCAGTGAAGCGCGGGTCTCGATCCGACACAATGTCGATCGGCATGCCATGGTGTTTGAATACCATGTCAACGAACAGACGTGCCGTCTGTTTCGCAGTCACTTCAGCAGGTACCGCAGCAAGATGGTACATCTTGCTGAAGCGGTCAACAAAGACCACAACGCCCGTGTTCCCCTGGCTGTCCGGGGGAAGACCGAACACGAAGTCCAAAGACATGGACTGCCAACACTCCGACGGAGTCGGCAGTGACTGCAAGGGAGCCTGCGCGGAAGGCGCAGGCTTCACACGTTGACAAACCTCGCAAGCACGGACGTACTTGCGCACCCATTTAAACTGGTGGGCCCAGTAGAAGTCTCGCGTGAGAAGAAGGTATGTCTTCTCACGGCCCGGATGCCCCGCAACCGGTGCATCGTGATACTCGTACATGATCCTGAGTCGCAGGTCATGGTCAGTGGGCACGACAACGCGGTCCGCGTTGTCGTCGACTGCACTGTAGAGTAATAACCCGTCGTGCACCCGATAACGGTGTGCACGAGCACGAAGATGCTTCGGCAGCTTCTGACGAGCTTTGTCAGAAGGCGCTGAGCCGTAGGCCAGCAAGAGCTTCGTGTCCGCGTCGTGCGCGTACGCGACCTTCACGTCGTCCAACAGTGACGACGTTGGGGTGCTCGATCGCATGGCGTCAATGGCATTGACGTCGGCATCAGTCGTGGCGTAGTCAGGTCGACGCGAGAGCGCGTCGGCCACCACATTGAGTCTTCCGGGTTTGTACTCAACCCGGAAGTTATACTCCGGGAAGAATGAGAGCCATCTCGCCATCCGTTGCGAGATGTGCGGCGACTTCACAGCCGTCCGCAGCGACGCGTGGTCTGTGTAGACCACGAACGGTTTGCTTCCGAGTAGATACACTCGGAACTTCGCGAATGCGTACTTCATGGCAAGGAGCTCCTTGTCGTGTACCGGGTAGTTGCGCTCAGCTGGCTTCAGTTGGCGCGATTGGTAGTAGACGACACGATCAAGGCCCTCGTGATCGTGCTGCATCAACGCACATCCGATTGCGAAGTCGGATGCGTCACACACAACGTGGAACGGGCGATCTTGGTCGGCCACCGCCAAGATCGGCGCCTCAGTCAAGCCCCGCTTGACTGCATCGAAGGCCTGCTGACACTCAGCAGTCCAAACCCACTCGGCGTCCTTCTTCAGGAGCTGTGGCAGCGGGCGTATCATGACCGCGTAGTCCTTCACGTACTTGCACAAGTACGTGGCCAAGCCAAGGAACTGCCGCAGTTCCTTGACGTTCGACGGCGTCGGCCACTCATTGATCACTCTGACCTTCTCAGGGTCAGGGCGGACACCGTTCTTCCCAACGAGACACCCGAGCACGGGTATCTCGCTCGCCCCGAAGATGCACTTCTTCAGGTTCGCATAGAGCTTGTGCTTGCGCATGAGCGCAAGCGGCTTCCGGAGATGCACCTTGTGCATCTCAACATCGCTCATCCCGTCCGCAGCCCGGCTGTGGACGAACACATCGTCGAAGTAGCTCGGTGCGAAGTCGCGCACCGAGCGCAACAAGTGGGTCACGCACCTGTTGAAGGTCGCAGGAGCGTTCTTCAGACCCTGCGGCATCACTAGCCACTCCCAGAGCATGCCGCTCGGCGTGCTCACTGCCGTGAGAGGGATATCGCTCTCACGCAAGAGGATCTGATAGAACCCATCGCGCAGATCAAGATCACTGTAGATAGTGCTCCTGGCCATCGAATCGATGATAACATCTTTTCGAGGTATCGGCGTCTGCGCCGGTATCGTCGCATCGTTCAGCTTGTTATACGCATGAACGATGCGCCAGCCGCCCTGTGGCTTCTTGACACAGAACGTCGGAGCACTGTGCGGGGATTTCGATTCCCGCACTTGTCCAGCTTTGCGACGACTTTCGAAGAAGTCGTCGATCGCTTTGACCTGCTCTCGCGGCAGTGGCCACTGCCGCGTGACACAGTACTTCGTGCCCGGCACGAGATCAATCTCGTGCTGGATTCCCTTGTCCTGCGGAAGCTCCGCAGGAATCTCTTCCGGAAGTACGTCCGCGTACTCCCGTAAGATCTCGTAGTAGGGACTCGTTTTCAACGAGTCCCAGCTCTGCTCTTCAAAGCGCTCCTTCTTCGTCTTCGCACTGAGAGTGTCCTCGCTCTCAGTGGCGGTCTCCATGAAGAACTGCCTCAGTTCTTCATTCTCGCTTTTCGTTCTCTCGGCGTCCGAGAGAATGCATATTTGCTCGATGCGTCCATCGTGCAAGTCACGCGCGAAGCGCTTCCAGCTCAGGACTGGAAGCGAAGTCAACTCCGACGCTTGCGTCGGAGGGTTAGCGAGAGTCATCTCCCTGTACTGGAACCCGGCACAGGTACGCGTCAAGACGTTCAACGTCTCAACGTCCGGCTTCTCAGCCTCCGTCTGCCCGGCAGACATTCCTTGTAGCGTCTCGGCCCCGGCCGAGACTTGCGCAGCGACCTTCGCATGCGCCGTCTTCTTGTTTTGCGGAGCCCGGCTCCGCTTGGTTCTTGACCTCGTCCAGGCCCAGCCGTGGACGGGTGTTCTTCTTTAGTACCGCCGGCGGGTTCATCCCGCGGGCGAGCGACTTTAAGCCCGGCTTGGTCGCCCGGCGCTTCGTCGTGCAGCCGGGCTGCACGACAGCATGCAAGTTTTTCCGGTGCGGGACGTTTGCAACCGTCCGCACCGCCTGCAGCGTCGGCTCCCGGAGCCGACACGCCATCTTCACCTCGACGCCTGTTATTGGCGGAGCCCTCCATTACGGAGGGTGCGTCGGCTCCCCGAGCCGACGAATCAAATTCACCCAAGCCATCGACTCCCAGAGTCGACGGCGTTACGTCACCTTGGCTCTTATTATTGGCCAGACCTGATCCAATCAGATTCGCGTCAGCCTCCACGGCTGAGGCGTGTGACTCGTCTGCGTCATCCGTGCCCCTTGAGGTCGGAGACTCTTCCTGATTCGCTGAAAAGCGGGTGTCGATCTCCGAGATCAACACATTTTCTCCTTCAGCCGTCGGCGGCGACGACGACGCTTGCTGCTCTTGCGCGCGTGCTCGCGCGCGCCCAGGGCGTTCCGGGACAGCGACATTAGGCGCTGTCTCGAGTGGGGAGTCGCGCGAACCTGTCGGTGCGTGCGTAGCGGCAACAGGGCCATCGCTCACTGTTCCGCTGTCGCGACCAAAGCGCACGAGAGTGCGCTTCTCCCAATCGATGACCGGATCATGTCGTGCAAGCCACGGCACGCCCAATACAATGTCAAACTTATCGTCCAGATCCAGGACGATAAAGGTCTCGACAAACTCTTGATCTTCATAAGTGAAGCGCACGCGTACCATGCGCTTCTCGGTCTTCACGACGGCACCCGTTGCCAGTAGTACTTCCAACATACTTCGAGGTATCTTTAAATCCTCGAAGTCAAGCCTTGATAGACCTCGCAGTCGAACAAAGTTCTTCGACGCGCCAGAATCTACCAAAGCACGGAGAGAGCCGCTTGCTCTCATCGAGTTCACATTCAGGATGACAAGGTCAGGCCTGTCATCTTGCTTCTTGCAGTGAGAATGAACCTCACTGGGGGCTGCAGTCCTCAGTGTCGCGTGTCCAAGGTCGACACGCGGAACTGCATTACCAGTAGGGCGCCCCGCGCCTACTGGGTTCCAGCGTTTTTTGTTTGTCCGCGACGATGCCCGGCATCGCCGCGTCGATCACCATCTCGGTGCACGGGTGTCGTGCACTCTCGGGCATAGTGACCGATCCTTCCGCAACGGAAGCATCGTACATTACTTCTTTGTTGCTGTTGATAACCAACAGCCGTTGCATTCGAGAGGTCCATTGGTTCCGGACCTCCCGCTATCGCGACCGGAGGCGGTTGCAGCCTCGGCGCATTCGCATGTAGTTTAGCCTGCCTCAGACTAAACTCCTCCTGCATCGCAAGAGTAATCACAGCTTCGAGAGTACCTGGGTACTCACGGAAGAGATAGGTCTTTACAGGCCCATCTCTCAGACCCTTCATGAACGTGACGACCTTGGTCGCCTCGTCTATCGGGTTGGTCACAATGTTCGAGACCAAGTACCGTGCTCTCTGCGCGTAAGCATGGACATCATGCTTACCCTGCTGTAGGTCGAGGAACTCTGCTCTCGACCGAAACTCATTTTGCGGGGGCTCAAACGCTTGTCTGAGTTCCTCCTTGAAACCCTCATACGTGCTGAAGCACGTAGGATCAGAGAGTCGGCGTCCATACGCCCAACTTCTCGCTCGTCCGCCAAGACATGACATGGTGAACACAACCTTGGACAACGGGTCGACGATATGTCGAGCCGCGATGGCAGTGTCGAGTTCGACAAGCCAACGGAGGAGAGGCTCGCCCTCTCTTCCGACATAGTTGCTCACGTTTAGCTTCAACGTTTGCTCGCGCGGTGTCGTCCCCGACGCCACCGTGATAGAGGAAGCAGCATCACGCTGCTTCTTCATGATGAATCCCAGAGCAACACCGTGTTGCTCCGTCGGCGATAGTGTGCGCAGCATTACAGCTACAGCCGCTTCTCCAATGACTGTTGACATGCCTCCCACTCTGGATCTGACAGGTGGAGGCAGTTAGCGCGTGCAACATGAGTTGCAGGTGAAGTGGAGCTTTCCATGGGCACCTCCGCGCTCATGAAAAGGTTCTCGGCTCCTCGTTCGTACAGCTCCGTACGAACGTTCAGGTAGTCGGTCGTTGGACGGACTACAAAGTGCTATCAGGTGTAGTGGGCCTACCTTGGCTCACTACTACGGCTTACACGTATGCGCACGTGTATGAGGAAGCGTAGGTTTCTTTTACTTGAGTTAAGTATACTCGAGATCCACGAGTATACTTTAAACAAGATAAAGACTCCAAGTAGCGTGTTTTGGTAAAAGATGAGAACTGCTATTTTTGTTTTATGTTTCTGACTTCCTCTAAATGTAATATTCTAAACTAGAAATCTGCCAACGGCTGGTTGGCAGAATTCCAATGCTATACATGTCGCTTATTGGCTAAAAGATGCTGCTTTCAGCCAATAGGAATCCTAAATGTGTATGGACCACCCGTCGTGGTGGTCGTAAATGTATGTAGCCTTTGGTGTGTCTACACCAAGGTCGAGGAAGTGTTCAAACCTCTAACAGACATCGCATCTGTTAGAGTAACAAGTGACTGTAGCCACTTGTGCGTGTAACCCCGTTACACACGAAGCATCGGATGTACTCTTCAAGTGTCCGGTTACTGTGTTCAGTTTGTCCGTCGCCTTGAGCTCGGTAGGCCACTGTCATCTTGAGCTTGATATCAGCTTCTCGAAGACTTGACTCCAGAAGCCTGAGATTGGAGTCGCGATCGGAGACGATGTCTTGGGACATGCCGTGAACAGGGTTGTCCCCTCTTGCCTGAAACGGTCTTCATTGTTGCGAAGAAGTTAGCACGCTTAGTTAACCGATCGAACACGACCTATATAGCGGTATGTCTACGCGTGGTATCTACTAGATTCGCGATGAAGTCCATGGAGATGGACCACCAGCGCTCAAATAGAATTAGGAGAGGCTCCAGCACACCTGGAGTCTTCGATAGCAGCGGTTTGGCACATGTACCGTCTTCACAATGAGCGATGTACTTCTGAATCGTACGCACCATTTGCGGCCAGTGCCAGTTCGCATAGATGCGGTCGGTGCCTGGATGACTCTCGTAGTTAGGACTATGGAGTTTTTATTTTCAGTAGAAAATCATATATTAGCTGTTAGTTCTTGCCTCTCTGCATACACGAGAGATCGAAGTTGTCAAACGTACCGCAGATGGGACTTCGAGCTCATTTCACAGCAGTTTTTTTTTCTCAGGTAGAACTTCTAGGTGCGAGCATTCATCCAGGCGTTTCTTGCACAATCTAGGGGTATTTCTTGAGCTACCTTGTCCCGATTTAGCCCCCCCCCGGGTTTGTCGTTCAAAAAAGAGAGAATTTAAATGTAATCGAGGGGACTGCTCGAACTGTGGGGCTTAAAAATAGAGTTCTCGAAAATAAAGTGCGCAATTTTCATTTTACCGCACTCTATAAAACAGAGCGCCGTCTTTTATTTCATATTACATGCTAGTTTTTTCATCTCTAACACGCCTCCTAAAACGCAGTGGTGAAGCACAGGTGCGTTTCCCGGAACTCATCGTGGCTTTCAGCCGCAATCGCAGACTTTTTGGGAGAAAATCCATGTCTGTAAGAATGATAAACTTTAAAGTTTGGAAATTTGCAGGTTAGTGTGAAAATCGGTCAGAATGTCCACGAGGATGCGCTCGTAAATCAGGAATTTGAAGACTCCATGTGCTGGATAAATGAAACTCCAAATAAAATAATAAAGAGTGTAAATGAGGGTTTAACGACATAAATCTGAATGGGATATGCTCAAGGTAGAGAGCTCTTAATAAGCTTAAGACATGCTCAGCGCCAACCAGTGGTTATTCCGACTTTGGCAGCCATGTACGAGCGTAGCGAGGGAAGTTTTTGTGATATTCATGCATCTGCTCATTAACAAAATACATGTCCATTGCTCTCGATCTATTAATCCTGATGGCAACGTCCTCCATGTCGTCGGTGGGCTCGGGGGGGAGGGGGGGGGTTCGTTGAACGGTGGCAAAAACGACTTGGGCGAGCATGATAAACCGAGTAGCGCACGTAGCGCTTGGACGTTGAAGGTCAGTTGGAGCTCTGATGACCCATTCAGCCACACGGCTAGAGCCTGGCGTAGAGCCTCATCACGGTCTTGTGCCGGCAGTGGCTGAGCTGTGCGGTGGCTGCTACCGCATCTAAATGTCGCATCTGGTTGAATGTGGCACTTTCGGGTAGCGCGACGGGAGCTCCAGCCGGTTGTCGTACCTGAGTCATGGTCGAGTGTGCGCGCGCTATTTCATCCACGCGCACGTCGGTGCGTTCGGCAAGAAAATCGCTAATGTCCTCAGCAGCTTGCTGGATACGCCCACGGGTAGCTCGACGTCTCGTGGCGTCGGTTACGCGTGCTTCCTTTACTGCAAATACAAACACATCAAAGCACAGAGGACCGTTAGCTTTTCAGCGCCGAAGATGATTTGCTCGCGCTTGGTCAAGCACGCTGTGCCAGTTGTCCTCTGTCAGCGCGACTAGGTCTCTTTGAGTTGCTCCAGTACTTGGCTTGCCGTACAGGTTTATGTCTGGGCGAAGAGTACGAGCCTCATAAGCTGCTAGTGCTGGCTCAACGATTCTCTCTACTTGCCCCCACGCCCCGTACAGCTCTTCTGGGTTGAACGGGAACTCAGGGTTGTCGATGCGCACCGTCGTTCTGCTGGTTTGGGCGATTCCACCTAGCTTCACTGTGACCCGAGCGAGTGTGTCCATTGTGCTGTGTGTTGGGTGGTCTGCAGATTTATATGTGCACCGAAGCTCGGAATGCCGACGGCGAAGTCGGCATTTAGGCTTATTAGGGCATCTCCACCGCAGCGTCTCTATCCTATCATCAAATCAGAATAAAACCCTGTAACTGACCATTTGCAAACGACAGCAAATTCACTCAGTCGCACCGCCTGGTAGCAAACTGCGTCGTGCCTCTGTCCACAGCAGAAAACCTCCCCCAATGAGTAGCGACTCGGACGAAGAATCGGTGCTCTGCAGCGGCAGCGACGACGATGAGGTACGTGCACGGAAGATCTCATGACAAGTATTTACATCTTACTAAGCGTGTATGTATGTATCCCATGAGGCAGGCGTTCTTGCTCCTGCTTCTTTCTGCGCAGAAGGCCCCCATTAAGCGCAAGAGAGGTGGCTCGGAGCCTGGCAAAGCGGCGAACCTCGACCGCGATTTCCAAGCTGCACACTTGCGGCTATGGAATGACTATTTCTGTGAGAATCCTACCTACCCCGAGAAGCTCTTTCGTCGGAGGAACCGCATGAGTCGCGCATTGTTCGAACGCCTCATGGGCGCTGTTGTTGAGCACGATGCGGACTTCGAGCAGCGAGTCGACGCCGTGAGGAAGAAAGGTCTTACCCCTCTTCAAAAGTGCAGCGCTGCTGTTCGGATGCCGGTATATGGCTGCGCCGCAGATTCGCTGGATGACGTGAAGGGTGCCGAAAACACACTTTTGGCTTACACTAAGAAATTTTGCGGAGCTGTAGTTGAAGTTTTCGAAGAGGAGTATCTGCATGAGCCTACTCGTGATGACATTGAGCGACAACTGGAGAGTTCCGCTTCCCGCGGGTTTCCTGACTGCCTTGGATCGCTCGATTGCATGCATTGGGCATGGGAAATGTGCCTAACGGCGCTAAAAGGACAGCTGAGTGGGAAAGAAGGCAAGCCTACGGTCGTTCTCGAAGTGGTTGCAGATCAACGCGTGTGGATCTCCCACTTCTTCTTTGGCTGCGCAGGATCCAATAATGGTAAGCTGGTTCAATATGCCAACGATCATGCTTTTTAGTAAAACTAATGTGCTTTCTTGTATTTGCATCAGACATCAATATTATTGACAGATCACCTCTGGTAAATCACCATGTGATTAACCACGACTTGTATGATTCCTTTGCGTACGTTGCTGGAGGGAAGGAATTCCACCAGCTGTACTATCTCGTCAACGGATTTTATCCACCTTACGCGTGCTTCATGGCTACAATTTCCCGCCCAAGTTTCCAAAAGGAAAAGATCTACGCAAAGCGCCAAGAGAGTATAAGGAACTATGTTGAGCGCACGTTTGGAGTACTGCGCGGAAAGTTTCGAATTCTTAAGCTTCCGAGTCGCATCTGGTACGGCAAGGACATGTTGTATGTGATGAAGGCCTGCGTTATCATTCACAACATGATTATTGAGGACGAGTGGGGAGTGCCTGGGCTGGAGGATCTGACACCTGCAAACATCGACGCGGATTTATCCCCGCCCAGCGGCGTAGATGACGACGGAGTAAACGGAGACGAAGCAATCGATTTACAGGAGATTATCACGCGCAGGTTTAATATGCAGTCAGCCGCAGCGAACAGTGAGCTACGAAGAGCATTTATTGAGAACTTGTGGGAGCTAGAAGGAGCACGAAAGAATCTACGTTAGCAGTGCTTCTACATGCCACCGACAACTGGGTTTGAATACCTGTAGCCAAGTTGGCGGCGGCTGCGGTGTTCTCACTGGTAGCATCCGTGTTTTCGGCAATAACGGCAGCGTTCGCGTCAGTCCAGTCGCTGAATGATTCTTGGCTCTCCTGCGGTCTCTACAATACATATTTTCGTTAGTCTTTTCAATTATTTCGTACAGTTTTTTTTCAAATAGTAGATACCTGTTGTAGTTCCCGCAAAATGTTCTCCTTCTTTAGGCGTATGATACTTAGAGAGACCTCGTCTAAGCCGTCCAGCGCAGCAAAGATAATACGGTTCTGCTCGCGCTCCCTTAGCAAAGCAAGACGCTTCTCCTCCAGCTCAGCTTTGCGCTGGGAGGATTTAGCCATGACAACAGCCGCATCGGCTATCCGCCCATTGCTTTCCTCCAAGGTGCGCTGCTGTTTTTGCCGTTTTACACCAACGGCTCTGCTCTCATTTGCAGGTGCCTGGCGGACACTCTGAGTTACTGATGACCTGCTGTTGGATCGCTTACGGCTCGAGGTCCCGCCGCTAGCATCGGGCAGCTCCTTCCACTTGGCTTCATCTCGAAGTACACGCCAAGCTTCTAGAAAATCAAAGTGATCTTCGTAGAGTTTCTCGTACAGCTCTTGGGCGTCTTCGACGCGGTCCTCAGCCGATTTGCCGCTGGCTAATGGAAGCAATACACCCACAGAACTTTCCTACCGCCAATCGTAGCAGCTGCCAGCGCTTTGCGACAGAGTTCTGGGGGCGATGAAAGCGCTCGTGACGCCGAGGTCGCAACACGTTGTACTTGGCCGCGACGCGTTCCCAGAAGTCGTCGCTCTTTTGGTCGGTGGATGTGATACCATCCTTAGAGACAACTAATCAAGCCTTGGCCAGCGCCTTGTCCTCGCTATGGTCCCAGTTTGGCCCGCGCAGCGTAGCCTTCCCGCCGTTTTTTGCAGGCGGCATCCTGTTCTTCGCCAGTTGATCCTCTGTGTCAATTGAGTTCTTATAGCGGTGCGCACTGTCCGGTAGAACATAGAGCATAACTGAGCCAATTACATGAAAAGGTCGCAGTAATTCTCGGACACGACGATTTGCTTCTGACAGCAAACGCGGAAGCAAATTGAGCTGATTTGCTGTCGAACCGGGAATTTATTTGCTGATATCTTAGTTTGGTGCGTGCGGTGGGAGTGGTCGTTCGGTAATTTATCGCAATTTGCTGTTTTATCAGCAAATTAGGGGCCGCGGTGGAGATGTCCTTAATAACTTATTCAGCGATTGGTATCGATCTTTAGTATAAATCTATTTGGTGTGCAATCGAGGGTAACCATTTTTAAATAGGAGCCCACTTAAAAAAATAAGACTATACAAGTCTAAATAAGACTCTTAAACGACTGATTTAGAGTCGGATTAGACATTCCGACCAGTTTTCACAATATAATAAATATCTATACAAAATACACTCAAGCAAGCGCTGACCGAGCATCAATACGGCCTCCATACCGCTCAACTCGTTCTTCTCGTCTGTCATATATTATTTGAGCTATATGGCGTGGTTGGCCTTGATGTATTGGAGCATGGGAGTAGTGGGCAGCACCTAGAATGTAATATATATCAATAAACGATAATGATAAAACACTGAAACTGCTGCTCGTCACGGCGAGCGTCTTTCATGTAGGTCAGCACCATCTGGAGAACGGGATTGATTCCCGCCGCCCTTGACCCTTTAGTACTTCGTGCAGAACCGTTGAAGCCATGATCGTCTTGTTCAGTCCCAGTCTTGTAGCGTCCGTTGCCAGCTGGATTGACGCCAATTTTTTCTGCCAAAGCGATAGCCTCCCGCTTTTTGGCTGATAGTATATAATGTTGCTTCGAAAACCCCTTGTTGAATAAAACTGCCAGCGCGAGCTGCCTGGTCGAGCTGACTACGAAAGCTAACAATTTTTATTGCATTGGATTAGATAAATTATTTCCGTTATTTTTTTCTCGCACCGATAACCCCTTTTCTAGTTGATGTGTTTTGCTGGGTGAGTGAGTGGGTGGGTGGGGGGGGGGGAGGGGGGGGGGGGTACGTCGCTGTCTGTATCGTCGATCTATTCGTCTCACCCTCCACTAAATGGCAATCTAGTTTACACATTACGCTACAATCGCACAAAAAATGACAACATCATTTGCTAGCCTTGCTTAATGATTTTACAACGTTATAGATAAAGCGAATTTCCCCCACGTAATCTAGGAAGTCAACCCGCCGTCGTAAATACATGATATTGTACGCCGTGTTTGACATGATCCTTAAATTTAGCACCCACGCGGATAGCGAGAATCCGATCACCGGCTAGCCCATCAAGTTTGTCTAGGGCGAACGCTCTTAACCGCATATTGACCTCATTTGCAACCAGTTTGTACCCGTTTTCTTTACTCGAAGTCGTCCTAGATGCACCAGATACACTGCTTTGATCAACATTTTGAGAGATCTTGAAGCGACTACCAGTACTCGTTAGTCGAGGAGTCGATTCGGACCGATTTCTACAAATCCACCGGCGGGGAGAACAAAACACACCAATTCAGGGTATTGGACAGTGCTACGCGCACAGCGTGAACTGTCTCGATCACTTTCAACGCAAGAGCCTTTTCACGCGGAATCACTCCTTCACCTTAACACGATGAATCTCTTAGCAACAATATCTACGAATAGCTCAAAATTTGTGTGGAGTGGAGCAGTGTCATAAGGAAAATTTCAAGTTTGCTGGAAACGTGTCCTTAAACTTATATTGTGTGACGGGCTTTCGCCACACAGTCGCCATCGTGCTCGCACGATGGCCAATTAACACTCAGCATAGGTTTAAGTGGGCACGGCGTTTGTACCGTGCCAATCAATCAAACAAAGTTCAACTCGTCTACTATATCCCTCTGCTGGTGTAAGCACGTAACGACCTGCAGTCAGCCCGTTACATCTGGTAACACTTCGCTAATCCGTCCAACGCCCAAGATCGTGGTGAACATGAACGACTCGTCGATGCCCGACGCGTTCCGGACGACCGCCACTTCACTCAAGCGCGCCAGCTTTCCGCACCTGTCGGCGATCGAGTGGGAAGCGCTACACCGCCTCGCAGCGGTGTCCGGCGATGCATTGATCAAGACACTGTTGACGGCGGGATCCGAGGAGCAACAATGCCTGGTCGCCCAGGAGTTCACAGCGCCTGAACTCGCTGACCTCCGTCAGCGAGTGCACCGCTGCTACTGGTGATCCGTCTGATCTCGCTGCGCCTACGCTCCTGTTGCTGTTTGATCTTGGTACTGCTGCTGTCGCACAGCAGCGCGACGACGTCGGTGCTCCTCCTCCAAGCCATCCCGACGATAACGCTGCACGGTTTCAGCGTGACGGCCCTGCGCCGCTTGTAGATAGCGCTGGTCACGTTCGCCATATCGTGAAGGCGACCCTGAACACGACGATCATTGCGCTGCCCCACGTGCTGATCTTCCGCATCGCGGCGTCCGCGGCTGCGATCCTCACGTTCCCAGGCACCATCCGCTGCGATCCTCACGTTGCCATGCACCGTCAGTACCTTGTGCGTTGGCTGGGGCCAATGCCGATAGTTGGGAGCCTCGAGGTCCTGATCAAAGACGTACCGGATTGCGTGGCGGCGTACGAGGCATCTCTTGGAGGGGCGGCGAGGCTTCGACGTGGCGCGGCCGTCTGCCGCGCATAGCGATATCAACAGCTTCACGATATCAGGTCCGTCAAAGGAGTTGCAGCAAGGAGACGCTTCCACGCAGCTTCGTCCGGTCGCGGGAGATTGTACCCGCGACAGTGTGCACAGGTGGACGTAGTCGCAGTTGCGGTCGGTGCCATACGGCGCATCGTGAAGTTGCTTCGCCAGCGCGCACACAGAGCGCGCTCATTGCTCTCCCTCACGACGCTCCAGTCATCGGATAAACATAGCGGGTACTTCGACATTCCATCGGCGCACGAACGGCGTCCACGCAGCATCCAACGACTACATGGTCACAGTGCGCAGCACCGTGTCAGACTTACTGCGAGCTACGCTATTTCAGTGGAACAAACTCTGCATCTTCTCATTGCCCAGCGGCGCTCGCAGACCGCTGCAGTCGTAGAGCGCCCATCGTCCCATGTCCTCACTGTTCGTCGTCGTTTCGGCCGCCTCCGCCGGCGCGGTACGTTCCCCGCGCTCGTGTTCTGGTGTTCGTCGTCCGCCATCGTCGATGTCCGTCTCCAGCTTTTCTCCTGCTTCTCCGTTTCCAATGACCAAGCCCGCAATCACTAAGCACGTGCACTTAGCCCGTTACATATTGGAGCTAAAGTTACTACCCAATCTTACAAACGCATTGCCTAGTGCCGCGCGACTCCGATGTTGCAGTAGACAAGAAGCACGGTACATTCGCCACGAAGACGTAGTATCTGGTGTTAGTTCATTCAAGATTTAGCATGACGGTCAACATCAATGTTTCACTTGAAATCTGCATAAACCTTTTGTCAGAACAACATGCTTTACCGCCTCGATCTCGATGATCTATTCGTGGACGCAGCAGTTGCCATCACCACGACAACGGGTCATCTAGCCAAAGCGATGTAATCTCTTTGATAGACATGAAGTGAAAAAATGCTTATAAATGGATTATCTACGTATAACAATAATGTATATCGAGTTTATGCCTGATATATATCGGGGAATAACTAATAGTATCTTGCGTTGGCCAGCAGAACTCAACAGCTAATGTGCAAGCGCTTTGTGCTCCAGATGCTTCCCTGGCGAAACGTAGGCCTGCTTGAAGTGGATTTGCCGTCGAGGACGTTCCTCGTGCATAGTTGTTTTATCTTTGCAAAATATCTAGCAGCACATAAATTGTTTATTCATTTAATTTTGTGATGCAAGCAACTTGGTCACCTGGTAAGATTGGTTAGGTTAGAACATCTCGCTAAGAATTTGTAGCGCTTGTAGCTTTACCTCGGCGATGTCTCCAAACCAGCGGAAACACCACTCGCAGAAGCGTTTGCAAATACTTTTTAAAACTGGATAAACTGTTGAATTTTGTCAAAATATGGTTTGACGACGATGCCCACTCGACAGTGCATCGACTTGATGCACACAAAACATTAACCATAGCTAAATCAAAAACGACTAAAATTAAGTGCCGTCGAAGTCGGTGCCTGTAGTAAAAGTACATAATCTGGTGAGATTTGTCAGATTTCGGATCGGTGGTGTTGCGGAGAGGGTCTTGAACTTGGGAGAAGAAGGCGACTTAAGTCTAAAGAATATAGAATGAGTTGTGATTGATTGCGTTAACTGTCAGTTCTGGTGCTGGTTTCTCCTTAGATCCATTCATGTTAACCCTATCAAAACTTTAAGACAGGTTTGCGTTCAACACACGACATATTGAAATATTATATCTATCCCAAGTCGGGACGAGGTTTCGGACGCACGCGCGGCGGCGGCGCAAGACTCGCGCAAGCACCTTGGGTTCGAGGACGCCGTAGGATTAAGAGACAGAGACGTTGCTGGAGTGGCAGAGGCGGTTTCCCCCGCCACACACCCAAACGGGGAAAAAGCTACAAGTTTGCTTAAGTATGCACATTTCGTTTTGGTCATGAATACACATATATATACTAGCTTTTGTATGACTATGCGCACACTAAGACTGAAGTTAACAGTGACCTGTGATGCTGTTTGCTGATGTGCCTTCTTGCCGCGGGCTTTAAGATGCAAATGAGGCCAGCAGTTCAGGAGCTTGATGTCAGGCCACTCTTGTCGGAACGCGTTTGCAATAGACGTCGAGTGGTCCATGGATCCATGCTGAAGCGTTAGGGTGCCGCCGAAAAACGATTCACCGCGCTCTCTGCAAACTGTGAAGAGCCGCGCGTAAGCAAACGCCGTCTCCGTTCGCACAAACATGAATGCCATCGGATAGAACTTGTGCTGGTACTTGTGTGACGCTGTGTATCGAACACCGAAAGTACCAAACGAAACAAGCGTCCATCCACCAAAGTGGAGCTTGTACGTTCCATCGGGTGCACCCAGTACTTGCGACCGCTGACCGAGAATCACTCGTGGCAGAGTCCGAAACAACCGCCGGGAAGTGAATATAATGCCGAGCGAGAGTTCGCCATCGTCCAGGCGATCGGTAAAGCAGTCCAGGACCAGCAGTTCGTGCTGGTAGCCGAAGGGCTCTTGTAATATCCGCACATCATCCGACTCCACCAGGTAACTCATATGCTGGAAGAATTGCTCCTTCGTTGTGCACATCCTCGGCGATGCCCACTCCATCGCATCTGCGTACGTCGTGATGGAGAAATCGCCGCGCTTTCTCAGCTTGTGAGCTCGGTTTTTGAGCTGGCTGGTGCTTGGCAGCAAGTTATGCGAAGCGTGTTCAAACACTTTTTGGGTCCTTGGCCTCCGAGCAACAAATTGTCGATCTCCGGCAGCAGCGGCTTGTGAATACCGGTTCGCTGCTCTTCAAGGGGGGCTGGCTCAGTAGTGTGCATCCCACTTCTGGATAAAACATACTGCTCATCTTTGTTGCATTTGATCCGTGCCACCGCAGCGCAGTCGACATGAGACGTGCACGATAACAGCGTCGTCGTTCTCCCATTGATGTCGATGGAAAAACGAGCGTTCTCAAGCCCATCCAAAACTGCCCTTGCCTCTTCCATCGTATCGAACAGCACCGGGTGTGCCATGACAGCTCGTTCACTTTCATCGGGACGGGTTTCTGGAGGAGTGGTATTGTCTTGCTGCGGTGGGGAGTCGCCACTGCTTCCCTCGTTGTCACTTTCGTACTCGTAGTCCTCATCACTGCCACTTGGCCTTTTACCAGCCCCGTCATCGAAGTCGAGTTCGGCGGTCTTTTCTTCGCTGTCAGCACTACGCTGTCTGCGACACAGAATGGCGGCTGATCGACATCGCGTTACCACACCCGAAAAATCCTCGCTATCACTTGAAGATGGGGTGAGCGATATTGAGGACGGGGGCCCGGTAGAGCGGCCGGTCGGTTCGGTCTCCATTCCAGGCACGGTCGACGCCTCGCAACAGTAAGCGGTGCGTTGGCAGCAGTCTTCGATACAGGCTTGCAAAGGTCGGAAAGGATAGCCGGGTGTGGAGGTCACGGACGGGGTTGTTGACAGTAGCTGAGGTAAAGACTTGTTCGGATGCTTGGAAATTGTAAACTGAGAGGTCTTAGCAAAAGCGCAGGGACCGCGGCGGTTGTATGTCCAGTCTCTGAGGTAATTTATGTGTTTACTTACCGTACGAAAGCCGGAAAAGGTAAAATTTAAATCCAGAAAGGCCCAAATTAAATCAACCTAATACAAACACAGCAGTTCAGAACGTATGTATTTCTTAACGGAAAAAAGGAAAAGAAAACAGAAAACTTACTCGCTATCGTAAGTTAAATCAACTGGATTGTTCGCAGACCCTGCCGTCTCGATCTTGTACTCTTCTTCGCTTTCATCGCTTCCTGATTGACTGAGCGAAGGGGACGAGTAATCCGATTGGCTAGGAGAGGCATCAGTAAAACTCTCTGATCGGTCAGAAATGCTAGGAGTGCGCTCGGATTGACTGAAATTGTTGCGCGGGGGTCCTGGTTGGCCAAAAAGGATCTCGTCGTCATCAAAATTGTCGACAAACGGTGGGGTTCTAGGCCGAGACGAATCATCACTGCTCTCGTCGGACGATGACGATAGTGGTTCGCCATCGACTTGGCGCAGGGTGCGCGACGCGTTTCTGTCGAGGCGGGAAATTTCATCGGCAAGGACCCGCTCTGCCCTCAACAGGTCCTGTCGGAGGCGGTCGATAACATCGACGGCACGGTCGATCGAGGTTCGCAGTCGCTTGATTGGTCGCATCGCAAATGCACAGTGACTACATCAGTCCGCCGCGGCAAAATCCTGTCCTGTAGATAAGTACAGTTGTGTGGATAGTTAATCGTGGAATAAACTATGCAAAGCTCTACTTTAAATCAACTACAGTACTGTGTAGTGCGACTAAGTGACAGTTGTAAATCAAGCCTACAGTACACCCAGAGGCTTGGTAGCAGTCATATATCAAGTCTTCCGGCCTCTTCAATGCATGTTTGTAGTCCATGAAGGCTTAGTAGCGGTGCATATCCGAACTCCAACTGCTCACGGAGCTGGCGTCTAATTAAATTTTTACTGGCGTCAAAAGTAGCTGTCGATAATAGAATTAATCCTATGTAATACAATAAATCCCCATGTAATAGAAAGTAGCCGATGGATGCATAAAAAAGTTTCCCCTAAATATAGCAATACATACATAATCTTATCGCTAATGTTAGATTGTTTTTTTGCTTTTGGCTAATAGTCTGGTATCTCTAGAGCGTCCGAACTCGAGGTTTTCACACATCCCATGCGTAAAAATCTTATCCATAAATTTAGCAGTACAAATGCACTCTTATCGCTAGTGTTAGGTTGGTATTGTGGATCCAGTTGGTGTCCTGACACTTCCTGGAGGTCATTCGCACAATTCCCATCAACCGACGACGACCTGCCTTATCGACTACCGACTATGGAGTTTCTCAGCCCAAGGTCATCCTCCTCACAGGCATCTGGGGACACTGAGCCGTTCCCTTCGAGGAGTCAAGCGACATGGATGAGCTGTTCGAAGTCGGAGAACAAGATGGTGGTGAAGAAGAGGCAGGCAGTGAAGAGCAAGAGACGGAGTTAGAAGATTAAGAGACGAAGACAGAGGAAGCCGGTCGCGTCAGAACCGGGCCTATCGACTACAACGGATTCTACTATGCGCGATATCACGACTCCGCAAGATCAACAAACTATCGGTGCAGCTCCCACAAGCGGACCAAGTGCAAGGCCATGGTGTACCACCGCGCTGACGGGACCATAATTCAGAGAGGAGAGCACAAGCCCGGCTGCAATCGCCTGCAGAAACCTACTTTTCTAATCATAGAAATCGTCAACTGCGCGCCCGTCCATGTAGTAGTGAACATGGACAATGATGGGACCGATAATGGACGGGGCAGTACCCGACGATTCGACGGCCGTGGTCGAGCGACGTGTCGACCGTCGTGGAGGCGGCGTCTGGGTTGGCGTAGGGCCGTCGAATGGTGGGAGGGGGCCTTGATACTCGTGCAGACGGCCGAGGCGCCTGAGATAGTCGTAGCGGTTTCGGTAGGCTTTCTTTTGTTTAGCTAGCTCCTCGCGTTGCTTAACAAACTGCTTGCCACACGCAAACACCTTCTTCTGGTGGTGCTTCATGTTGCCATGAGTGGCGAAACGCTTCTTGCACTTGGGGCAGGTCTTGGAGCGGCGCGGCATTTTCCCAGAATGGTGTTCAGTAAAAATATTATTTTTGAAAATATAACATAAAATTATGAAGGCAACAACACTACGAGAAGGATCAACTTTTGGATCAAACTTGACCTACGATTTATATAATATACAAGGAATTAGCTAAATTCGTCGCTTAAAATGTTGATCCAAAAGTTGGCCTGTCCCGCGGTTGATCCAAAAAAAAATCTCCAGTTGTTTATCAACTATCTTTATGCGACTGTGGTTAGCTAGAGAGTCCACTATCGCACGCCTACAATGTTGTGCTTAACATATCAGTTAGAGAGTGCATCTGCCATTGAGCTACCGCATGATCATCTGGATTGAGCGACTTGCATTGATGGCGCTCGACCTACTCGATTGCCATTGTTCAGCTCCCTTTGTCTTACAGCTTCCTACCGTACGCTACATGTATGTTGTGCTGTTTCACGCAAGCGCGTTTTCAGTACACCACTACATATACCACACGCTCCCTGTTGAGCCTGTCAAGCGTCTCAGCGGAGCTAGGATGCAGCAGTAATGTTATATGTCGAAAATGTCAAAGTGTGTGGGTTTTGTGGTTGTACTGATCTGATTGCATCATTTAATCTGATTATTATATTTCATTTGAAGCTAATTTTTTCTTGCATTACAGTTTAGATACCGTAAATCACGATGGACATGTAACATGGAGTACCGTACTCCTTCGAGCCTAAGTAGTCGCTGATACGAGAAAAAAGAGATCACATGAAGATCGACATGTGGCATGCATCATGCATACAGTTTGTAAACTTTTTATGATTGGTCAGAAGTTTAGCTGTTAAATAGGAACGGGCCATCTGTTCTACATAAAATCCACATTCTCTTGCTACTTTGGCTGCAAAGGAAAACACGACATCCATATTTTTGTAAGTGGCTAAAACTTTATATGTGCACTTGGAGGATGGAAGTTGTTGGTGGAGGGGGTCCACTTTAGATGATTTGGTCGTAACGGATGGTTTCGCTGGATTTGTTGGCTACTGAGGACCTGAAAATTACGGTACTGCACGCTACATGATCGTCGTGATTTACGGCACCCCGTGTACTTCGCGCTTCCGCCTCTGTAAGAATCAGGAGGCCTTAGGTTTCTTTCTGCGGGCTCTTCTCGGACAACAGTGCCCGCAGCAGCTGGACTTCCTTCGGCTAGATTGATGAGGCATGCCTTGGTGAAACTCAAGACGGAGCGCCCCGGTGAGGACCACGGGAACCTTTGTGATGATGCCTACACGAAGCACGCCGTCCCAGCAGTGGGAAAACATCTCCTGTACATGGACAAGAAGTTCAAGTGCGGCCCCGATAACCGTACAAGGCGCATCGTCTGGTCTCAGAAACCAGCCCTGATCATCATTGATCGTCGCCCGGGTCAGCAGAGGGTACCTGACACTGCATTGCGCTTAGACAACGTAGCTACCAAGCCTTTATTCATAGAGTCCGACAACTACATGTACTTTGCTAACAACGAGCGTGAGCTTAGCTCGTATTTTGAGCGGTCTACCCTACTGAGTATATTCCTCGTGCGAATGCAAAGAAAATGAAGAAGTAAGTGTCTCTTAAATTAGCAGAATGACTTTTCGTTAGTGTTATTTTGATCCGTTTTGTTTCCATAATGTCTTGGGGTTTTGTATTTTGATTGATATACCTATGAAAACTTATAAAGTACAGATGCGCTTGCATGAAAGGGATATATACTGTGCAGTTGGTCATGCATGCTCTTTGAAAATGAAGTCGATTTTTGTTACTTTAGGTTAGTTTCATTTCATTTTGAGTGACTAGGGGTCTTGTTTATGAAAAAATGGATTTATGTTCAGTATACGTATGTATCGAGCAGATGTCAGAAAATACAGCAGCAGCCGCGGCAGCTTTGTGGCGAGCGAGTTCAAGTTGACGCTGAATCTGGCGAGGCATAATACCGAAATTCACGCGCGCAACAACCGAAGTAGCTCGATCCATGGCAACCCGATGAGCACATTCTATGCGCAAGGCTGGAGCAAGAAGGAAAACGAGCGTGGGAAGGCAGCGAAGCGGCGCAATTTTGCAAGTAGCAAGATTAGAACCCCAGCTCAAGACAACTGCGTGCGCCAAGGAGTAGAGCTGCGCACAGGACATAAAGACGGTGCCAAGATTAGACAAGACCTGAAGACGTTCAAGATCACATATGAAGGCCTAGCCAAGTATGAACGGATGAGTGTTACGTATTATAGCAGTAGACCAGCTAGAGGAGTCACGTGTATGGCTGCAGCAATATTGGCATGGGAAGAAGCTAGCCTTTTTCGTTTCTCTCCGCCAGCCCCAAGCACTCTTCCTCCCTCTCCGATCTTCTCTGAAATAATTTTTTACGTCGTTGTCTGTATTCCGCATTTAGCTTCTATAATTGGTCGATAATATAATTTCCATGACATGAGGGACTCCTGATCTCGGAGGGAGGAACAGGTAGCATGGCTCACCGGTAAAACGAGCCTACTACTTAGAACGATACAAATTTAGAAATGATGTTCCAAAATTTTTATTCATTCCTGATTATGGCTACAACGAGGCCACCTAGATAGTGACTTATGCTGGCCTTAGGAGGGAAGAACCAGGAGCGCCACATATACTCGTCCAGATAGGAGTCCAGCTTCTCCTTAGTCATACCTCGCATGCTTTTGATGTGGCGTTTGATTCTAGTCTCCCACAGCCCCTCGATGGTATTGGTGTGTGTGCCGGTGATGGGGTCGACGAAGTTGAGGTTGTGGTTTACCCAACTGTGGGTATAGTGCATACTCAGCAGTAGGCGGTTGTTCTCTAGAGTGTGCTGCTTGTTGCCACGTTCACAGACATACGTGGCAAACATGTCGGACATGATCTTGGTTCTAGATTTAACATCGTACAAATACGTTAGTTGCATGTAAAAACGTGATAGAAATAAAAAACTTACCGAGGCTTGATAATTTTTTTGATGATGGGAGCAGGGTTTCCTTGGTACGCTTGTCGTGCACGATGCGCCCGAACCAGCGTCCAGTTGAGCGCTCAACGCCGCCAAATAGCCTGAACCCTTGATAGTAACGACCACGGTTGTATTCACGCTTCTTAGCGAGGCTGGTCTCATCGATCTCGACGAGATGTCCTTCGCCTCCAATCTGTTGAGCAACAAACCGCAACATTAGCGCAACATTATCGCAACATTAAGCGACAAAGCGCAACTCAACAGTACCTTGAACTCCGCCTTTAGCAACTCCTTCGAGCATGTGGAGCGGCAGTACGCGTACCAGTCCCGCACAGTGCGCTCGCACACGTCCGCCATCTCGGAGGCTTGCACTTGGGATAGCCGCATGCACCACGCCAGCAGGAGCCGCGCCGCGCGATGCAGTTTCAGCTTGGACTCGTTTAGGAACGAGCTGGTGAGCATGCCGCGGGATACCTCCTTCCCCTCGGCATGCTCCGCACGGCGGGAGCACTTCCAGCGCTTCCGCACAAATGATGGCTTCATGTTGGCCCCGCAGAGAGGGCAGAGCTTGGACCTGTCGATGAGGCCCACCTCCATACACCAGAGGGCGCAGGTCTCCTCGTCGCACGTCACTTCCATGACGTGGGGAAGGGCGAAGAGACCTTCGTCCTCGATGTGGTACTGGAAGGGGGTGCTCATGTCGTTGGGGCTGCGGCGGCTGCGGGCTTGTAGGTAGATTGGATTGTGTGGGCTTAAGTTCGCAAAACTGGCTAGACGCTGACTGGCAGTTAGCAGTGGGCTTGTTTTTCAAAAGTATACAAAGCACAAGTGAAAAAAAAACCTAAAATCCAAATTTACTTGAAAAAAACCTTGGAATTTGGATTTACGTGGGCTTATCATGCAAAAATGTACCTCACATAATGTGTACACAATTGTGTGTCTCATACTTTTGGAACATCATTTCTAAATTTGTATCGTTCTAAATATTGGGCTCGTTTTGCCGGTGAGCCGGTAGCATTTCAATATAAACTGAAATTAATCAAGTCACAACTAAGTTACCTTGTTAAGTGAGCTGCATACATGTATTGCGTGGATTAACTGAGCAAATATCGTCTCTGATAGCTGACATCTTGAGCTACATTGTCATATCTAACTCAGTACCTCGCTGCCACTAGCAATCTGGATGGTGGACTACTACTCGCCATCTACTCCCTCCTGCTGCGAACGATCGCAATGTGGTAAAAAGTGAGCGTATCAACACTAAATACCAGAGTTCAATGTTACTTCCTCAAACCTCTGGGCACGTGACGGGCTGCAGTTAGCCCGTTACAATTCCTTTTCCGATTTTGTGATGAAGTTGGGTGTGGCCGACCCACGTCTGGGCCCACAGCGTAGCTCCCATCAAGAAATGTTAAAGTTAGTATCTCAAATAGTGGCATGAATACCCAATCTAGCACAATATGGCTAAGATCACAAACTGTGTACTAGCACTGTAAGTTTGTGTACGGGTACATATACCCTGTAAGTTCTGTTTGATCATGTTTAAGAGGACACCAATGGTTGGCACCGGAGCGAGGCTCCGGTGCCACCCCTGGTGTCCGAACTTGTTTTAAATTCAACACAACTTCTTTTTCATCTTCCTACTCAAGTCTTCTTCGTCTTCGGCCTCAAGTCTCACCCCGCAACAGGTCATGATCCCTACGCAAGCCTCGCCCGCCAAAGACCGCGACTTTCCTCGCCTGAACGGCAATAATTTCATCATCTGGAAGACCCGTGTCGCCGCAGCTCTCGACGGCAAGAACCTCCTCGGCTTCGTCACTCAAGCAGACTACGCTGGGGACTCGGACGTCGACCTCGGCGATGACGAAGAGCTCAACCCGGCCTGCCATCCGGACATCCACGGTGTGGCCAAGCCCGACTCGCCGCAAGACTCCTCGTCAAGTGAGGCTTCTGATGGCAGCTCGGATGATTCCGCCGGAGACGACGGCGATGTGGACATGGAGAAGGAAATACCTCCCGTGGTCCTGTCCTTCACTGCCCAGAAGAAGCAGGAGTTGGACCATGCTGAGAAGCTGAAGGCCAAGAGCCGACAGCTGAGCGCCAAGAAGCTACGCCACATGGAAGCGAAAGCCAAGGCGTTCCTGATCAATACCATTGACGACCAACACGTCCTCATGGTCAAGGAAAAGACTAAAGCGTATGAGATCTATCATACTCTCTGTAGCAAGTACGAGGATGCAGCCATCCACGGCGACCCGTACTTTATCCAGTCGTACCTGATGGCACTGAAGTACAAGGAAGGAAGCGACCAGGTCCAGAACGAACTTGCGCGCAATCGCTACGTTCTCAAGCAGGGGACCCCAGAATCCCAGGAGACCCGTGCTAAAACAGCCATGCCAGCCTCAGCACCTGAGCAAGTGCTCGTGGCGGCTCCACCCAAGGAGGATACAGCGCTGGCGGCATCGCTCAAGTGCACCTACTGCCATCGTGACAACCACGACACAGTGGAGTGCTTTGTGCTGCAACGCCACCCCCACAACGGACATGTCAAGGCCGGCACAGTACTACCAGCCAATTTCAAGCTGAAGCCACTCCAGGAACCGCGGTCACAACAACAGCAACACCAGCGACAGCAACAAACGTCGCAGCGCCACCACCCCTACAAGGGCAACTACAATGGCAACAGCGGAAACCAGTCTCGCAATAACAACCGCGGGCCGCGCAATGGAAACCGCAACGACAATAGCAGGTCCCAAGGACGGAACAAGTACCATGGCCGCCGCAACCGTGATGATGAGGACAACAGCGACTACGGCATCATCGCCATCACGACACTGGACCTCAGCCAAGACACCGAAGCGGTGAGCCTCACTGCTCTTGAGTCTGACCATGATCCCATGTGGACTGTCGACTCTGGCTGTTCCCGTCATGTCACCTCGAGCTCGAAGTGGTTCAAACCACTCAAGCCAATGGCGGGAAAGGCCATCACGGTCGGTGGAAACCACCAAATTCCAATCAAGGGAGCTGGTGATGTGGAGCTGAAGATCAAGGACACCAAGGGAAAGGAGCGGGTCATTGTTCTCAACGACGTGCTGTATGCACCTGAGCTGAAGTTTAACCTGCTCTCCGTCCGCCAAGCGGTTGGAAACGATTTCAAGATCAACTTCCCCAACGCCAAGAAGTGCGCGCTGTTCTTCGCCCACCGCATCAAGTTGGAAGCCAAGACTGGAGACGGCAAGTCCCTCTACCAGTTTCAAGCCAAACCAACGAACTCTGACGAAGGCGCCCATGTGGCCGCCTCAGGTAAGTTGGACAATGTTCTGTTATGGCACAAACGAATGGGTCATCCTAACTTCCGCATTATGCAGGATCTGCCGTCACGGACATGGGACTGTCGAACTTCGACCCAAAGCAAGACTACTTGTGCTCGTCCTGCATTTACGCTAAGTCCCACCGTAACCCATTCAATAAACGTATCGTTGAAAGGGCGAAGTTTCCTCTTGAAAAAGTTCACATAGACATGGCAGGACCCCTGCCAGTCCCAACACTCTCAGGATGTCAATATTTCCTGACCTTCATTGACGACTACACTCGTTACATGTTCATTTACATCATTAAACGAAAGTCAGACCTGTACGAGTCCTACGAGGACTTTAGGAAGAAAACCCAGAACATTTTCCGTGCAGAAGTGGGTGAAATCCACTACCACGAGAACTTGCACGACGACGAAGTCAAATACTTGCAAAGTGACAATGCTCGAGAATACGAGAAACTGGGTCGTATCATCTTTCAGAAATACAACACCCATGCGCAGTTCACAAACGCCTACACTCCACAACCATATGGAGTAGCAGAGAGGCGCATGCGCACTCTACTTGAGCGCACAAGAGCTTTCCTCATTGACGGCAACCTGCCGCAGGTACTGTGGGGGGAATGCATCAAACACGTTGCCAACCTACTCAATATCACACCTAGCTCTGTGACGGACAATATCACACCTCATGAAAAGTGGTTTAAGAAACAACCATCCGCTCACTACATTAAGGTGTTCGGCTGCACGGCTTACGCCCACATACCGGAACTTTACCGAAACAAACTTGAGGCCAGAGCTCGCAAGTGCATGTACCTGGGCCTCCCATCCAACAAAAAGGGATACAGACTCCTTGACACCCAAGCGAACCGCATTATATACACAGAGATGTAACTTTCCGGGAACATGAATTCCCTCAACTGGAGTTTCTTAATCCAACCACTGCCCCGAATGTGCTCAACCCGACAACTGAACGGGCACCCATTCTACCAACACCACAGGCGCTACCACCACTTTCTGCCATGCTAAAACGCACTGCTGACGCACTCACGGCGGAAACAATCACGACCTCAAGCAAGAAAGCGAAAATCGCTGATGTTAATGCAGCAATTGATGCAACAAAGACACTACTTAACGATGAAGAGGACCAGGAAGAACGCAAAGCGCACCTCTCGCAGATCTACACATTGTTGGCCATTAGGCACATTTCAGAACCAAATACCTATTCTGCTGCAATGAACCTGCCTGAAGCCCGCCACTGGAAGGCGGCTGCCCGATCGGAATACAAGTCCTTAATGGACAATAACACTTGGGTTCTCACAGCTCTCCCAAAAGGAAGGAAAACACTCCTGTGTCGATGGGTGTTTGTCGTCAAATACAAAGGCGATGGCACCATCGATCGCTATAAAGCCCGCCTTGTCATTAAAGGTTTTCTCCAAAAGTATGGCATTGACTACGATGAGATCTTCTCACCCGTCATCCGCATGGAAGTCTTACGCCTTCTCTTGACGATCGCCGCACTACTTGACCTAGAAATCAACCAAATGGATGTCAAGACAGCGTTTCTTAATGGATACCTAGATGAAGAAATCTACATGGAACAACCTGAAGGTTTCACCGTCCGAGGCAAAGAACATCTCGTGTGCAAACTGCTCAAGAGCCTTTACGGCCTAAAGCAAGCACCCCGCATCTGGTATCTCACGCTGTGTGCATTTCTCAAAACCATGAAGTTCCGCAAGCTGATTAAAGATCAGTGTGTCTTCATCGGAGAAATTGACGGTCAGACATGCTATGTCTTGGTCTATGTCGATGACCTCCTCATTATTGCACCGACGACTCGCATCATCAACCACATTAAAGACGCGCTCAAGAAGTGCTTTAAAATGTCTGATCTTGGTGAAGCCCAGTACCTTTTGGGGTGGTCCATTGTTCGTGATCGCAAAAACCGATTCATCTTCCTCCACCAAGAGAAGTACGCTACCAAAGTACTGGACCGCTTCAACCACCTCGATGCACATCCAGTAGCAACTCCCACGGACAAGAGCATAAAGCTTTGCCTGGATATGTGTCCCAAAACAGACTCTGAAAAGAACGAGATAAAAGCGATCCCGTACAGAGAGGCAGTCGGTAGCTTCATGTACTTGATGATGGGAACTCGACCTGACCTGGCATACTTTCTGAGAGAAGTCAGCCAATTCCTAACCAACCCTGGTAAGGCTCACTGGAATGCTGTTAAGAGAGGCCTTAGATACCTCAACGGTACTCGCAAACTGGGTATTACCCTCGGAGGAATCCACAACGTGAAGCAGTACAACCTGCAACGCTACCTTACGGCGTATTCCGACGCAGACTATGCCAACTGTCCAGACACTAGACGATCTGTTGGAGGCTACATCACATACATGTGTGGCAGCCCGATCTCCTGGCAATCTAGAAAGCACCACACAGTCGTGCTCTCCACTACGGAGGCAGAATACATAGCCCTGTGCCACTGCATGCAGGAACTCATATTCCTGAACTTACTGTTGTTGGAGCTGAACCACAAAAGCCCAAATGCTATCACCATATATGAGGATAACCAAAGTTGTATCAAACTCTCATACAACCCAGAACTACATGGTAGAAGCAAGCACATCCACATTCGCTACTGTTTTGTACAAGAGAAAGTAGACAGAAAAGAATTTGAAGTCAAATACTGTAACACCAAAGAAATGGTAGCAGATATCTTCACAAAGTCTCTATCAAAGCCCACATATCTTAAACGAAGACAGTCACTATGTAACCAGAAAGCGAAGAGGTAAAATACAATAAAAACCCGCACACTTGAACGATATCCAAACAAAAACTTTCAATACTAGGAATATTAAAACAACAATCTCACATATTTAAAAGTAAATTTCAGCAACGGAATCAAATATCAGTTAACTTACAAGTAAACAAAAAAAACAAATACACTTTAATATTTCTAACCGAACTTACAATAAATAATAGCTCTTCCAAATTATAATCAATTTTAATACATAAGAGTAGTGTATACACATCCCACAATCCTTAAAATATTATATAACATAGCGCAGAACAATTAAATAATCTTAAAAAAACCCAACGATTTCAAACAAAATGGTTATACATCTTATTATAAATAACTTTAAGAATCTTCTTTCATCTTAAAAACTTCCACTACAGAAATATATATATGTACTACAAAATGCGAATCTAAAAAACACTACACAACAAAAGATTACAAAGACTGACTAAAACAAATAGTTAAAGAAGAAGATACCAAATTTCTTTAAAGAATTGAAATATATTCTAAAGATGTTACTAAAGAAAAAATATATATACAAAAATGAAACTTTCTGTTCCTAAACGTTCTCAATGGAGTACACACCGTCGATCTTCTCAAAGAAACTAGCTAACAACTCCTCCCGGTTCGGAAAATAATGATACCGATCCGAGTCAATGAACAGGAACTTGTTGCCAACCCAGGCGCGAGCGATGCAGTGCCATGTGCCTGCACGCTGACCTGGGCGCCGCCCAATAATGAGCAAGGCAGGCTTCCGGCTGCGGACGATAGCACCAGGTCGCTTGGGCCTGCTCGCGAAACCGGACTTGGAGTTCAGGTACACCAGCTGTTTGCGAAGCCGCTGCAGACCCTTCTGCAACGCGTCCATTGTGTACGTGGGTGTCCGTGATCCTCCGCGGGCCTCACAGCAGTAAACCGGGCCAGTACGGGGCGCATCATCACAGGAGTGAGGAAATCTCTCACCTGGAGAGCATTGCTCACCGACAGTAAGCCGCACATCGAATAGCGGTCTGGCAGCATCTCCTGGTGCTGACAAAGCACAGATGTACGGAGACTACGAGGCATCTGTAACAATACAAATCACAAAAAGTTAGCATCTTCCAAAACATTACATAATGTCATAACAGTGAGCTGAGCATGAGATCGGCATCTCCAAACTCCGAGTCCTTGAGGACTGTGAAGACGTTTCGCTTTTAAGGTCTAGCCCGACTGCGGCGTCAGACAAGCATCCACAGAATCTCTGACCGGAATCTGGATTTGCCTCTCCTAAATCCAACAAACTGTTAGGGCCGAATAAAACACAGAAAGTGTAACTTGACTGGAACTTGGAAGTTTGCAAATGAGCTCTCAGTGCTCGATTTCTCAAAGCCATACATTAGGCCTGCTCACTACATGCTTAAACCTATCAGAGAACTAACCTCAAATTCTGAGCGGAGGCAGCGCCTGGAAAATGCCCTACCGCTAAAAGTTTTACCACAAAATCTTCTCTCCTCATCCTCGTTGCCTCAAATTCTGGTTTACCAGCTGGGATAATAAGATACCACAATTTTGACACAGAGGCTATCAAAGTTAGTATCTCAAATAGTGGCATGAATACCCAATCTAGCACAATATGGCTAAGATCACAAACTGTGTACTAGCACTGTAAGTTTGTGTACGGGTACATATACCCTGTAAGTTCTGTTTGATCATGTTTAAGAGGACACCAATGGTTGGCACCGGAGCGAGGCTCCGGTGCCACCCCTGGTGTCCGAACTTGTTTTAAATTCAACACAACTTCTTTTTCATCTTCCTACTCAAGTCTTCTTCGTCTTCGGCCTCAAGTCTCACCCCGCAACAAGAAACAACCCCAGGGATCACAAGTGGGGACACGCCCACTCGACTCTTTCCGAGAGTAGAGTGATCTGGGAGTTTGGATCTCGGGGTTCTGGGTTTAGTCCTGGAATCTAAGGATCTGAGCTTCTTGGATCTCTGGAGGCACCTCACCACAACCACATAGTGACATCGACTGCGAGGCGCGTCCTACCTGGCGCGCACCTTTATAGCGGCGGAGAGGCGTTTTGTCCCCCATCCTTGAGTGTCCCACTAATGGCCAGCTCCTGTAGGTACATGCAGATAGCACACTAGCTAGATAGATCTGACATGTTCCATTCCAAAAAAAACAAACGCAGGCGAAATGTTCCCGTGCCCGGTGTGTCTACACCGGTACACACGACTCGCTTACCTCAAGCGCCACGTGTGTCGTGGGACCCCGGCGCAGGTGTGCCCTCGGTGCGGCGGGCCTGTGGTAGCAGCTGGAGCAGCGGCGCTCGCGGTCCACCAGCGCACCCAGGGGTGCGCGCGCTGGGCCCAGGAGGGCTACGACAAGGACCGCGAGCAGCGCCGCCGCCATGCAGATGATAGGCGTGGGGGCTCTGCTTGTGGTGATAGGGGTCTACCAGCTCATGAACGTGTTGTTGCCGCCCGCTGTGTCGCGCCCGCGCCGCCGCAAGTAAGCGCTGCGCCGGCAGTGTCCGCGCCTGCTGTGCCCGCGCCCAATGCGCTTGTGGCCCCGCCTGCGCCTGCGCCTCCGATGCCCGAGCCATCTGGCCGAGCGCAAGGACTGCCTGCGTCGGCGCATGCGCGGCTCCCATAGGAGGTGGACCGTGACATCGTAGGCCTCCCAGTGCGGGCTGGCGATCTGCCACAACTACCGGATCCGCAGCCTGCGGCTACGCCCGGCGTGTCCGATATGTCTGGTGGCCGTGCCGCGGGCGGCCGGGTACATCAGCCTGACCCTGCATGGGACGGCTGCCAGCTGCCCGTCGCCCGCGACGAGCGCGTCACCGGCCGCAGCATTCCATCTGGAATGTGTGATGAGATTGTGCGACGACAGGTACGTGCTGTGCCCCCCGCTGCAAATGATCCAGGACGCCTCCTCAAAATGAACCTTGTGGTGGAACGGTCCTGGTTTAGCCAAGTTCGCATAGGATTGCATGTTTACGCCCAGTTTGTGTTCTTATCTTCCTTCAATACATGTTTTAACTATTTAATCAAAGACCTTCGTAATAAAGTAGAACTTACAATCAAGGATGACTTAATACTCTAGAAAATGGGACGATTAAGAAATGAGTAGGATTTAGAAAGGATGGCTCAGAATAAGGGTTTAGAATCAAGGATGTCTTCAACTAAGGATGACTGAGGATCATGAAATGCGTGAGGTTTTAAAGAGAAGGAAGGGTTCTAATAGTAAGGATGGCCTAGGACTAAGAAATAAGGATAATAGGATAACAAAAAACTTCACAATGAGAAGGTTTTGGCTTAGAAATAAGGATTACTTGGAAATAATAATGACTTAGAAATAAGGAGGATTTAGAATACAGATTATCCAACCTTTTAGCCAAGCACCCCGCGAGCTGAACGGGGGCATAGCTCGCGGGAATGAGCACGAGGAGCTAAAACCGCATGAGCGCACTCGCAGGTCTGTAGCTGCTCGAAATCGGTTTAAAGAGGGGAGCGCGAAAGTGGAGCTATCGCAGCTCCACACAGTTGCGCGAGTCCGAAAAATTATCACTAAAATTAAATGTTGCTGCGTCGAAAAACTTTATCTGTAACGCTCTAAAACAGAACCTGCCAGGTATTTATCCGGTTTACGTGTATGGATTTATGTACACCACATCCAGAAAATCCAGTCCCGATTGGCCAAATCTAACACGTCCCGGCTAAGTACGATGTTCCCGTTTTCAGTGCAGTGCAACCGTGCAGGCAATAATCAACATCGACCCGGGCGGAGTACGCCACTTGCACCTGCAGCTAGGCGCTAGTCAACCGATCCACGCGCCATGGGCAACGCGCTGGGCACCAAGAAGACGCTGAAGGAGCAGCTGCGCGAGAACAAGCGCGAGATCAACCGCGCCGTGCGGCAGCTGGACCGCGAGCGCACCAACCTGCAGCTGCAGGAGAAGAAGCTCATCATCGAGATCAAGAAGATGGCCAAGCAGGGCCAGATTGCCAGCGTCAAGATCATGGCCAAGGACCTGGTGCGCACGCGCCAGCACATCACTAAGTTCTACACCATGCGCTCGCAGCTGCAGGCCGTCTCGCTGCGGCTGGAGACGGCCAAGTCGGCGGAGGCCATGACGTCGGCTCTGCAGGGCACCACCACGGCCATGAAGGCCATGGCCTCGACCATGAACTTGCCGCGGCTCAACCAAATCATGATGGAGTACACCAAGGAGAGCGAGAAGATGGAGATGACCCAGGAGATGCTGGGCGACACCATCGACGACGTCATGGACGCTGACCAGGACGAGGAGGAGGAAGAGAAGATCGTCGGCCAGGTGCTGGACGAGATCGGCATCGACATGACGGGGGCGGTGCCCGAGGCCCCTACGGCCCACGCAGCGCCGGCCTCAGCAGCAGCACAGGCAGCACCCGCGGCGGTGCTGCCGCCTGCTGCCCCCGTGGCAGCCGGAGGAGGCGAGTCGACGGATTCGGCCATCAGCGACCTTGAAGCTCGGCTGAACAACCTGCGACGGTCGTGAGAGCTGCGGGGCTTAGCTTATTCTCAAGAGAGACGTAGCTGTACAGACCTTCGGTTTGGCAGGAGGAGAGGATTGTGCTATAATCTACGACAAACAGTAGGCAGCGAGTTGCTTACTTCAAGGTTGCGGGAAATGGCCGTTAGTTCGTAGCGGAAGATAGAGAACAGTTCTCACTGTTCTCCTCTTCGTCTCCAGACTACGACACTCAGTAATAAACGATCTTGTATGCATAAAGAGACCGAACGTCTTCACACACTGGAGGAAATACATGCCACGTTATCTCACATCGTTTCGATACTTGCGGTCCCGTCCTCATGGCCATCGTCGCACACAGGTTCACCCGCTTCCTCAGCCAATGTCGGGGATGATGAGCAGCGTCTTGGGGATGAGGCAGAAGTGCAGCGCGAAGTAGACGAAGCGATGGCATAAATACGAGGTGTCCTCGAACTCCTTGAAGACCTCCGGGTGGTGGAAGTACGTGTGCGAGAAGATGCGGTACAGGCGGCGCGAGACCGACTGGAAGTACTGCGTGGCGTTGGAGCTGATGCTCACGCGCGACGGGAACACGCGGCTGCTCGTGAGCAGCGTGTTGACGTTGTCCATCGTGTGCACGATGTACTCGAAGGCGCAGCACTCCTTGGGCGCCTTGTGGGCCGCGCACAGGAAGACCCAGTCGTCCGTGGCCTTCATCACGGGGCACGACTCGCGCGTGCAGCTGCCGTCCAGACGCGCCACCAGCACGTTCAGCTCCTTCATCACCTGGCGCAGGTGCTCGTACTGCCACAGGTACGTGTCCTGGTCGTCGGGCACGTCGTAGATCTGCGAGAGCGCCGTCGGGTCCGCGCGGATCTGACGCTGGATCAGCTGCTCCACCTCGAAGGCGCCGCCGGTGTCGGCGCCGCGGCCTCCCGCGGCCTCCTCCCAGCCGAAGAACTCGTCGTTGCGGCTGCCGGGCAGGTTCTTCCCCACGACGAGCGTCGTCATCTTGCAGCAGGCTGCGGCGGTTGTTGCTGTAGTGTTGGGCGGTGTGCAGAACACTAAAATTGGTGTGGCGCACACAGATAATAAGCGGTACACTGTACCTATCGGCACCGCAGTTCCCCCTATTTTCGAGCTTCTCGACTCCTTCGAGCCGCCAGACAAGCCGACCGACCCGAGCACCAGCGCGTGACGATGGAGCGGCGCGCGGACGGCCGGCGCCGGCGCAGTCGCAGCCGCAGCTTCAGCCCCGTGTCCTCGCGCCTGCGCTACCAGCCGCGTCGGCGCGGCACCACGCGGCCGCCCCCGGCGCCCAGCTCCGCCCACCGGCGCCGCCGACGCGCCACGAAGGACGCCGAGCTCGACGACAAGAAGAAGAAGAAGAACGGCAAGCGCAGCCGAAGCCGCAGCCGCAGCCGCTCGCACCACGCCGGAAGCCGCTCGAGGCGGAGAACTGCAGGTAAGGGCTCAAATCGCGGTCTTTTGCGCCGTTTTTGGACGCACTTTTGTGCTAACTTTTAGCTGTTAACTCTTTTGCCCTCTGCAGACTCGCGAGCGCCCAGATCCAAGTCCAGATCCAGGTCCGGGTCCCGCAAGAGGAGACACTCGGGTACCCGCTCGCGCACCGGGTCCAGCGGCAGTCACCGCCACCACCGACGGTGCGTAAAACTTATGAAGCTGCTGCCCCGTTGGCTGCTGTTTGACTAACTTGCTGTTGTCGTTGCTGCCCTGCAGATACAGCGGGAGGAAGACGCGGTCCTCGAGGACCGACAGCCAGACGCGCGGCCGCCGGAACAGCCCCGAGAACGACTACAACGGGCGGCGTCGCTCGAACAAGCAGCGCCACTCGCGGCGGCGCGACTCGTACCACGACCGGGAGCCGCTGCCGCCCCCGCCCCCTGCCCAGAAGGATGGCAGTGACGACAGCGTGGCGCACGACGACACTGTGGGCAGCTACACCGGCAAGACGGGCGAGTACATCGCAGGCCGTTACAAGATCCTCCGAGAGGCGGGGCTGGGCACGTTCGGCCGCGTGCTGGAGTGTCAGGACAAGCAGCGCAACATCCTGGTGGCCATCAAGGTCGTCCGCAAGGTGGACAAGTACACGGAGTCGGCCAAGATCGAGGCGGCGATTCTGCAGGATGTGAACGACAAGGACAAGAACAACGAGTCGCTCTGCGTGCGTATGTACAAGTGGTTTGAGTATAAGGGCCACGTGTGCATGGTCTTCGAGCGCCTCGGCTGCTCGCTGTACGACTATCTGAAGAACCACGACTACAAGCCGTTCCCGCTGCACTGCATACGCGCGTACGCCTGGCAGCTTTTGACGTCGTTGGAGTTCATCCACAGCATCCGGCTCATCCACACAGACCTCAAGCCCGAAAACATTCTGCTGGTGGATGACGAAGAGGAGCGGCTTTCGTGCGACTCTTCCTCACCGTCGTCAACGTCTTCCTACGGGTCTTCTGGGCGCGAGCAGTGGTCTAACGGGCGGCAGTGGAAGAAGGGCGAGCGCGGAATGTCCGACGCTGACAGCGGGCGACTGGCGCTGCGTCCGCCTGCAAACAACGCGGTGAAGCTGATTGATTTTGGCGGCGCCACGTACGAAGACGAGTCCAAGAGCTCCATCATCAATACGCGTCAGTACCGTTCACCGGAGGTGATTCTTGGGCTCGGCTGGAGTTACCCATCGGACATTTGGTCGGCTGGATGTATCATCGCCGAGCTGTACTTAGGCGAGCTGTTGTTCGCGACCCACGAGAACATGGAACATCTCGCCCTCATCGAGCGCTGCATCGGTCCTCTACCTGTGAAGATGGCGGCCCAGGCCTCCAAGCACTCGTCAACTTCCAAGTTTTTCCATCGCGGGCGATTGAACTGGCCTGGTGGTTCGTCGAGTGAAGAGAGTGTAGACCACGTGCGGAAGATGCGCAGGCTGGCTGACTTGATCTCGCCAGAGGACGCCCAGAGCGGCTTGCTTGAGCTGCTGCAGCTCATGCTGGTGCTGGACCCCGAGAACCGAGTGACAGCCAAGGAGGCGCTCAACACCCCGTTCTTCGACGGGTTCTCGCACCGCAACATTGGGCGAGCCGGCCACAATGGTGGCCCGTGGGGTGGCCACTAAACACGTAATAGCAAGTAGAAGGAAACGGGAAGCAGGGGAGATGGTTAGGCAAGAAGAGAGCAGAACCGGAGAGAACCGAGCCGATAGGTAGGAAATTCCTACTAGGAATCAGCATGGTGTGCTTTTCTCGATTTTCATTGTTGTGAACTCAATCAACATCCATTTTCGTGAATACAAGCAGAAACCAACTTTATTTGTGCTGAGGACTGTTTGTTGGGTTGTGTGTGGAACTTGGTTGGCGTGTGTTGGTGACCGAGAGCTCAAGACGTGGTGTATTGAGCGGTGGCAACGAGCGACCTGTTAAGCTTACGACAAAATTGTTGTGGCGCTCCCCTCGACGCGGTCGCGCAAGCAGACAGAGGCGACTGAATGGACTTGCAAAGCGCGTTAGGTATTTACAGCTGAACTTGCGGGGCCCCATGCGAGTCTGACTGCTCGTTGAACGTGAGCACCACGTGGCTACCGCCTTCGTGGCGCACACATGGGTCCTGGAACTCCATGTTGGCTTCGCTATTGGAATAAAAGTTGTGGATCGGAGAGCTCACTCGAGCCTTGCAGCCCGAGCTGGCGAAAGGGGACCGGACCGACGAGTTGCTGGCGCTGAAGTCGACGCTTTGAGTCTGGGAGCTTTTGATGGCCGCCTTGACTCCTGCAGTCGGCGAGTTTTCCGGTACTGAAGTCAGCTTCCGGTTCTCCGGGGTAAAGTCGATGTCGCCGGTGTACTCGCAGTCCGAATTGGGGCGAGCGCCGTCCTCATCGCTGGTGTTCGACTTCCTCTTGTAGGTCACAGCCATGACGATCGCACCGACACACGCGAGAGCTCCAAGCACCGCCGGAACGGCCGTGCCCAACATGCCACTCGACGAGTTACCAGAGCTGAAACCTCCGTTCTTGTCATTGAGCTGGTCCACGGTAGCGGTGGTGGACTTGGACGCAGAGGACGCCGCGGTTTGAGTTTCCGTCTGCGACGCCTTGTTCGACGGCGCGACCGTCGCGGTGGAAGGGGAGTCGATCGTGTCCTGCTCGCGGCTGTCCGACGTCGAATACCAGTATGTGGTCGGCGGTGCCGTCGTGGACGGAGCCGTCGTGGCAGGGGCCCACGTGAACGGAGCTTCGGTGACCGGAGCATCCGTCGCCTGGGTCTGCGTGTTCGACGCCGCGCTACCAATGACGGCACTGGGGGACGTGCCGGCCGTGGTGGAGTCACCGCGCGTGGTGATCAGCGAGTCGGCGTCCGGGGACAGCGTCAAGCTCGACAGCGCCAAGTCCGCGCGTGCATCTAAACAGAATAACAATTCACACATTAGCCTCGAGTGTCGTCGCCAATACAGCGCCATGGTGGCGACGGGTTGCTCGTACCTGCAGCGATGGCGACCGCCACGGCCGCGGCCAGCAGCACCTCGCGAGCGGAGCCCATGCTCCTAATGTTCCTGTCCTCCTAGGCTGGAAGGCAACCGGGTCGGCGTTACTGGTGGAGCTGTACCGCCGTCCTGTACTCGTCTGACCCAAGTAGGAAAATGAGCGCCGCTTCGACAGCCGACGCCCCGACCCCAATGCGAGCACACGAATGCGGGAAGGGCGAGCAATGTCTCTCTGCCGTTGCCGCCATGGACCTTAGTTTCTCGCGCACGCGCGGCGGCGCCGCAGAACCAGCTGCACCAACCCGCTGTTTTCGATTATCCATGTCGAGACCATAACTTTGCAAGTCCACGGAAGATAAGTCCGGACGCTGTTCGGGCCTCCCCGCGCTTATGCCGGTAAGACCCCGGCCAAAGCGGGAGTTGTACTGAGTAAGTCACCAGCGGCTGGCGGCAAGCCGGACTGCAGTCACCTCGGGGTGTAACGTGCTTGTCCGCGATGCCCTGTGGACGCATCGCGGCGTGACCGGGCTTCGACACGCTAGCCGGACACTTGACGTCAACTTTATCGGCGCCCGATCTCGATGTGCCTGCCAGCGCCGATCGTGAAGGTGACAACCATGACTTGATGCCGTTGGTGCTGGCTGCAGTGGCGTCCAGGAAATGCCCTCAGTGTTTTCAAACGCAATGCGTTCGAACACATGCGTGCTGCGCCAGCTGCAGACATTGTAAGGTTACCAAGCCCAGAGCCCGCAGATGCCTTGACACTTTGGTTGAAGGCGCGGACAGCGAGAGGCCCGATTTCTTTCGAGCGATATTGGCGCACTGCGCAGTCAGGAAAGACGTCGGTGGCGGGCTCCCAGCCGGAAGCGCAGACAGCAGGTGAGAGCGTCGAGCGAGTACTGCGTGGGCTGCTGACAGGGGCATTTTTAGCGTGGAGCCCTTCGGGTGGCGGGCTCAAAACCTTAGCGGAAGATGGCAATCCCTGCACCATGTCTGGTTGCCGCTCACCTGAGTGGCAGGTCAATTCAACCGCGCGAGACGGTCTGCCCCCGACAAGAATACAGTGTCAAGGTCGCGGCTGTAATGCCGGCTTACTTGCCCTTGTCGTCGTCTGCGTGGGCACTCTCGACGCAACATCGACGATGTTCAAACGCTACGCTGGCCTTTCCCACCAGTGTACATTCATACATTCATACATTCATACAGCGGTGCATGCCACGTTGACTTCCGTGCAGCTCAACGCTTTTGGCTTTCGGAGAGAGCGCAATCGCCCCAACATGTAGGTTCAACCCGCCAAATGCTGCTGGCTCTGGCGATTGATCCATAGTAATCTTGTGTACTAGTACATGCAGTTCCGCCGCGGAGTTGGTGTACTTGCGACAACTCGTACGATGTCCATGCAATGGCGCCAAATAAATCCATTCCGCCCTTGATCTCTGCAGTGGGCGCCTTCCAAAACCTACATAAGAAACTTTTATTCCTAGGGGTAGGGCAGATTAAACTGTTGCTAAACCTTGTGATTAAACTTGAATTGTTTGATGAGACCAAAAAGTGGTTTCATCAAACTATTCGTTTAATCATCGTTTATCGGGGTTTATGAGCCCCTCAACTTGCAACCGCATCAAAAAGACACTTGTGTTCACTATATGATCAAAGCAAACCCCCATGTAGCAAAGATTTTTAAAAATTGGATCTTCAAGGGAAGCTGCCCACTTTCGCGCGCAGACGCTGTGTGTTTCGCGCCTCCAGTTTTCATTTGAAGATTTACCTGGTCGTGCTCAAGCCGATCAAGCTGAGGCCACCCAGTCCGCGCATGTTGGTACGCCTCTAATATAGATATAATGATGAGGTGCTGCTGGACTGATTTTTGCTTCGTTATGACAGCTCCAGGAGCGTTGCGAGGCTCCGACAGCGATATCACGCCCACGCAGTGGCGGCCAATCCCTGTAAGTTCGTGGCTGGCGTATCATAAGTTGCTTTGTCATTGCTGAGCTGTGCGATCTGTAGGAATATCTTTGGCCGGAATCTGCCCGAAAACGCCTAGCAGCTTCGCGAGAAGCATATCGCAACTTTGTGCAAGCTCGAATCGATCGCCAGCAACATCGTACGTTTGTTCAAAACCCTTATCTGTGTTTGATGTTATCGGCGGGTGTCTTACTTCTACATAATGGTTTTTTGTAGAGATGTGGGCGATGAAGAAGCGGGTCTTCGGGTCCGACGAGGGCGGTGTAATTCTGGGCAGCAGAACGAAGCGTTCGAAAGACTTGAGAGCATCTCCGACTTCGACGACGTCGCTAACAAGTCTCCGGAGTGGACTACTTGTGAAGCACCCTCTGATTGTCGAAGCGGCGACGATGCAAGTTGAGTCTTTAGGGCCACTTCGAGCTGTCGCCAGGGCAAAGTGCTAGCCGCCGCCCATCTGCCATCGCTTCTGGGTAGTTGTGCTCACAAGAGGACTCTTCGGACGCTTCAATCATTGCAATTTGGTCGCCGGCTCCAAGTTCCCAGTCGACCCCAAGGACTCCTCGCTTCCAGTCAACGCCTACGACGCATCGCTCGCAGTCGGCGGCTGGTTCACCGAAGATGCCTCGGTCGTGCCCAACAACGGAGGCTTCGATGATGTCTCGGTCGCAGCACGTGGAGAAGCCTTCGGCGTCATCAAGTAACACGTCTCGTCCGAGTAACGCAGACCATTTCACGTCAGAGGTGGATATTCCGGCTTGGTTCTCTGAAGCCTTTGAATCTGATGGCTACGATTCCGAGGCGCTTGCGATAATCGCATCGCTGCCTAAAATACCAAGGCAATCAGCGGAAGCTATGCAGAAGGGTTCTGGAGAGAGGGCTCAAATCTCCTCTACGACGACAAGCGAGGAATGGACTCCAGAGGCGTGGCCTGCAGACGTGGAATTCCTGACAGACCAGTTCAATCCAAGACGCTGGAGGTTCCCCTTCGTCACTATCGGAGTTCGTGGCGGAGCTGGATGCGGGTGCGAAGCTCGTTGCAACGCCATAAAATGCTTGAACGCAAAGGAGAGCCGCTTCTGCACCGGGAACAACTGCTCATTTGGCGGCGTTTGTGGCAACGCGCTTCGGGAGAGTTCTGCTTTGGTCATTGCGCGTAGCTCGCGATCGGGAATGCGGGGGTTGGTGGCGAAGGAGGCCATCCCTGCGGGCGAGGTTATTGGCGACTACCTCGGCCACATCCAGTTGTTTGGCCCACCGTGCAAGAATGGACCTGTGAATGAAGGCTTTCGCATGCATCTGAAGACGCGCACTACCGGAAACAAGCATGTGGGTATTGACGCCTTGGAATGCGGTGGCAAGTTGCGGCTGATGAATCATGCTTGTGATCCCAGTGCACGCTTCCACGAAGTGCAGACTGGCTCGAAGCTAAGTGTTGTCGCCGTCACGATTCGGGACGTGAAGGCAGGTGAGCAGGTGACCGTTTCATACGGGAACAAACTGTGGTTTGTATGCCGCTGCGGTTGGGAGGGTTGCCAACACCGTGACATCCAGCATCTTCCTGACGTGAAAGTCCGACCAGGGCCTGCCCGACGTCAAAGTGTTGAGGCGTGACGCGTTACGCCTCGGATGGGCAACGTGATGTTCAAGTTGATGTGCAAACCGAAGAGCTGATTCATTCCATATATATGGGGCATAATGAAGTCGAGTCGTTTGCTTTCATAGTGGGGTCAAGTTGTTTGCATCTCCAAATTGATCTTGCTCCAAGAGCATCGTTACTGAAGCTTCATTTTTCAATCTTCCGGAATCGCGCTACTCGGACGACGGAGCTGTGGTCGCCATGGCAGCGGTACAGTTCGACGGTTGCACATTTTGAAGCTGACGAACGCCTTACGACTTTATTCATTGTTGACTTTGCCGTGCAGCGTGGACGTCGAGCTGGGTACATCAACTACTCTATCGACGAGCAGATGCTCTTGTGCACCATTGTGGACAGAGTCCTGCCTCTCGGGCGCAACATGTGGGAACGAGTCGCTGTTCAATACAACGCGAGCCGAAACCGAAACGCGCCAGAGCGCGACTTCGAATCCCTGCGCCGCAAGTTCAGAAAAATGTACGCCAAGCCCAAGCCGACGGGGCGAAATGGCGAGATACTCGCTCGCCTCAGGCCTATCGCGTATGCTCAAGAAATCCAATATCGGATCGAATCTTCGGGGGGGGGGGGGGGGGGGGGGGGGGGGGGGCGTTCACACCTCACACGACGGTCTGGATGAAGGGGAAGATGATGATCACCTGCTCCAACTGGTAGACCAGGTTACCGGTGAGTCTGTCTTAGCATGAAGCGCTACATCTCCTCGTTGTGCTTTGCTAACTGCTAATGCTGCTGCAGGTGGGCAAGTCGCTGATGCTGAGACGAACGGAGAAGTTGCTGAGGACGACGACCGTGAGGAGGCCGACCAAAATGACGCAGCGGTAGATCAAGCATTCCGCAGGGAGAGCGGTGACGGGCGTGCTCCATCTGGGGAGAGTCAAGTGTGGACGAATCGCAACGGAGACGATGAAATCAGCCAATACGCCCAGCGAACTCCGCCCCCATCGCCTCCTGTTGTTGCACAAGGCACGATTATGGCCAGCAATGGCCCTATCGACGCGGCTTTTGGAGCGGATCTCGACTTCCCCCCTCTTTCGTCTGGTGAGGACGCTAATGCAGATACCCCAGCCGTTAGCGCCAATATCGACCCGCAAGACAACCGAACCCGATCATCTCGCGAGGCTGCGGGAGCTAGTGGCGATGTGGCGTTGGTTGCTGAGGAAGAAGCCACCCCCGACACCCAACGTACCCCCCAAGTCGCACAACGACGTGCTAGCGCCCGCGTCAGTCCAGGTGCCTCGAGACGCCCGTCAACCAGGGCGGGAACTGGCGACACAAGTACATCGGCGGTCTCTGCCAGTAATACACCAGCAACACCAGCTTCATCCCGAGGTCGCCCACGAGGTAGTCGACGCCAACCGCTGGACACCGTCGCTTCCCCAGACGGCCCCGTTCTACTTCGAGATCCTGGACGTGCCCAAGATGATACGCATGAGGTGGCAGAAAACCCAAACCTTAGTATCACCAGTAATCGCCTCGGCGGACGCGACATGCGTGTGCTGCGTGACTACTTCAACACCATGACTCAGGGCCTCATGACTTCAGACGGGACACCCTCTCCTTCGGAGAGCAACAGAACCGACGGGTCCACCAGCAACGCTTCCTACGCTGGGAACAAGCGAATCAGTTCCAAAAAGCGGCGCGACCAAATGCAGCAGGAAATTGACTACCTGGAGAAGAAGCGGTCGGCGTCAGGAGCGGAGATGACGCAGATGCTTGTCTTTTTCCAACAAGACAGCGAGCGAAAGGCTGAAGCTGCAGAGACTCGCAGGCGCGCAGAGCGCGAGGAGCGTTTGACAGCTGAAAAGGCCGAGCGAGATGAACGCGAACAAGTGCGTCGAGCGGATGCTGAAGCAGCCGAGAAGAAACGCCGAATCGAGCGCGAAGAGCATGAACGTGTTCGGCGTGCTGATGCTGCTGTACTCGAAGCTCGACGCCAGGAGGAACTGCGAGAAGCTCGAGAGGCCCGAGAGGAGCTACGACGCATCGAAGCAGTTCGAGATGCCAGGTTCGAGCAAGAACGGGAGGAGAACAGACGTCGCTACGAAGAACGTCTAGCTCACGATCGTGAGGAAGCTCGACAGCGCCACGACCAAATGATGCTGTTCCTGGCGAAGATGGGGGGGGGGGAGTAAGAGCGGCTTGGGGTGCATTACTTGTAGCAGATCGATTGAAGCGTAGCAAACAATACATTTATGCATTATCTTCTCTCCAGTGCACAAACGTAGTTCGAATCTGGCTTATCTCAAGAGTTCGCACCCTGTAGTTCAACAGGCGAAACAAATTGTCGAGCCTCTGCTTACGCTTGCCTACATCGTAAGGTAGCGGGTGCAACAAGCGATGGTATACTTTCTCGATAGATCCCATGCCCCACTCAGCATCTTGGCGCACTGAGGTGATAGCAGCAGACATGCGTTGTGCTGCGGGACGCACGGACGGAACAAGCCTCCCCAAATCTCCCTCTTTCAGCGGCGTTAAGATTCTCCCGATCATGTCGTCGCCACACGGGAAAGCGCTGTCCGAGACGACACCATAACGAGGGTCGGGATTCAACTCGGCATCCAGGAGTTTCTGGCGAAACTGGAGGCTGGTGTCAGAGTCGTTCCAACTCCCTGGGCAGTTATGTTTGCACCACACGATCAAACCGTCCGCCCCGAAGCACAGCGTGCCCGTCACGAAAACCGCATGCAGCCAACCGTTGTAATGCGCATTTTGAAAGTCTGGGTGTGTGTGTGTGGGGGGGGGGGCTCAAGAACCTAGCACCATAACCACAATACAGAGCATCCTATCTCGCGTTAGTTACTGGCCGATTCATACTCGCTCTCAAACAAGCAAAACCAAATACGTACGCGATAATTCTTCCCATCGAGAAAGCCCCACGTAAACGGCATCAGGGGTTCCCGAGCTGCAGTAAGTCGAGCTAATGCCTTCTGGCGGGCCAAAGTAGGCCACACAATTCTTGCTGGGGAAAACCCTGCTAGAGCCCGCCCCATAGCATCCTCAGCGGCATTCAGAACACGACTGAGAGTAGCATGAGGGACTCCGAAGTACCCGCACAGCGTTTTGTACGCCATCGAGTCCACGTAGAAGGCCATTAAGACACCCAGCACCTGGTGGTGGTTCTGAAGCTTTCTTACCTCCCTCCTTTGGGGCTGTATCCCGGGATATCGTAGAACATGCTGAATCGCTCTAGCAGGCGCATGAACGAACGCCTACGACACATAGCAACCAATACAAAAGGTTAGGCCTAGAGCGCTAAATACGATCACAAGATAGCGTACCGGCAGAGGCTGGTGATCGTTATGAAATTCTTATCGCTGCCGAACCACCAGATATACATCCAGGGGGCTAGCCGCGGAGCTGGTAGACAGGAAGTGGTCACGTAGTGTCGGATACGGACCATGCGAGCGTGTTCGGCGCGTTTCCTCTCCTCACCAAGAGATCTTTGACAGCATCCAGCATTCGCTGACGGGTCTCAGACATCATGCATAACAACACCAGCTGCCTGGGGTCAGTCATGTGGACGCGGTGTCGGCGCACAGGGAGGCGTCGACGTTCTGCCGGGTGTGCGGAAGGGGGGGGGGAATCCTGGAAGTGATTGACGTGTTGCTCAACGAGAGTTCGCGGCTTTTCGTATCGAAAGATATCGAGATTATTTTGTGATATTTGTCCAGATCTAATGTGCCTCATTTCTGTGTCATACAATCTCCCATATAGTTTTAATGAATGGGACACATTGAGACGACCAGACTAACCGTTTACTGCAGGTTTTGGACGTCGGAATTTTGACCGAAAATTTAATGCGGATAAAACTTATAAAACTGTTATTAAAGGGGGCATCAAACCGACCGTGATTAACCCGTTTTATGTAGGTTTTTGGAAGGCGCCCAGTGGAGCGTTGAATAAGACCGTGGCTACATAGCCGGCAAGGCCCAACGCCATGCAGCAAAGGAATCACCTCCGAAAAACGCTTGACTCAACTTCAGTCGTGAAGTTTGGTGTGCCACACACCAAGCTCGATTACCGGAATCAGTAACGGACCACGCACTCACTCGAGGGGAGACCGCCAAGATCAGGCACTCCCTAAGATCAGCCCCCACTACGCTTTTTGATAAAACTTTAGTCCGACACAAATTTACATTTGTGAATTACAATCTTGATCTAAACTGGGTAGTGTTTGCGGATGCCCTGCACGAGGCCGTCAAGGTACTGGCACTTCGGGACAGTGCCGTTGAAGTACCAGGACTTCCACAGGTACATGTCCAGATACTGGTCCAGGCGCTCCTTGGGGACGCCGCGCATAGCCTTGATGTAGCGCTTCACGCGCACTTCCCACGCCCCTTCAATGCGGTTCGTATGGGCCCCCGTCTTGGGGTCCACGAAGAACTTGTCGTGGTTGACCCACTTGTGGGTGTAGTTCTTGCCCTTTAGCCACTTGTTGTTCTCCAACGTATGCTTACCGTTGACAGAAACATACGAGGAGAACTGGTCGGAGATGATGGTCGACCCGGCCATGATATGCTTGCCGATGAGAGGAGACAGCGTCTTCTTTTTGCGGTCGGGGCCGGTGACGATGCCGAACCACCGCCCCGTGGCCCGATCGACACCGCCGAAGAGCCAGTAGTCCTCGTGCTGCTTGCTGCGCCCGAACTTGGACTTCTTCTTTAGGCTCGTCTCGTCGATCTCGACGGTGTGGCCCACGCCGCCGATCTGTATAAAAACATATGCCACATATTGTAGTCGAATATTAGGTGTACATACCATCATGCTGTACTGCAGCATCTCGGCGGAGCAGATGTCGCGGCAGAAGCCGTACCAGTCGATCGCCGTGACGTCAGAGATGCCCAGGAACTGCTCCGCGGTTCCGACGGGGATGTCCGACGCCCAGAAGAACATCAGGCGCAGCACAGTGCGGTACGCTAGCTTGGTGCCGTCGAAGAAGGAGCCTTTCTTCAGGCTGAGCTCCTTGTCCGGGTGGCCGCTACGGCGGCATCGTCAGCGGCGGTCCTCGTCCTCCGTGCCGCGTTTGTAGAGGCACAGGTTCATGGGATAGTCGCAGTACTCGCATGTCTTAGAGGAGGCGAGGAGGCCGTAACGCATTAGGAAGCTCACGGCGGTGTCCTCGCTCGTGGTCGCCGCCATTATGTTGTCGAACGTGAACGGGGACACCGCCGGATCCGCCACCGCGTACGCGTACGGCGAGTTGTACACGACGGGCTCCTTGGGCGCGGTGTTGGGCGGCGCTCTGGATGCGCGCACGCGCTCCGACCGTGATGCGCGCTTGCGTGGCGCGCGTGCAGAGCGCGGAGTCGTCTTCGAGGATGATTTCTTGGCTGGGGCCATGGTGCGTTGCGTGTCTTGGGGCGGGGGCTCTTTTTCGAAAGTGATAGTGTTTGTGTTGTGGCGGCATCGCCGTGGGCGCGAATAGTGGGGGCGCTCCTCGGGTTCACACGAGTACGCGCGCAACGCAAACTGATACATGGGTGCACTTAATATGTAATTTGTGTCGGACTAAAGTTTTGTCAAAAAGCGTAGTGGGGGCTGATCTTAGGGAGTGCCCAAGATCAGACGAGCGCCATGGCGGAGCACGAGGAGCTGGAGGTGGGCGACGACGGCGGCCGCGTGCTGAGCATCCAGTCGCACGTGGTGCAGGGCTACGTGGGCAACAAGAGCGCCGTGTTCCCGCTGCAGCTCCTGGGCATGGACGTGGACCCCATCAACAGCGTGCAGTTCTCCAACCACACGGGGTACGCCAAGTTCACGGGCCGCCGCCTCACGGGCGACGAGCTGCACGAGCTGCTGGACGGCATGGAGATCAACGACCTGCTGCGGGACGCACACACGCACCTGCTCACGGGCTACATCGGGTCCATCTCGCTGCTGGACGCCATCGTGCGCGTCTACGAGCGGCTGCGAGCTGCGCAGACCCACCCGGAGCGCCTGGTGTACGTGTGCGACCCGGTGATGGGCGATCTGGGCAAGCTCTACGTGCCTATGGAGCTGGGTACGTATTATACGCGGAGAGTATTGAGAGGGGGTGGGGTGATGCTTACTGGAGATCTTTTCGGATGTTGTTGCTGCTGTTGAAGTGGACTTGTACCGATCCAAGGTGCTGCCGATTTGCGACGTCTTGACGCCGAACCAGTACGAGTGCGAGCTGCTGGCGGAGATGGAGCTGCGCACGGTGAAGGACGCCATGCGTGCCTGCAAGAAGCTCCACACGCTCGGACCGAAGGTCGTGGTGATCAGCAGCTTCCAGGAAGCCTCGGAGGGTGAGACGCCGAAGGAGCTGGTGGTCATTGGCAGCAAGGTGATTGCTGGCATTGAAGGAGGTGAGCCTCGCTGTGAACAGTACGAAGTGCGCTTCCCGTGGATTGACAGCTACTACACCGGAACGGGGGATCTGTTCGCGGCGCTGCTGCTCGCTTGGCTCTACCGCTTCCCGAACGACTTCAAGCGTGCGCTGGAGAACGTAATTTCGACAATTCAGGACGTGCTCCGCATCACCCTGAAACTTGGTGGGAAGGACTGCGACCTGAAACTCATCCAGAGTCGCCACGTGATTACCAACCCCACCGTTCGATACGTTGCCAAGCCACTCTCGGTGCCGGTGTTGTCCGTGTTGGTGGACTTGAATATTCTACTTGGAACCACTAGCGACGGCAACGCTGGGGACGTCCCGGCAGACGCTGCTATCAAGCGCCGTGACCTCCTCGATGCCCTCGCGACACTCGTGGGCGCTGGAAACGTTCGTATCGTCACCAACTACTCGGTACCGTCGACGCAGGCGCTGCTTGAGCAAGTTGCCCAGAATGGAGCGTCGTTTAACGTCGTTGCATCGGTGGATGTCGCGAAGGCGCTTCCTGCAGATGGTCGAATCGAAACGCGAAACTGCGAGACGCTACTTGTGTCTGAATCGGCTACTCTCGTGGACTTGGCGTCTCGCGCTCTGTATCAGGTGGTCCCATCGGCTGCATCCGACGAAGCGGTGACGAGCTACATCAAGGAGCATAACGCGCAATGCCTGCTTGCGTAATAGCTTGGTTGCGGTTAGATGAGCAATAGATAGAGCTTCTTTATTCTGGCCTTCATTTGCTTGTGTGGGATGGATGAACTAGTTGCATTTCCAGTCACATGTGACCAACGTGTTAAAATGAGGAGGCGTCAAACGACACGATACCAATTGATGCGTTTGTTTTGTGGCACAACGAGGCACCGAGCTCACGGGTGCGCCGTCACCCGAGCTGCAATGGTTGCATGCGTCGATGCCAACGCCCGCGTCCATCGGTCTAATGCGTCATACATCTTGCTAGCATCACGCGCCCTGATAACAGCAGCGCAGAAAAAGTTATTGTGAGAAAAGATACTCGAGAGCAAGTGATAGTTGGGTAGGTAACAAAACGTACTTTTGCCGCGTTTGGAGCACAAGTAGCCCCCTACTTTGATCGATCTTGGCGTCCAGCTCGAGGTTTTGAATCAGTGCCACGGCGATATCTTCAACGTCTTCCGTGGCAATGTTCATGCTCTTCGACAGGCTTTCAATGCGGATCGCCTGGTACGGGCGCACGATCTTCTTCATAACTTGGCAGCGAATGTTGCGCAGCAGTGGGTTCAGGTACCTCTTCATAATGGGATCACTCAGCAACTTGTACTTCGGATTCTTCAGGATCTTTTCGAACTGCACAATGTCGTTGGTCTCGTAGGCGCCACGCAGCAGCAGCATCGCGCCAATCTCGTCCACGTCCTGGTACACCTTCGCCTCTCGTGAATCGAATGGGTTGATATCTGAGCTCGCCAGCATGTTGGCCAGGACGACATACTTGAGGCACTGCGTGGCCCGCGAGTTGCCTGCCTCCTGATAGTTGCGGAAGCTCTCAAAGAACTCGTTGTAGGCCAGCATCCACTCCTTTTCCTCCAAGTACATCTTGCCACCCTCCTCACGGATCACACTGCAGCATCAAATAAACAGAGTTAGATACTGTTCACAAAGCGCTGAGCTACAGCAGTTCGCACCCCATGATTCGCGGGTCAGCAACGGCAGCGTCCAAGTCGAGAGTCTTCGGGTAGATGACGCGCATCTTGGCGCTGTTCTTGGTGGCGACACACAGCTACAAAACAAGACAGCAACAGTGAGCTCCTCATCATAATCTACACACTTCTGACCCTTCATTACCTGGATCTCCAGAGCGTAGACGTCCAGCAGCGACGTGGCCTTCGAGTGGTCCTGCACGCCGTCGGGCGTCTGGCAGTACTCGTAGAGCTGGTTCAGCAGCTTCTGCAGCAGGTCGAACTCGTGCATGTCCAGGTAGAGCTTGCCCAGCTTGACGTTCATGCTGAACCAGAGGCGGTCGTTGTTGACGTCCTTGAGCTTGTCCAGCGTCAGTTCGTACATCTTGGACGTGTACTTGGCGGCGCTGTCCGTCTCGCCCTCCTTGCCCGTGGCGCCCGAGACCACGTCCAGGATGGACGAGATGGAGTCCGTGCTCTCGTTGCGCGTCACGAAGGCCAAGTGCTCCAGCATCTGCTCGTAGTGGCGCAGCATCTCGTCCCACTGGCACCGGCTCACGCAGATCTTGACCACGTGCTCCAGCGCCTGGAAGCTCCACTTGCGCTCCTCCAGCGGCGTCGTCTCGCGCTCCAGCGCCACCACGCGCTGGAAGAACTCGAGCGCCTGCGTCAGGTCGCCGCGCTGGCGGAAGTCCTCGGCCTCGTAAAACGTGTTCTCCAGCGCGATCTGCGCCTCGCGCGCGGCGCTGCGCTGCTTGGCGGCCTCGTCGTCCTCGCCGTCGGCCGCCGAGCCCTGCTCGTCGCTGTCGAACTGCTCGTCGCTGTCGTACTCGTACTCGTACTCCTCCGAGTCCGACATCCTTGTTGCTGTCACTTGGCGATGGATACGGAGAAACTGCGTTCAAAAAGTGACGCCTGCAGACTGAGGCTAGGATTGACGTAATTACAGTAGGGTTATTGAGGCTAGAAATGTAGTTCAGCACAGCTGAAATAGGATATCTGATTCTGAGACCACAGAAGTAACTGCATCTATTTCTGTACTACGTTTGTCTTAATATTGCTATTTATTCGTATTGTTGTGTTTTATTTTCGAGTGCCGTCGTCAGTTGTCAAGAAGCATCAAGAGACGGCAACGATGCTGGAGCAGTTGAAGGCCAAGTCGACGCAGGCGGCGGCGATGGCGCTGGACACGGCCGGATCGCTCAAGGACGTGGCGCAGAAGTCGACCATCGCCAGCTCGCTCAAGGACGCGACGCAGAAGGGGTCAGCGGCGCTGCAGGCCAAAGCAGGCGCGCTGAACATCAAGGTGCCGGCGGTGGTGAAGCCCTCGGGCTCGTCCTCGTCGCTGTCAAGCGGCGCTGACACGGCCAATGAGAGCGACTTGGAGGGAGGCAAATCGCCCGGCAACGCCAACCAGGAGAAGGAGGGGCTGCTGAACGAGCTGGGGCAGGAGTGCGGTCTCACCAAGCGCCAGCGGCTCTACGGGGCCATCGGCTGCTACCTGTTCGGCGCCCTCTGCGGCTTCCTGTCGACGTTGATGATGTGGGGAGGCCCCAAGCACCTCAAGCAGTTCGCCTTCTTCTACACGCTGGGCAGCCTCTGCAGCATCGGCAGCTCGCTGTTTCTAATTGGCCCCATGAGGCAGCTCAAGGTCATGTGCATGCCCGTGCGGCGCGTGGCCTGTTGCATCTGGATGGGTGCCATGGTCACGACGCTCATCATTGCATTCGGCTTCCCGAAGGCCGGGCCGCTTGTGCTGCTGCTTGTGATTATTCAATACGCGGCGATGCTGTGGTACGGCGCATCCTTCATCCCGTACGGCCGAGCCATCCTACGGAAGGGCTGCTCGAAGGCGGCCAGCTACGTCTCCAGCTAAGACGACTGGCGGATACCCTCGCGAGAACTTATTTTATATAATGGCATCATTGTATGCATTGAAGCATTGGTGTTGCTGGTTGAAGAGGGGGATCTTTCATCATCGTGGTGAATCTCGCGCGGCATGTACGATATACCATGGCACATGCACCGGATGCTGGATCATGGATGGCACTGTGGACTCGCTGACGAACTTTCCTAAATGTGGCTCTCCAAGCAGAGATGGCTGCACAGAAGATCGCTATAAACATCTTCAAACGGCAAGCCTAAAAATACACTCAAGGATACTTCCGCTGACAAGCATTTCACTCGGCAGTAATAGCTCAAGCACCTTCGACTCGATTTGAGCGGTGCTGATCGTTTGGCGGCTGGAATCAACCCGAGCCCGATGCTGTAATATGAGCACGTGGTTCTCCAAGCCTGTCCCATGAGCTCGTACGGCGCCATGTGCTGCTTTTTTAGTCTTGGCAGACCCAAAGCCAGCCAGCTCTGCCTGCTGGCGCTCAAATGCCTTCTCGTTTTGTTTCGAAAAAGGCGCGCAGCCAAACATCCCGTACCGTGCCGTTGTGCAATGCGCCGTCTTGCGAGCGCCAACGAAATGGCATCTCCGTTCGATCTTCACCTTCTCGACATCTACGCGGGCCGCGCACCTGACGGCCTCGCGTTCTTTGAAGGCCATGGCTACTTCGACGTCAGCGACAATGCCAACACCGTTCAAATGTTCCGCGAGAACGTGGGCCTGGACGAGTTTTGGGATGACCGCGAAGACTTCGACACCTTCGACCCGATCCAGAGAGCTACCGTGTACCCGTTCGGCACGCAGAGCAAAGTGCCAAGCAGCCGCATGCGAAGTGAAATGCATCGCACCGACTCGGGGCGATTCACACTGCTGGATGAAGACGGGAACCCCGTGACCGAGGACGATCTGTTGGAGATGGAGCGAGAAGACCGTCTGAAGGTGAAAAGTTTGGAGCTCGATGACGACGACGTGGCTGAGCTCGAGAAAGAACTGGTCTGCATGAACCAAGCGATTGAGGTAATCCGGGTGGAGAAGTACCGATTCCAGCGAGTTCTCTACCGAGCGCTCTACCAAGAAAACTCCGATGGCAGCCCAACACCAGATGAAGAGGACATTGACCCCAAGATCATTGATCTCCCGCCCATTCCGCCTCCGGTGGCGCTTCTAGATCTGCCTCCGTACAGCGGCAACTTGTTTGTGCTACGCGAGTCGATTGCGCTGCTCCGACGCAGTTGGAGCAAGCGCTGGTGCACGCTGGACTTCCAGGCCTTCATCGTTCGAATGTACAAGCGCAGCTACTGGCGGAGTCCGCGTGGCGAGTTGGATCTGCGCTCGGCTACGAAAGTCGAGATGATGGGGCATGGAGGCTTCCGCATCGAGTTCAGGAGCGGCAACATGCTGCTCTTGCGGTCGAGGAACGAACAAGATGCAGCGAGCTGGGTGCAGCTACTGCGCTTCGCCACGCAGATGATGCGCGGCAAAGCCCTGCGCTGCCCAGATATCTCCCGACTCACCTACAGCTAAAGATATGGAGAGAGAGGAGGCTGCAGTAGTAGATTTTGTATTTGTAAAACTTCCGTTGTAAGTTGGCTGCCTGACTCGCGCTACTCGTGCACGTAGTTTTCATTGACTAAGTCCTTGGATCCATGTTACAGGGCCAACTCTGAATTAGCAGACACCAATCCCATTTCTAGCGATACGCCGCCAATTTACACATGCCATTCCCAGGTGGCCTCCCATACGCCTTTCATAGGGAATCCAGACCGTTTGTGTGCTTGGTGGAAGGCGGGCTGCAGTCCCTGCCGCTCTCGGTTGAACGGGAATGCTGGTCATTTTCGATGATACGCAACTCAAGCGACGCCAAGTTGCGCGCCGCACGGCTTTGTCGTCTAGGAGCAACGTTACCAAGCTTATGGCGTTAATCATGTGGGGCACAGCGCAAGTGAAGCCATCGACGAGCTGATTTTTCCGCCCACTTCGAGATTTGAGCCCAAGCCAAGCAGCTCAGTCAGTGCCGAGAAGATCCGCGCGTGAGATCATGATGGACCAGCTGAAGGAGCAGAGCAAGAAGGCCAGCGACAAGCTGGAGGACTTCGCCAAGAAGACGCAGCAGGACCTGGAGAAGACCAGCAAGAAGGCGCAGGAGAGCATCGAGCGAGCCACCAAGCAGGCCAAGGAGAGCATCAACAAGGCCACCAAGCAGGGCAAGGAGGCCTCGGAGAGCGCGAGCAGCGCCAGCGGCCTGATGGACTCGGCCAGGGAGGCCTTCCACATCGACATCAAGGAGGACAAGAAGAAGACCAAGCCGCGCCGCAAGGACTCGAGCGACTCGGACAGCGACGAGGAGGAGGGACTGCTGGACGACATCGGCGACGAGTTCGACCAGCTCACGCTCAACCAGCGCGCGCTGGGCGCTGTGGGCTGCTACGTGCTCAGCGGCCTGTTCGCCTTCGCGGCCACGGTGATCCTGTGCACGGGCGTGCACCACGTGCGCTTCTACGCGCTCTTCTACTCGCTGAGCAACATCGCCACCTTCTCGAGCCTCATTTTCATCATGGGCCAGAACCGACTGCAGAAGCGCATGCTCTCGCGCAAGCGCAGTGTGAGTGGCCGCGCCTGGATGGGATCGCTGGGGCTCACAGTCCTTGTGGCCTTCTTCTGGCCCTCGCACTGGTTCATCGTCATCCTGCTGCTGCTTGCGCAGTTCTGCAGCATGATCTGGTACAGCCTGTCGTACATCCCGTTCGGCCGCAAGTTCATTCACAAGTACATGGCCAAGCGGGTCATTCTGGTGGACGCCATGGACGGCAAGATCGACGGCAAGTAAGCCGCCCTGCAGCTATGAGCTCTCTGCTCGGTCCTGCAGTCTTTCTCTCTCCGATCTTCTGCATCTTTTTATTGTGAGTGATATTAATACCCAGTAGTAGTAGGAGCAACAACACCGCATCAGTAAATACCAACAAACACAGAAAGCTTCAACAGTCTACCATTCAATTCAACTTCGACTACGGCTTGGAACGGTCTTCTAGCCACGCCACAAAATCGCGTACAACCGCGTCACGAATGCGTGGGGGTTCGCTAGCCAGGTCGTGATGACCTCCTTCGTACGTCTTGAAAGTCTTGTCAACGCTGCGCGTCTTGAGGTGGAGCGCCGCCGAGCCAGTGACGCTGCAAGCTTGGTCTGCAGAACCGTGCTGCAGCAGATACGGGGTCTCGATCAGCTGCAGCTTGTCCTGAATACTAGTGATGCCTTCCAGGAGTGCCAGCCCAGTGCCAACACGCATCTTTCCAGGGTAATATAGCGGGTCTGCGTGCTTCTCAGCGTCAATCACCGCCGCCACCTCCGGAGAGCTGTTCTTGCCACTGTTCGCCTTCACCAGCGGCAGCTTGGGCATGTACTCCTGCAGCAGTCGGCCGATGGCTTCCATCAAGTGCGACGGCCGCGACGCCTTGTGAATCTCCGTCGCTGGGCACAAAATGACGGCGCCGTCCACCAGCTTCGGCCCACCCTTGCTCAGCGCGTGCAGGATCATCAGTCCCCCCAGCGACCTATCATCATCAATACATAAGAAAAGAAAAAGACATCAGCTTCTCCATGTAACCTCACCACGTTCAACTCGACGCCCACGTACGCGCCGAGTAGGAAGACCTTCTTCCCCGGATACTTGGCCTTCACCAAGTCCACGAAGGCCATGGCGTCGTCCACCAGCATGTCGACGCTGGAGAAGTATCCGTGTCTGCCGTCACTGCGGCCCATGCCCTCGTGGTCCATGCCCGCCACCAGGAAGCCGTGCTGCAACACCTCCACCATGAATTTATTGTTGCGGGCGCTGTGTGAGTTGACGCCGTGCAGCACGACCACAACCGCGCGTGCATCCTTGGCGCTGTCCAGGTGCTTGGGCAGCCAGAAACGGTAGAACAGCCGCACGACCTGGCCGTTGGGTCGCGGGCGCTCCATGAGACTGGACTCCTCGCTGCCGGCGTGCACGTGCGTGAGCAGGAATTCCTGGTGCGACGCGATGTGCGGAGCCCCTCGGCGCGTGTTCTGGCGGTCGATGCCAGGCCCGAACAGCATCATGAGCGTGGCGATGCATGCCGACAGGAAGCCGACGATCCCTACGAGCACGAGCAGCGCGGCGCTGGCACTCCACATGATGAGGAGCGAGGAACCACGGCGCGATTGACGTGCAACACGTGACTGGGACTTTGTATGCGGAAGACTGAAGTTCGTATCAGCTTGTATACTGTACCCCTAGACCGGTACAATGTACATGTCATGTACAGTATAGCGAATGTCATATCCGACAAAGTCAAATGGAAATTCGTATGACAATGTGGGCCACATCTGAATTTGCGTTAGAGCCTGTTCGCTACGTAGCTGGAGATGGAGACGAAAACCAAAAGTGTGACCGGATTGGTCAAAAGTAGGTAGCACACAACAAGACAACTAGAGATGGCACTGTGAATTCGTCTCCAGCTCTTTGAGGTGGAGAGGGGCGGCTCTACCTAGAGATTTACAGGGCCAGGCACAACATGGGAGACGAAGATGCAATTGTCCTCGCTGCGTGCTCCGCCGTGGCACAGGCTGTGGCTTTGTATGCAGACAGGACCTCCTGCTGGCAAGAAGAACCGTTTTACCGTCACCACTCTGCGCTTCGAGTCGATGCTTCAATCATCAGCCTATTCAAGCTGGTTCGAGACCAATCTGCGCTGTACGAGATCCACCTTCTTCCGTATAGCTAGCTTTCTACAAGATCATGGGGTCGCTTTTGCACAAGCTAAGGTCAAGAAGCATTCCTACGAAAAGAAGGTGGCAGCGGCGCTGTACTTCCTGGGCTCAGCGGGTGGATATCGCGAGGTGGGAGCTGCAATGGGCATGGCTAGAAGCTACGTCATGGAGATCACTACGGAGGTAGACGTTAGAAGCTCCTTTCAGACGAGACTTGCCTCGGCCCTGTGCTGCTTGCGGTGCGGCCGAGGCTTGCAGACGCTCGAGCATGCGAGATGGAGCGGGAGTAGGCTCTGGCGTAGCCGACATCGCCACTGATACTTGAGCTAGCGGAACAAATGTGGACGCAGTCTCGGCGCCTTCTAGCAGCAGACCTTCATCACCGGCAGATGGTGTCAGCGAGACGAGGGGCTCGGACGCTGGCGTTTCGTCATGACGTGCGGGGGGCGCAAGAACCGAAGAGCCTTGAGCAGCGGCATGTGCCCCACGCGTGGCCGCACTGGTGAGGCGAGTCGGCATTTTCTCAAGTGGGGAGGAGAGCCATCCCATATCTGTCCTGTGATTGGCTGAAAATTTGTCTGGAGATGGATACATAGCGAACGAGCTGTAGGTGGAGATCAACCACCATCTCCATCTCTAGTACAACGCGAACAGGCTCTTACAGTAAAAGCTCTCACTTCCGGTAACCATCTCCTAAGATTTGCCATTTTATTATAAAGGGACCACAATGAAGTACTGTACACGTAAAATACATTTTAAAAGCTCAACTGCGAAGCACGAATTATAATATCTTCTACACTGACGTCTTTGTCATAAGTAGTGTCGTTGGAATCGCCGCACCTTTCATCTACACCGTTAAAAACAATTCCAGTATGGCGGAAGCAGTTTCCGATGGCCGACTTATCCTGCAGCTCTTGCCAGATCTCCTTGCTCCACCGCATTGCTTGCAACTGATCGACGGCGTAGGGCTCCTTCTTCAGCTTCTTCACGTCCTTGATCTTTTCGTACACCCACAGAATCTGCCTTCTCCTGTACGCCCGCTTGAACAGTGCAATGATGCCGGCGTCCATAGGTTGCAAGTAGGTAGTAGTATTCGGGGGTAGGAACTCCACGCGAATGTTTGTACACACCAGATCGCCCGTCTTATGAGAAGACGCGTTATCTAGCAGCAGCAAGATATGACGCCCTGCCGCTCGCATGTCCCGATCCAGTTTGTGTAGCCATTCTCGGAATATCGGTCCTGTCATCCAGGCCTTCGCATTAGCCCGGTATGAGAAGCCGAGGCTTCTGCAGAGCGCTTCTCAAAGCAATGAGGCTGCTTGGCGCGACCCAGGAACAACGGCGGTAGTGCGTCCGTGCCGTCAGCGTTCACCGTGAGAGCAAGCGTAATACGGGTCTTCTTCTTCTTGACTCCTCGCGCCCGCTTCGTACAAATAGACCGAGCCGGGGCCATTGCGTAGCAAAGCTCCGTCTCGTCCATATTGTAGATGTGCTTTGCAGGGTAGAGATCCGTGATTTCTTGGAGTCGTTGACGACCTTGAGCTACAGCAGCGGGATCAGCGGATCCAGACTCGCCGGGTCAATTGCAGTAGCGAAGGCGATGCCTATGTTCAAATGCAGTGAGCCAGCCGTCGGAAAACCTCAGGTCCCATGCGTCGCACAGCTCACGCTGAATGTCGATCGCTTTCATCCTTATCAGCTCGCGGGACAGACAGACGTTCTGGGCCTCCACCGCTTGAATCCACGCCCACAGTCGCGCCTCCAGCGCCGCCGAGGTCACCTTCAGGGGCTTGCGGCGGTTGCCATCGCCGTATTCCTTGCTCATGATCAACGCAGCCTTCTTGAGTATGCCGGACACGGTCGACTGGGCTGGTGCGCGCTTGAGTTAGTAGTGCGCTTTTGTCCACGCTGCGAGCACTGCTTGTGACATCGTGGGGCAGTCGGCTGCCTTCTGTATGAGGCCTCGCTTCTGATGTATTTTCATCCAGGTCCCCATGGCGTGCTTGTACATGTTTGGCTCAGTGAAAATTCTGGTATGAAGACCTGCTTCGGGCTTGCTGCTGTTGCTCTGTGGCAATGACTGGTGTGCAGTAGTTCGCGTCAAAACTCCCGCCAGGTTTAGTAAAAATAAACCTTTCCAAATAGATTACATCGTTTTATTCGGGATATTAATTTATACCAGTACCGGAAGTGGGCGCGCTTACTGTAGACTCCGTGTCTGCCATTTTTCAAAGTCTTAATTCGCTTCCCTAATTAATATTGTGTGGCTACACTAGCAAATCGTAATTCGCACCGAATCCGTTGGACAAGTTGTCGAACCAGGATTCACACGACCATGATGGGTAGCAAACCAATTTCCTGTGCGCGCTCAAGCGTTCCTACTCGGACTTGCATACCCCCAACAAGGCACGCCTCGCGTTCAAGAGCATTTTCAAGGCAGTGTAGCAACAAGGACAGTAATGTAGCAGTATTACAGAGTATGTGATTGGCGGCACGCCACCCGCCCACGAGATATTATAATGCTTACGATACGTTGCGCGCAGAGGTGGCAGTGGAATAAATGCTGTAGAGCGCTCTACAGCGACTTGGCCGTGCGCATGCAGGCCTGCAAGACTGGTGCCTTCGATTTGCCTGTGCACAAAATGTAATAGAGTCTCCGAAGTAACCACAGGCGTTTATTTAACTAAAGATTCCTGAAAAGCCCTGAACTACTGTACAATCGACGGCTTTTACCGCCGGTAATCTACTGTTGGCGCGTGTGTTAGTTCGAGAGGCCCAAGTGGGCCCTCACTGTATTACAGGCAATAGAGTACATGAGGGAGTTGGGCTCAAATAGGGACAGATCTGCAGCTTGTCGAAGCCTAGCAATGCGTCTCTGCATGCGTTACGCGGTTAGTGCCGCATTTGCTGAGTCTACTTAACGATACATGTAGGAGCAATTGGGCGGACAGTTGAGCTGGGCTACAGTAGAGCACTCACCATGAAGGGCTAAGCTCACAGCCAAGTCTTAATGCATAGTAGCGGAAATGACTCGTTTGGCTGCAATTAATGGGCACGCAACGGCGAGACTGTGTGCGTACTGAGGCAAGAACTCGACCGCTCCAGTGCCAACTACGCACTGCTAGTTGCACTTCGTAGTTGGCACTGTAGGGCAACTGCGGCAACTAAAGCGGTCAAGTGCTACCACTATCCTATCCAACGTCATCAATATCCTTTCGAACATCATACGAATTTTTACGTCTGACGATTGTCTAACCAATTCCGTCTAAGAATCAATCCAATTCGAGCCTCAACACCCTCTATTTTTTATTGTCGTCTTCCTCCTTCGGGCTTCACGACTAGGGGCAAGTTGACTTGATTAACTCAAAGAGTTAGACTCCCTGGAGTTCCCCTCTCGAGTGTCGCGAGCTTTGGCTGGGTATGATGCCTGGCTCGTGGCATTCCCAGGTAGAGGCCTTGATCATGCAACTTGTTGCATCACGAATCATTCCAGGTCGCAGCCGAGTGTACACGGAAAAGCACCAGCTCGACCACCGTCCCATGAGGCGGATGGCCAGGTCACCCTTGCCGGCTGCTTGGAGTGCGTAGGCGCCTCCAATGCGTAGCGAATGAGAGGAGTAGTCACCCTGCCGTAATCACATGTTGGCAGCCGCTACCTTGATAACATCAGCAACGAGCGTTTTCTTGATCGTCCGAGTGGTCAATATCGAGGTCAGGAATGACCCCAGCTTTCGTACAATCGGTAGCCAATGGACTCTAACTCTCAGGGTTTTTCGGGCTGCTTTCACTATGACAATGAGTGGTTATCCCCCTAGGGCTAGGTGTTATTACACTTGGCCGCACTATAGATTGGAGACGACGTCCCTCCTTGCAGGCGGCCTCTAGTTGATAGCAAAAAATAGTCCATAACCAAAATTGTGCTGGAGGGGCACCATGGAGCCACCGGGGCTACAAGTCGAGCTCGAGGAAAGCGCCAATGCAACCTTAGATCGCTACCGCGAGACAAGGCCCGCCAACACGACCCGCGCATACGCGCCGAAGCAAATAGAGTTTAAGGCTTGGTGTGATCGAAAGGGCTTTCACGAAACTACGCGCTACCAAGTGACAGCAGCTAAGATGCACTTGTTGCTTTGTCCTCCAGGACGCAGTGCTGCTGCGCGAAGTGCATCCAGCTCACCAGTTGTGGGGGAACCCTCCGTTCAACACGACTGCGTTTAACGCATTTGCGACTGCCCTCAAAGCAAAAATGGTCACTGAGGTGTCACCGCAAGCAACGCGCCTGGAGGAAGTAGTGCCTGACTTGATGGACCATATATACCAGCAGCACCTACAAACGATAGCGCACATTGATAACAAGTTTAGCGAGGTTGGTGCATCAGTTAAACACTTGACTGGAGCGTTCACACAACTCACCTCGGGCACCGCTGCGGTGCGGCTGAGTGTCAACTGGCCTGGAACGACAGGTACTCCATCCACAACCAACACCACCTTACCAGCTTCATCGGTTCCGGTGACCTACAAGATGGCGAGGTCTCTGAAGACCGTACATCAAGTCTGGTAAGAATGGTCTGCCGGAATTCATGGTGGTCCCGCTGTGCGTAACCTCGACGAAAGCCATGGCTCGACCTGGCGCAGCACACCAGCAGACAAACGGTATTTCTTTCGGCGAAAGAGAATCATCGATCATATCATAACAACAGCTCAAGCGCAATGTATTACTCACGAGCAAGCGGTGTGTGCGCTCGAGGCACACCGAACACAGCACAAGCTTACACTTAATGCACTTAGCGACAGTCTAAAAGGAAACCCATAGATCACATAAAGAAGGTCACAATTGGTTAATACATCGTTGTATATCATCGATACAATAATTCCGGACGTACACTTGCACCCCACCTTGCGTGCCCCTCACTCACCTCAGATCTGCCTTGAGATGGGCAGTCAACTCCTCTTCCAAGGCTACGCCGTCCTCCAGGCCATCACCCCCTTCGGCCCTGGCGCGGCCATCGTCGTTCTGCTGCTCCTGACCGCCGTCGTCCTGTTGCTCGTGGCCGCCGCGCAGCCCTCCAGGCCATCACCCCCTTCGGCACTGGCGCGACCATCGTCGTTCTGCTGCTCCTGGCGTCTTGTTGGCTGTTGGCGTTCTGTCAAATGCGGTTTGTGGAAATGTGTGTTAGCAAAATGTGAATTTGTGTTTTTGTGTATGACGGTATGTGACTTTATTTGAAAGCAGTCACCTCAAATACCGCATTTCGCATGTAGAGCACTACAGAGGTTTAAGAGATACACCTTCATTTAGACCAATCAGAGATGCGAGAGAAAAGTCTGTGGGATCGCATGTAGAGAGATACACCCCTAATTTGGGTATTTTGCGCATTTTTGCATTCACATTGGGAGACTTCCAAAAATCGCCTATTCTAATGTACCAAATTGCTCCCATCTGCTGAACCATGTGTGTACCGGCATCCTCCGCTCTTTACTGACAACCCTGTTTGGCTACATCTTGGCTTCAATAAATGGGTAAAAAACGTGATGTCTGCCGCGCATTGTGAAACAGAAAAAAGTTCGTTGTTTACTCGAGAAGCTCGTCGCAGACCGAGCTGCTCTCGATGGTATCATGCTCGTCGGCCACAGCCCCAATGCGATGATCTACCAGGCTCAGACTAGAAAGCACCGCGATCACCTCACTAGCTACAACGTCTACTTCCTGTACTGCGAGCCCTGACTTCTTGTACCCACCTTGACTGTCTTCTCGCGAGCTTCTCTGCCGCCGCAATTGCGGTGCGTCTGCGGGCAGGTGGCATCTTGGAGATTGGGAAATGACTGACACTTGCCCATGTTGTGTTGTCAGTAACAAGTGGAGGCACACGATAAGGTTGATTGGCTACAATCAATTGTCAGTAATAAGCGAACGTCAGTAAAGAACGGAGGATGCCGGTACTAAACTTGAACTAACGGATGCTCAGACGCAAAAGGCGTCTGATCAAGTGCCGTCCTTGGTACTGACCAAAGCCTCCAATTAGCCTTGACTTCACAGCCTGATCGAAGACGAAGATGCTGCTCTGTACGATAAAGCCGCCCCCACTCCGCAATTTCCTTGCCAAGACCGCCGTATGATACCAGCCATGACGAAGGCAGCAAAAAAAGAAGACAAAGGGCAAGAACTTCACCAAGTCCGAAGTCTCACGTGCGTGTACACTAGCATTACTGAGAGATCTGAGTAGGCGACTCACAAATATGATGTGTTGGTCACAGGAATGCTGGATGTTGTGGAAGCTATCCTTCCCTTTGGAGCTGAGCAGTGGCGAAACGCTGCGTCTCAGTTCAATACAAATATTCCATCAGGGGGACTGAGCGAGATGGCGACAGCCTCAAACGTAAATTCCAAAAGCTGGTTCGCGTTGAGGTACGGCGTATTTGATGTGCTGGCATTTGTGTGGTTTTCAACTGACCTATTTCGATTTATTTGTATGGGAACGGAACATGTCCTGAGGTGGTGCAGCGCGCCAAGCGTCTACAATATGCCATTGAGGCTTCATTGGCTGTTGTTCAGCTCCACGACAACTTTTCGGACGAAGAGTCCGAGGAGGGAGACCCCGACCACGACACCGACGAGGAAGCTGCAAGCTCCGTGCTTGTGACTGCTAGTTCACCTCTAGCAGCCTCGACGGACTCACAATTAACCCAAACACCCACAACAACTTCAAGTACACCCGCCGCTCCGTCGACCCCACTACAAGCAACGCCGCGAGCTGGTCTAGAGCCCTCAGAGCTAGCGGAACTTTCTGCTTCGCTTGGAAAAGTTCAGCAGCTTCGGCCGCCGTGTCACTCAGTCAAACCGCCCGCCCACGCATCAAGCTAGACCGTATCATCGACACGGTGAACAACGGCATTCTAGCCAGCCATAATGCCTCGGACCCCTCGCAGTCGATGCTGGCCATGATGATGGCGATGGAAGAGCGCCAACAAGCGAGAGATGCGCAGTATCGTCATGAGCGTGAGCTCTACCAGCGACAGAGAGATGAGCATGAAGCTGTCAACCAGCAAATGATGATGATGCTGTTGGTACGCCTCGTTGAAAGTGGCGGTGGAGCTGCGTCAAGCGGGGAGCAGCATGGAAACGGCACAGACGCTGGCCTAGAGAACAAGCTAGAATAGAGTTCGGTTGGCGAAGCTTGTTAGAAGGACAAGCTGAAGAGGAAGTCTGAATTGCATAAAGTGTCGTTGTATACAAAAAGAAAAAATATTTTGATGTACGTTTATGTTTGTTCTGTTGCTGAAGTCTATGCAAATACCGTTCGTATTTGGCTAATATCCGTCGTTCTCACACGTAGGTTGTACAAGTGGTATATATTCCATAACAACCTCGCGCGCTTGTCAGGATCGAACGGAAGTAGTAGCTGCAAGCGGCGAAAACACTTAGGAGCACAGCCCATTCCCCATTCCGCCGCCTGTCTGACTGAAGTGATCGCGGCACTCATGACGAGTAAACCGGCCCTGCATTCGGGGCTAGCTCGCTCCAGATCTCCGTCTTGCAGAGGAGTTACGATCCTTTTCCTGCACGTGTCACTAACCGGAAACGCTGAATCGGTTGCACAGCACCCGCCTTCAATTGGTTTGCTGGGATCGGCAACTAGCCGCTGTAATTGGCGACTCATCTCGCCGTCGTTCCAAGACCCAGGAAAATTATGTTTTCCCCAGATCAAGATGCCGTCGAAGCCATAGCATAAAACACCAGTTACCTTGACGCTGTGTAGCCAACCTACATCACGATGAAAATCAATTTAGTGTTCGTAGTACATGTATAAGATAGAACGTATCTCACCGTTGTAGTATGCGTTTTGGACGTCACTGTTCGTTGGAGCTTGTACCGCGTAGTTCTTCCCGTCGACCACACAGAAGCAGCCCTTCAACAGTCCTTCTCGCTTCGTCACTTGGCTTGCCCACGTAGCTTGCAATTAGCTAGACGGCCACTGAACGGCAGCCAGGGGTATCTCGCGCAGCGAAGCTGCTAGAGCCACCTCCGCTTGGCACAGCGTTCTGCTCATCGTCGACGGAGGTACGCCGAACAACACGCATAGCGTTTTGAGCTTCACAGCAGCAGTGTACATGTGCATCAAGCATGCTAGTACGTTATTCTTCGACACGAACCGCCGTGGACGGCTCCTTTGTGAAGGCCCGGACTTGACAACGTAGTGCCGTGAGAACGCCTCGAGCAACATGTCGTAGGTATGGGGAAGGAGAAAGACGGTATTGATGAACGACTTCTCGCACCACGACTTGTACATGAACGTCCATGCGCAAACTGCGTTAGAGGTTAGAGCAGCAGTCGTTATGTAGATGCGCATCCTTATCAAGCACATCAGCTTCTTCAGTAGTGCGTGTTGCCTCCTTCTCTGTTGCTGACGTTGGACGGAAAGCGATGCGTTGACGCGAGCAAGGAGGCGACCAGTGTGCATGGTGAGGGACGGACACGATACGGGGACGCAAGAGCCGACTCGAAGGCTGAGACTTCTGAAATGAACTCGGATTTTTAGTGGCAGTCGGATGGCCAAATGAGGACTATACCGGCGCCAAGTGGTGAACTATATCGCTCTGAAATCTGGGTTTGGTACAACGTATAGGCGATTTTTGGAAGTCTCTCATTGAGCCACCAGTTCCAAGCGCGCGAAGGCAGAGGGGAAGAGCTGCGCACCGCTCGCCAACGTCGCGCTACCCCCTCCCCGCGCGCTTGGAGGCATACGCCTCGTCGGAGTGATAGTTAGTAGCCACACCTGGTGTGGGCCCAGTTGAGGCGCGCCTGAGTGCGGGATATGGGGAGCACGAGGTTAAACCACAACACGCAAGCTCGAGAGAGCGCACAACACGGCTGCTGCAGCGATGGTAGTAGAAGAAGTAACGCAGTAGATAATTGGTTGAGTGATGTGGTTCCTGTGGAGCATAGTTGTAGATGGGGCCTAGACTTGTTGCTAGCTTAAGCGCCATCCTAGAGTAGATCGCTCCGCGCCATCCGCATGACTACGGTAGGCCAACCACCTTGCCAATTTTGTGTACGAAATGATCGCGTGACCCAGTTTTTAGGTTTTACATTGTTTTTAGGCTCGAGTGCAGTAATTAACCTAAACCTATGACATGGGTGTGATTCTCTACATGCGAAATGCGGTAGTTCACTTATCAGACTGACAGGCGAGGGACGGTGTGGGGACGAGGTTGGGACGGCGTCTCTCTGAAAAAAGTAATACAGTACGAGGAATTAGACTGGCTAAGTAGGTTGACCCGATTTGTCAAAACGTAAGTAGGTAGAGAGCCTACTTATAAGTAGACGAGGAAAAACCGAAATAAAAATCTGAAACGAGCTACAATAAGAAATGAGGAAATGAAGAACTGACCAGAATGTAAGTAGATACGTTCATTGATCGATTTACGATGCCTACCTCAAAGACTCCTGCACCAAGAGTGCCCTGCCCGCTTTGCGGGGTAATCTTGGCTGCTACCAGCATCAAGGCCCACGCTGGCAGGAGGACGTGTTTGGAGCGACGGTTCCCTGAGCTTCGGCGACAGCGGGTGCTGGTAGCACAACAAGCTACGAAGGAATACGACCGAATGTACGCACAGAAGAAGTGGGAAGCGATAACCATTCTCGCGTTGCGAGTTATTGGCACCTCCCCTGCTATCCCGCTTCGTGTTCGTAGTCTGGCTGATGTGCTTCCAGCACCGCCGTCGCCTCCCAGCTCCACGTCCCAGGCCATGACCACCTCTCCAATCTCGACGACGTCTACCTCTACGTCAACCGAGAGTGCGTCAATTCGGCAAGGACCGCTTCTGTCGCCGGTGCGCTCGTCACGAGTCCGACGTCAGCACGAAATAATCGACATCATTGGTGACGAGGAAGACAACAACATCCCGATAGAAGTCTTCCCATGCCGATTTGTCTGGATCCCCCTACAGCCCCGGTAATCCCCTTCTCGTGCCGCCATGCCATGTGCAGTGAGTGCATTTCAATGCACGTAGGGCATGCGTTGGAGATGGAAGAGGAGGCTCAGTGTCCGTTGTGCCGCGTCACCCTACGTTTGTAGATGTGTATGGGCGTTGCCTAAAGAGTTGTTTTGAGCACTAAAAAAATTGATGTCCGCAGAGGTTTCTGCTTCTGTACAAATTGTTGGTTATGGCTTATACTAGCGTAGGTGATTATGATTCGATGTGTGTCTTTGCCCGAGTCGTAATATTTTACTTTGTGCGACTCGTAATAGTTTACTTCGATCGAGTCGTGACATTTTACTTACAGTCGCAACAGTTTGCTTTGAACGAGTCGTAATATTTTACTTTGTCCGAGTCCTAACATTTTATTTTGTACGGCTCGTTTTATTTTAATTCGTGTACGTCGTAGTAGTTTACTTGCGAATCGTAACATTTTACGCTGAACGACTAGTAAAGTTTTACTTTGCAAGTCGCGCAAAATTGCAGCTATGTTCAGGTCATATAATTTTATTTTCTACGACTTGTGCGCGTTCGGTTCGCATGAGAGGGACTGTTTGAGTAGTATTATGAAGGATGAATGTATTTGAAGTCGTTAGCACCCACAAACTACTTTTGTTTACTGTGTCATGGCGATGCTCGGCGAAGCTGCTGATCCGGGTCGAGCTGATTTACGCCTGTGCTTTGGCTTCGAGCGGCGAACTGCTCCACCACTTTCACTGCATACTGCTCGAAGGCTTGCAGGGGATACGAAGTCCGGCACGAGTTTCCAAGCTAATTGTTTGCAGCCTCGGACAGGTTAGAAGTCACCTCGTCGTAGGACGGCTGGTTGTGAGCCTCGCTGAACGCATAAGTCACCCAATGTGACTTATCGATGCCGTCCAGGTATTCCACAGCAGGTGGACTTGTGTCACACAGTCTCGAACTGTAGTAGTTGTAGTCGTTCTCACACTCGCTGCGTGCCATCTGAAAGATAATCACTTGCTCGCTTGGAGTGAGAGTCGACTCCTTCTTCTCAATGTTTGAGATGATGTGTCGCACGCAATACCGATGCCCACTGCGTGGGTAAATCTCCGTCACCAATGCCAGAGGACCTTTTTGACGATCGGACACGAAAACGGGATTCCACATATTCTCGATGACGGCGAGTGCTGATTGCATCTCCTGAAGAAACCAACGCCAGTTGGAGTAGTCCTCTTGGCCCACCAGAGCTAGCCCAAACACTACGATGTGCCCATTCAGGTCTTTTGTCGTAGCGAGAAGAAAAACACCTCGCTTATTCATGTCACCCTTCAGATGCGTGCCGTCCAACCCGATGATATGCCGGCAAAACTGCACGGCTTGTAGACACGCGCTTGGAAAGAAGTACACACGCTGAAAGAGGCCATCTTTCGTCTTCTCGAAGCCTTGGTGCGACTTGGGATTTTGCAGAGCATTGGCGCGCAAGAATGACTCCAGCTTCTGGTAGCTCTCCACCATATTCCCGCGCAGCACATCCAACAACTGACGTTTGATCTTCGAAGCTGTTTGCCGATTCGTTGTAATCTGCTTCGGCTTGAGAAAGTTAGTGATAGCTTTTCCTTTCACCGTAGCCCACGATCACTGTGCGCAGGGAGCATTTCACGCTCTACGATGCCGCGAAGCACAGTAAACGGCATATCCCGTTGGCGCTGTCGAGAGGTATCGTCGGCAAGCTCTCCTTCGACGAAAGTGGCCTCTTGAAAGCCTGCGTTGCGGTAGTGATCATGAGCGAGGCACATCTGGGTAATCTTCCACTGATCGCGAATCCCGTAGACTGTAAAATGGAAGGGACAATTTGGTGTACTCCCTCGCGTTAACTGCTGTTGGCCTTTCAGCAGCTTGCACACGTACTTGGCGTTGCCCTCCTGTCGTTCTTTATGCCAGCTATTGTTGCCAACCCGTAGCGAGAAGCCAGTCCGACGAGCGAATTCTCACAGCGCGACTGCAACGCTGTCCTCGATTCAAAATCCACAGTCGCCAGGTTCCGCCCATGATAGGAGACTTGTCCTAACGAATCCAAAGCGCAGCGATCAGTGCCGACCTCCAACTCACGCCTGAGCAATCCCATCTCGCGAAGAATCGTGACGTCGACTTTTTCGACTGAGCTCAGGAACAACGCCGTTTCTTCTGGCGTCATCGGCTCAATCGTAGCCCCTCTTTCGCCACGAGTTGCAGTTACGTGCGCGGAAGACTCATGTTCGGGCGTCGCCACCGCAGCTTGCGTGGCCCCATCGGCAGGGTCCGCGGGAGTGTGCCCCGCTTCGACAACTGGCACGGCTTCCAATGCGGTTGGAGCAACCTCCAGTTGCAAGTCGTCGACGTTAGCAGTGCGACGAGGAATTCCAGGAGTGGGCCCAATCTGATCAGAGCCGTCGTTCACCGATAACACAGAAGTTGGTGTGGCCGCTTGAGGTTCGGACATGGTTGGCGTGGAGCGAGGAGCCGCGACAAGTGCCAGTGAGTGCTGAAGAGTTGACTTCGGTACAACAAGAGAAATTGTTGAATGGGGGGAGGGCTTTTCCCGTCTTGTATGAGGCAAACTCTAGAGTGGTTTCGTAACGAACACGACGTATCCCAAAGGGCTCGCGCAAAAGATAGTCATTCGAAACCTACGTATGGGACGCCTTCAATGCTATTAGTGTGTACAGCGGCGCCGTTAAAATAAAAGTCGTACACTCTCGCGTGTTGCTATCTCGTAAAACTTAAAACGCTACGTCGCTTTAATTCCTACGACTCTTAAATTGTACGACTCGTTAACTCTACAACTTGCTCCAAGCATGAGTCTTTCAACACTAGTCGTAAAACAAAACTAGTCGTAGAAAACTGCAAATCGCAAAAAAAGGCGTAAAAAATAACTGCAAAAATAGAACTGGTGGGATTCTAAATCTGTAGTGCTATTTTTTCTTTATTTCATACCTACGGAGTGGCACATACCTACTTACGTTTTGACAAATCGGGCCAATCTACTTAGCCAGTTTAATTCCTCAATACATGTATTGTGCTTTGCAACCAGTTTGCCCTCCTAATTAGTGCACTAGTTAGTGTTCGTACTTAGTGGTAAATCATAGTGGCTTTGAATGCGACTTGCTCAAGTCGTGTTTCGAAACCAGTTTGGCTCGGAAATGGCACTTTCGGAAAGTGCCAAAAGGATGCTAATCCATGTTGGATGTGCTAAATCATGCAGGAGATGACATATGCGCACTTGATTGACCATTCACGACATACAGCAATTCGTACTCGAGTACGATTTATAGATAAGTCGTCGTTACAGTCCGAAGTGCCAAAAAGTATGCAAAGCACAATACTGTACTTAGTACATACTATTTAGGGTTTTCCGTTGGCACATCACGAAAATCGACCCAGTTGTTTACGCAGTCCGATCCTGGTTGGTGCATACATGTACAGTACAATGCAATGCAATGTCTTTGTTGATAGTGATTCACTTACATGTAGTTGCCCAATTTAGAAGATGACAGGACCAACACTAAGAAGTCATGTACCAACTTCAACTCTATCCACGGTATAGTACATGCAGATATATCTCGACGTTTTGTAGGCTCCTGCTCCATGTCTGCTCTAATTGTTGAACAAGACACGATATTATAATCCCCAACGGTCGATCAACTAAGCGTTTGCAATGTGTCGATTAAACTGCGACGAGCGACTCGCACATGTTGGGAAGTTTGTGTTTTTATGCGGCAGTGCCGATTGTTATGAAAGTTCTTTGGAGAGAGGATTGTATTTCTATAGATTAATTAAGGGGCTTCTTGCTGGCCAGATGCTCAGCTTTGGTATCGTGAGGTTGCTCCGCTCCACTCTAGGCTGACCGAATACTTGGAGGCGCAACAGACACGCGCCTATTCAAGGCGTTTAAGCACATTTATCAGTTAGATGCAATGGTGCAAGTGTTGGAAGCAGGCCATTTCCATCATTCGGCAATTTACTCTGTTCCCAGCAAACTCAGCTACGTTGTGCCATGGGCTTCCGTCGACTCTCGGCATACATAGCAGCCTTGCTGGCGCTTCATATCGGGCCCAGCACGGCTGACCTCGTCACGTACAACTGGCGCGTCACCGAAATCACTGCGGTGTTTGACGGTATTCCTCGACCCATGCTCGGCATCAACGACAAGCCGTCAGACCAAGCAGTAATCGACGTGAAGCTGGGCCAAGAGGTTGAAGTGCACGTCACGAACGAGCTGGCCGTGCCTACGTGCCTTCACTGGCACGGACTTAATCAACCGGGTACGCAAGAAATGGACGGCACATCTGGGGTTACCCAATGCCACATCCCGCCGAACGGCACGGCAGTCTACCACTACAAACCGGAAAAGGCTGGTACCTTTTGGTGGCACAGTCATGAGTCCTCACAGTTTGCCTTTGGACTTCGTGGCCCGCTGATCGTGCGTTCCCCTGTGGATGAACAAGAGCCGTGGGAGAAAGACATCGCGGGCGAGTATACCATTCAACTCGCCGATTATTACCACGCTGAGCCTGGCCCAGTGCGTATGTGGGATACGATGCTCATTAATAACCGCGGACGCTACAACTGCACTGCTGCAGCGTCTCACGGATTCGAGGAGTGCTCCGAGAACCAACCGCTGTCGCGGTTCCGCTTCGAGGCCGGCAAGAACTATCTCTTACGTCTCGTCAACATGGCTGCATTGTCTCCGGTCGTGTTCAGCATCGACGACCACGAATTCCAGGTCGTTGCGGCTGACAGTGAACCACTCCAGCCTTCAAAGTTCATCAACTCTATCACCCTCAACTGCGGGCATCGCTATGATCTTTTGGTGCGCGCAAAGACTTCACCGCTTCTCGGACTCAATAGTGGTAAAATCGGCTCAGTTTGGATGCGTGCTACTGGCCTCCATGGACTCCCGTGGACTAGAGGAACTGCAGCAACTGCTGGTGAGGGATACAACTACGAAGGGCTCGCGATTGTATCGTACGAAGCGGAAGACACCGCGGAGCCAACTTCGAAAGCAGTCACCGAAGCGAGGACCGTAGATGAATTTGACTTCCTTCCTCTATCGCCCAGCACGCTACCATCGACCCCATCAGACCGCACCGTCCTCGAATTCAAGATGCAATCGGCTCTCGGGCATTTCGCAATCGACGGAGGAGACTACCACCACTTTGTGGCTCCAAGCGAGCCGCCACTTTTTACGATCGCGGGTGGGCTGAAGACCGAGCAGTTACCTGTTGAGGCCAATGCCCGCAAGATCGAGTACGGCAAGCACATTGAGGTTGTGCTCGTGAACGTGAAGGACGAGCAGCACCCCTTCCACATGCACGGACACGCCCCCTGGGTCGTGGGAAGCGGCGTAGCATCGATCGAGGATATCCGGAACAACGCGTTGCCTCCATTGAAGCTCGTCAATCCCATGATCCGCGATGTCTATACAGTCCCCCAATGTACGTCGGACGGCAACGGTGGCTGCTTGGATGCGGGGTATGTGGTGCTGCGCTTTAACGCCGACAACCCGGGCGTATGGATCATGCACTGCCACATCGACTGGCATCTGATCGCAGGTCTCGGCATGATCTTCGTGGAGGGCGAGGAGCAACTGCAGCAGAAGGGTGTGAGCGCATTCTCCAACAGTATGTTGAGCGTCTGCGGGGGGATGCACCACACCAACGCGACATCACCACCACCAGCAACGCTGTAGTCGTACTGTAGCGCTTTCGGTTTTTCGGTTCCTGCCGTAAACTTTGTATGCAAGCCACACAACCGTCTCTTCGGATTTCCGGACAGCTTCAAATCGTGCTTTTAGCGATACATGTATATTCTTTGCGCTTGACTCTTTGCGGATGCCTATATGCTTTGCACTTCAATCTGTAGACATCTTTGACGTTCAAACAGCTACAAAGAGTGGTACATCCAAGTTCCTACAGGAAATTATATAATCTGAGGAGATAAGTGATTGAGGTGCGTACCTACCACTATTTCCTCAAAATTCATTTTTACTTCTAAGAGAGAGGGTGATACTCCTCAATAACATCGCACTTCTGCTAGATGGTTAGCCACACACCCTTGGTACGCTTCTGAGTGCCCTTAGAACGCTTCTGGAGGCTGGGCGTCCTGTGCTCAGTGCTGCCTTGAGTTTGTCTGTGGAAAAAGTGCGCCATGCTTTTGGCGGGATGATTCAAATGAAAATGGAATGTGTAGACCACACCGTGGCGGTACTTCAATGTGACGGGCGCTCCCTCCTGAGATGATGTCCCTTGATATCACTAGCCCAGCGCCGACGCTACGCGGCGGTGATTTTTTTTAGTTTGTTGGCGCTTCGCTCGCTATGCTCGCTCCGCTATTGGAGCAGACTGCCTACGCTTCGCTACTGCAGTGGCGGACCCGTTCCGCTCGCCTCGTCGGCTCGCTGCACTACTCTCAATGTCAGGTTAGTATTACAGAGGCCGGGGCGGGTCCTGCGGCCCCGCAATATCGTATGAGGGGGTCGCCTTCGGCGACGGAGCCGCCTTCGCTGCGCTCGGCAGCTACTCGTACTTAGTGGGAATCGTACTTAGTGAATAAGCGTGACGATTTTGTGACGGACGGACAGCGCGTCTTTCTGATTGATTCTTAGGATGATTCCACAAGGGTATCAATTTATACGGTCTGCAGTTTCTGGGTGGTATCTGTATTGCTTTTGAGGTTGCCGTTGGCTTCTCGTTCCCGCAAAATAGTACTCGTTTCATGTTAGAGTGGAGCTTAAACGCCGAGGAGATACCCACTAGAAGCAGCGCAACGAGGATGATCGCCAATGTTGTGATCCATATCCTGAGCAGGTATAGCAGGCGACTAACTGAGACGGTCCGATTCCGACGATCCGGGCAGCAAAGTTCAACAAGTTCTCCGTCATTCGGACAGCACATCGGCAGGCTAAGATAGATTGGCTACGTTGCCAAACGATGCTCCCTTTGAGCTCCTTTTGCTCCATGGCTCCTGCTTGTTGGGCCGTGCAGCCACTCGTGGCGGCTCCCAACGCGTCGCCACGCTCCCAGGAGCCGACTCGAGTTCGAGAAACCTTCACCACAATATTTTCATTCTGCAATTTGCATCCTACCGTCGACAGCAACTGCTCCACTTCAACGCACTTCGACGGTGATTCACGACATGCGGCCTGCTCTCTTCTCTGCCTTTGCAGCAGCCTTGCTGGCCATCCACCTCGGCTCCAGCGCTGCCGATGTTGTCACCTACGACTGGCGTGTACCGCCTCATATGACGGCGTCTCGATTCAATCTCTCGGTATCAACGGGAAGCCTTCGGACCAATCTGTCATCGACGTGGAGCTGGGTCAGGAGGTCGAAGTGCGGGTTACGAACGAGCTCAACGAGCCTACGTGTCTTCACTGGCACGGCTTGAAGCAACTCGGCACTCAAGAAATGGACGGAACGTCGGGGCTTACGCAATGCCACATTGACCCAACGGAACGGCGGTGTATCGCTTCACACCCGACAAGGCTGGCACATTCTGGTGGCACAGCCACCACATCGCGCAGTATGCGTATGGTCTGCGCGGTCCCTTAGTCGTCCACGCGCCTGCTAGCGAGCAACAAGAGTGGGAAAAGGATGTCGACGGCGAGTTCATCATCCAAATGGCGGATCTCTACCATAGACCACCGCAGCCTGTGCGTATGTGGGACAACATCCTCATCAACAACCGCGGACGCTACAACTGCACTGCCGCGGCGCACCACAACTTCACTGAGTGCACGGACAACCAGCCGCTGTCGCATTTCCGCTTCAAGGCCGGCAACAAGTACCTGCTGCGTTTGATCAACATGGCAGCGCTGTCCCCGATTCAATTCAGCATCGACGACCACATGCTCCAGGTCGTTGCAGCAGACGGCGAGCCGCTTCAACCCTCCAAGCCAATCAACTCGGTGACTCTCAACGCCGCACAGCGCTACGACATTCTGGTTCAAGCGAAAGGCTCGCCCAGTGTTGGCAAGCAGCAAGGCGGGAAACAAGAAGATGTTGGCTCGTTCTGGATGCGTGCCACTGGGCTGCACGGTCTCCCGTGGACGAGAGGAACAGCGGCCGTTGCTGGCGAAGGCTACAACTACGAAGGCCTCGCGATTGTATCGTACGAGGCTGAGAGCGACAAGGAGCCGACATCTCAGCAGCAGATGAACACGACTACCGTGAGCGAGTATGACTTCACGCCTCTCGTTCCCGTGGTTCTGCCCTCGACACCGTCCGACCGCGCTGTTCTCCAGCTCAAGATGCAAAACGGCTCGGGATATTTCGCGATCGATGACGGTGACTTCAACCACTTCACTCTCCCTAGCGACCCACCGCTCTACTCGATTGCCGCCGGTCTGAAAACCGAACAGCTTCCTGCCTCGACCAACGCGCGCAAGATTAACTACGGGGGCCACATCGAAGTCGTCCTAGTGAATGCGAAGGACGAGCAACACCCGTTCCACATGCACTCGCACACCCCGTGGGTGGTAGACAGCGGCGTGGCCTCGATGGACGCGATCCGCAACAACACGCTTCCGGCACTCCGCCTTGTAAGCCCAATGAAGGGTGACGTGTATACTATTCCTCCGTGCACTTCGGACGGTAATGGGGGCTGCTTGGATGCCGGCTACGTGGTAATGCCGACAACCCCGGCGTGTGGATCATGCACTGTCACATCGACTGGCATCTACTAGCTGGCCTCGCTGTGGTCTTCGTCGAGGGTGAAAAGCAACTACAGCAGAAGGGGGTGAACGCATTCTCCAACAGTATGTTGAGCGTCTGCGGAAGCGGGAGACACTTCGGCAACTCGACGTCCAACTCAACGATGGTGTCGTAGATTCGCGTAAGTAAAAACTAGAAGTATACGGGCCAAGCAGGAAGAAAACTTCAAGCGGAGGCATCACGCCGAGCGTCAACTATTCTACAGTCCGTTACTCTATGACAAGAGCGCTCGGTTTTCGCTTTGCTGAATCAAAAGGAACTCGTTTTCTTTCGTTCGATCGTCCGTCGACTACATGTCATGATTAATTTTTACCGCATCTTTACGGCTCGGTAAACCCAGCCAAGACGAACAGCAAAAAAGATATTCACAACGGCTCCGGCTACTTGGATGATCCATGATCCAAGTTGGATCCTCGGAGCTGCTGTTTACGGCAAGCCAGCGTAATTTGAGCCCCCATGGCGGCTGGGAACTTTGCAGTCGATCGGGTGAGTGGAGCCACTGGCAAAGATCCACTGGCCATTGTAGCCTCTTATCAATAGTGGCGTTAGCGTGGACTAGCTCAATTCAAGCACCGCATAATGTCCATGTGGGTGCTCGAGGGTCTGTACATGTACACATATTTTAGTGTTGACGGCCCCTTCTGTACGCCAGATAAAGACTCGTGATCCAACAGTGTCGTGGCTTTGCCAGCCTTTCAGCGACAAAAGTCCGTCACAACCCACTTTTTGCACAAGATTCCGTCGGTGCAGGCTGCACCGACGGAATGTACGCTGTGCTTGGACGTGGCGAGTTTACAAAGTGGACTCTCTCACCACCTCTACCATATCGCGGCCGTTCCGACATCCCTACATATTCCGACAAATAGGACACATACCTAAATTATTAACCAAATGTAGGTTGTTCTCTCCAAAATACAACAGCGGTGAAATTGGCGATGGTGTTGAACACAAGCACAAGCAGCTAATACTAAGTGTAGTAGAAGAAATCAAAGAGTCTAAGAATGGTTACATATATTAGTGCAGTCCGTCACCTTCTAAGATGCTGTACCTCGGCAATCATGCCGGTTGTTGCAGCACGAGTAGTCTAACGTCCTGCCACTCCTGTCCATCTCATTCGAATTCACCAGCCTCGAACGCGGGCCCACCAGCGAGGTCATGACGGTGTTGCTGGGGCCTTGGGCTGCATCTTATCCGTGGCAGTGACGCGCATGTGGAAACCCAGCACGGGTCCGCCGCTTTCACCGGCGTTGGTGGGCCACTTGCTGCATGTAGCCTGACAGACGCCCCGCTTTTTTAACTTGCTCAACGTGCGGTCCTGTAACCACGCACACCCGCCCACCTTCTTGCCCTTGGCCTTGGTCGTCTCGCTACCGGTCGTGTCCACGGTCACGAGGACCACCTTGCAATTGACGGCGACGATCTTGGGACGCATGACAGCCGCACGAGCAGTAGGACTTGCCGAAGCCTCAGGAGTAGTAGCCCTCGACGGAGGCGGAGTTGTGGACGCTGTGTCGGTGACCTTGTTGTTGGCCGCCACCGCAGCTGACCTGCTGGCCGAGCTGCCCTTGGTGCACAGCGCATCCGCTCACCAGGCAGCCTTCTTCAGCTCTACTCGCTCTTGATCATCTCGCCGTCGCGCAGTTCTCGCCGATGTAGTTCCCTCGTGCAGCAGCTCCACGGTGCTGCTCGCCGCGTGCACGCGCACCACCTTCGCGAAGCGCGCCGCGGCCTCAAAGGCACGGCATGCTCCAGCCCACGACGGGTGCTTGAGACGTCATGCTGCCGAATGTCCTCGAACGCGTGCGCCGTGGTGACGGCGTTGCGCGAGAGCCCCACTTCCCCGCTTGCCGTCGTGGTCACGATCGTGCCCTTGGCCGCGCCTGCGACGCGTGCCGCCACACGCGTCGCAGCCCTCCTTGGTCACTTGGTCGCCATGTTCCGAATCTTGAGATGACAGATGACCAATCAAACCTTTTGAACTCAAACCTCCCGTCCTACTTTAGGATACATCCTACTTGTCAGAATGGCAAAAATATTTGAAAAATATGTTTGCTACTTGACTTTTGTAAGCACATATACATATTTAGGCCAGCCTTCCGACAAATATTTGTCGGAAAGTGTCGGAACGCGTTCACCTAACCCTAACGTATTGCATTGGATAAAATATCCACACCAGGCAAAATGATAGGCTGTAATTCAGGTGGAGATCAGCCATAAGTTATCAGTCGGAAAGACCACTATATTCATGCATAAGCAGCCGATCTCAAGATCGCTTTGCAGGGGTGTACATGTACGGAGCTACGACGGCTTGGCTCTGTTGCTTCCAGATGATATCTAATTGTCGGCTGAAGTTCGGTGCCAGCTTCAGCACGGCACTCCAATCCCAGTTGAGATCCACCCAAGCGCTGCATATTTCGAGTGTAACTTCAGCGGGGTAACATGAGCCAGTCCGATTTTCCCTGGCGACGAGAGCTCCGCTGCTCCAGCAAGCTGCTGGCCTTACCACTCGAGTCGATCCTCATTCTGCATTTTGCACTCCACCGTCGACAGCGGATACCCCACCCCACTCGCAGTAGGGTCCACAAGTCATGCGAGCCGCTCAACTGACCGCTGCCACGGCTGCCTTGCTCGCGCTCCACCTCGGCTCCAGCGCCGCCGACCTCGTCACCTACGACTGGCGGGTCACGAACCTCAACGTCGAGTACGACGGCGTCTTCATCCACTCGCTCGGAATCAATGACAAGCCTGCGGACCAGGCCGTCATCGACGTGGAGCTTGGCCAAGACGTCGAGGTGCGCGTCACCAATGAGCTCGACGAGCCCACGTGCCTCCACTGGCACGGCCTCAAGCAGCTCGGCACCCAAGAAATGGACGGCACGTCGGAAATCACGCAGTGCCACATCAGTCCCAACAGCACTGCGGTCTACCGCTTCACGCCCGATAAGGCCGGCACGTTCTGGTGGCACAGCCATCACATGGCCCAGTACGCGTACGGTCTGCGCGGGCCGCTGGTTGTTCACGCCCCTGCGAATGAACGACAGGACTGGGAAAAGGACATCGATGGGGAGTTCGTGATCCATATGGCGGATCTCTACCACCGCCCGCCGCAGCCTACGCGCATGTGGGACAACATCCTGATCAACAACCGTGGCCGCTACAACTGCATCGCCGCCGCGCACCACAACTTCACCGGGTGCACCGAGGAGCAGACCCTGTCCAAGTTCAACTTCGTGCCTGGCAACAAGTACCTGCTGCGTCTCATCAACATGGCCGCGCTGTCCCCGATCGTCTTCAGCATCGACGACCACGAGTTCCAGGTCGTCGCCGCCGACGGTGACCACCTCCAGCCCTCGAAGTTCATCAACTCGGTCACTCTCAACGCCGGCCAGCGCTACGACATCGTGGTGCAGGCCAAGGCCGCGGCCGGCCAGAACCAGAAGACGGCCTTCTGGATGCGCGCGAACGGCCTCCACGGCCTTCCCTGGACGCGCGGAACGGCTGCGATCGCTGGCGAGGGCTACACGTACGAAGGTCTGGCCATCATCTCGTACGGATCGGAGAGCGAGGCCGAGCCGACGACCACCAAGCAGGCCAACCTGACGACTGTGAACGAGTTCGACTTCATGCCTCTCGTGCCTATCGCGCTGCCGGAGACCGCCTCGGACCGCGCCGTGTTCGAGTTCAAGATGCAGGACGGCAAGGGCCACTTCGCCATCGACGGCGGTGAGTACCACCACTTCATGTACCCGGAGGAGCCGCCGCTCTTCTCGATCGCCGCCGGCATGAAGACGGAGCAGCTGCCGGTGGAGGCCAACGCGCGCAAGATCGAGTTCGGCAAGCACATCGAGGTCGTGCTCGTGAACGTCAAGGACGAGCAGCACCCGTTCCACATGCACACGCACTCGCCGTGGGTCGTGGGCAGCGGCGTGGCGTCCATCGACCAGATCCGCAAGAACCAGCTGCCGGCCCCGCTCAAGCTGCTGAACCCCATGACGCGCGACGTGTACACGGTGCCGCCCTGCACGTCCGACGGCAACGGCGGCTGCCTGGACGCCGGCTACCTCGTGCTGCGCTTCAACGCTGACAACCCGGGCGTGTGGATCTTCCACTGCCACATCGACTGGCACCTCGAGGCCGGCCTCTCCATGATCCTCGTGGAGGGCGAGGAGGAGCTGCAGACGAAGGGCGTCAGCGCCTTCTCCAACACGATCCTCAGCGTCTGCGGCGCCAACAGCAAGTTCCACCCGGGCAACAACGGCACCTCCATTGCCGTCAACTAGACTTACTTAGACAACGTTAGCTTCAACTTGCACAACCAATACTATTGGTCTAATAGACGCCCAATGACCAGTCAAATCACGCTACATTTTCAACCAATCACATGATTTAATATAATGAATTACTTAAGTATGAATTGCGCACGGATCATCGAGGTCATGGCGGAGGAGCAGCAGGCGACGACGTTCAGCGCGGCGGAGGCGGCCGTGTACGACCGGCAGATGCGTCTGTGGGGCGTCGAGGCGCAGAAGCGGCTGCAGAGCTCGCGCGTGCTGGTAAGCGGGCTCAGCGCGCTGGGCTCGGAGCTCGTGAAGAACCTTGTGCTGGCCGGCATGGGCGTCACGCTGCACGACACGCAGCGCGCGACGTCGGCGGCGGCCGCCTCCCAGTTCTTCCTCTCGGAGGCGGACGTGGGCTCCAACGTGCGTGCCAAAAGACCCCTCTCACTCTTAATTCTTGCTTCAATTGACCCAAATCTGACGCTACGACGCTTTGACTGCAGCGCGCCGAGGCCTGCCTGCCGCGCGTGCAGGAGCTCAACCCGCTGGTGCAAGTCTCGAGCGAGACCAAGCCGCTGGCCGAGTTACCGGATGAGTTCTTCACGCAGTTCACGGTCGTGTGCCTCGTGGGCGCCGACCTCAAGACGGAGCTGCGCGTGGACGCACTGTGCCGCGCCGCAGGCACGGCCTTCTTCGCCGCGCGCAGCTTCGGTTTTGACGGGATCGTGTTCGCTGACCTGGGCGCGCACACGTTTCGCCGTAGCGCCGTGGGGGCCGACGCGACGCCCAGCGAGCCCGTGATCGTCCATTTCCCGACGCTAGAGCAGGCCCAGAAGGTGCAGTGGAGCTCGCTGCAGAGCGCCCGCAAGCGCGCGCCGCAGCTGCCCCAAGTCTTCGTCAAGAACCAACGTGAGTGTTGCATGAAAAGTGGAGTGAGTTATAGTAGTTGGTGCTGAATGTGTCTGATGACTACTGTGTGCAGTGCTGCAGGGGTACAAGAGCCAGAAGGGCGTGATCACGAACAACCACGAGGTGGACTTTATCCAGTACGCGAGGGAGCAGTTCGCGGCCAATGGACTGAGCGAAGACTATCTGACCCCCAACGAGCTGCAGTACGTTGGGAATGCCCTACGTTTATTTCCGATGGGCTCGTGAACTGATAGCAATGGCTGTGTCTGTTTGCAGGGCGTTGGTGCGCGTTGCGGACGCAGATCTTGTGCCGGTCTGCGCTATCGTCGCCGGAATCCTGGGCCAGGAGGTCATCAAGGCTATCTCGCAGAAGGACGAGCCCATCTGCAACTACTTTTGCTTCGACGGCGTCACGGGTACGGTGCGCCGTATTGGTTAGAGGCACTAACTTGGTGAACAATATAGCAGCTCCGGAGCCAAAGCGCTCAAAGGAAAATGCAAGTATTTGGTGAGTTTGAAGTTGTATTCATGGTGGTCATATATTCGGATTTGGATCCACGGCACTGAGCGATTCCTGGGGGTGGCAGACTTAACTGGACGCGTCAGTATCATTTGTACGTGTGCATACAACATCGCGTTCTTGTGGGCTACATGAATGTAAAAAACATAAAATTCTATTGTAGTGGGCACTGCTGAAGACTTGTTCCACCTGAACACAAAAGTCTATATCCTACGCCGGGGTATCAAGCTTCGACGTCCATCTTGTTGTTGCCGCCCGCCCTCTTGGCCGAGGCGGCGTTGGTCTTGTTCAGCAGCTCCTGGTTCGCCTGCACCACCGTGTTCTGCAGGTGGGCCTGGATGGCCGCGAACGGGTCGCTCTTGAAGCTCGAGTGGGTCTGCACGGCCTTGAGCTGGCCCAGCTCACGCACCGCCAGCTTCTGGCGCTGGCGGCCGCTCAGGGCCTTCTTCTTGGTCTGGGCCTTGTTCTTCGTCTTCTTCTTCTGGTCGTCGTCCTCCTGGAACAGCGAGCTCTGCAGCTCCTCCAGGTCGGCGAACACGCCGCTCTCGCTCTTCTTGGCCTGCGTCTGCTGCTCCTGGGCCACCTTGGCCACCATGCCCATCTTGCGCATGAAGGCGGCGCGGCGCTTCAGGCGCTTGCGCTGGCCGCGGCTCAAGCTCTGCCCGTCGCCGGCCACGTCCGCGTCGTCATCGTTCTCTTCGTTGTCGTCGTTGGCGTTGGCGTCGTCTTCAGGCTCCGCGCCGAAGGTGGCGGCCACGGCGGCGGCGCTGAGAGAGTCCGCGGGCGCCTGCGGCTGCTGCTTCTGCTGGCTCGAGGAGGCCTTGGAGCGCGCCGCCACGCCGTGTGCACGCGCCTTCTTCCGGTGCTGACGAGCCATGGTTCGAGTGGAGGTGTGGAGGGGATGGAGAGAGCGACTCGAGCTGGTGTCGCAATGTTGCAGTGGCCAGTCATATGCAGACCTGTGATTGGCGGAAATAAAAAATGGGTACGTTTTTGGTTCGATGTAGCCATTTGTATGACACCCTGACCAACTGCAGTTGGTGCAGGGAGCATTGCCGATACGCTCGTCGTAAGCTGATAGCAATGTTCGTGTTTGTTGGCAGGGCGCTGGTGCGCGTCGCGGACACGGATCTCGTGCCGGTCTGCGCCATCGAGGCGGGAATCCTGGGCCAGGAGGTCATCAAGGCCATCTCGCCGAAGGACGAGCCCATCTGCAGCTACTTCTGCTTCGATGGCGTCACGTGTTCCCGGCGTAGAGGAACCATTGGCGAGACAAACAGCAGCCCCGGGGCACTCGTACAGTGTAGTACCTGATGAGTTTGAATTGAGCTGATGGCCATATATTTGGACTGGATCCAAGGCGGCGCTTCAAGAGCGCGATTCCTCTCGATGGCAGGTAGCCCCTTCTCGTGCTAGTGGATCAACCGTGGGCCCAACATGTCGACCGCGTTGGCTACTGCGCGCGCGAAGACAAAAGGGAAGCGCATGCTTCGAAACGCTCTTGACTCCTACGGCGATGAAGACACGTCCCTGTCAAAGTGGAACGCCAGGAAGAAGAAAGCAGTCGAGGAGGGGAAGTGGGTCTGGAAGGAGAGCGTCGCGAACGCAAATGCAGCGATCAAGAGCAGGTTCGACAAGGAGGAGGTGCAGTCGTCTCTGAAGGCGCGGTTTGTGGATGTCCAGGCCGCAATGGAGGAGGAAATGAGTAGCGCCATCCACGTCGATCAGCACGGTGGGCAGCTGCTTGGGCCAAGCAACCCCCAAGACAACCGGTGCTCCTGGAGGTAAGACTGCTCCATTTTGCGGGTCTGTTGAACCGTAGCTAACTAGTATCTGCCTATGATTTAGAGAGCGGATCGGCGGTAAGATGCACCACTGCACCAACCTCCCCCCTCAAGAGAAAAAGAAGAAGACGGATCTGCAGGAGACACCGTCAACTGCACCACTGGCTGCCAGCAAACGCTTTTGTCTCTGGCACGCCAAAGAGTGCCGATACGATGACCATCTGATGGAGAAGTCAAGGGTGATTGAGATACCCAACGAGTTCGGCATGTGCTTGTCCTGTTACGAGGTCACCGCCGGAACGCTTCGCGCTACTCTGCAAAAGGTACCTCCAAGGATCGGCGCACTGAAAATCCCTGGCGTCTCTGAGACGAGTGCTCGCAAGGAGCTGAAGCGAGAGGCGATGTTGAAGTTACCTGGCGCAAAGTCGTCGCTGGATGGTGAGGCAGGACGAAAGCTGGGACCAACAAGTGTGTGCACGTGGCAAAAAGAGCACTCGGAGGTCAACTACGTGTGGCGATGCAGCAACCGCGTACTGATGCACCCCGTGCTGCGTGGGTCGTATCTCCCCTTCTGTGGTTTCCATGCTCCGCGATGCATCCAAGAGTACGGGAACAAGGGGAAGAAGGAGCAGGCGTGTCCTTTGATCGACCGCAAGAATCGATACGGCATGTGCCGCAACCACTTGGAGGCGCATCTGAGCACGCTAAGCCTTGAAGAGCGTGGGGGCGTCTTGCTGATCGATTCCGACTTCGATGTGCCAGGCATCAAAGAGTGCAGGAAGGAGGAAGTAGTGATCCCGCTGGTGCGGCATCCTCTAGCTCCGAAGTATCCGCCACCACCAGCATTTGACCCAAGAGATAGTCCTAACTTGCCCATGGAGACAACCCACGCTGTTGTGATATTGCCATCCCGCTCACCGCGATCCCCATTGGACAAGATTGTCAAGAAGGTGCGCGTGCTCGTGGAGACAGTCATTCGTGAGGTTCTAAACCATCCCAACCCTGTGTCAGTGGTCGTGAAGGACGTGATTTGGCGGGTGCAGTTCTTGCGAAGAGCAGAGGTTGTAGCTACTCGCATCCAGCGAATCTTTCGAGGCAACCGTGCTCGCCGACGAGTACGCCTGCTACTTTATGAGCAGGCGGCAATGGATCGGATGAAGGCGTGTCGAGTGCTTCAGCGATTCGTGCGAGGTTTCTTGGGGCGGCGGCGGTTTGAACACGAGCACGAGAATGTCCACAATGCTGTTCCGCACATCCAGCGCCTTCTGCGTGGCGCTTTGGAGCGCAAACACTTCCGAGAGCTCTTAGCTGCTATTCGTCTCCAGCGCAACTACCGACAGTACCGCCAGCGCCTTCTTGCCCGGGCCTTCAGGGAGGAGATTGCGTACATGCAGGCGCTTCAACGTCAAGCCGACGCCAATTACCTCGAGATGGAAAAGCAGATGAACACCTTCAGGCGGCTTCGTGCGCGCCGAGTGCTACGCGCGCACATTGTGCGGTGGAAGCGGCGTCAAGAAATGCACGAGCAGGAAGTCGCTGAACGCCTTCGCAACTTGCTGGGGACCGTCAAGATCCAGCGCCAATGGAGGCGATACCACCGCTATATGATCATCAAGAAGCGCTACGGAAGCGCGCAAATGATTCAGAAGCGAGTCCGTGGTTGGCTGACGAGACACTTTTGGCGTGGGGATCCAGCTTTGCACTTCGTCAGGAACTTTGTCAATCCACGCAGCGGCTTCCAATACGGCAAAGTTGTTCTGGAGCCACAGCCTTCAAGGTCCTACTCGTACCCGAGCTGGAAAATACGAGCTCAGTATGGCGCCTTGGCGATTCAGCGCGTGTTCAGAGGACATCTCGGGCGGCTGGAAGCGAATGAGTGCTGGGCTGCAATGTTGAAGCGATGGGAGTGGCTAGGCATCACGCCGACGGATTCCAGCGGACAACTTAGTGACACCATGACGGTGGGCCATCAGCGCTACGGGTTCGTGCTTCCTTCTTTCGCTTACCACAAGGATAGAAGGCAGCACATGCGACCTATTGCCAACGAGCCCGTGCCGAACCGAGGACATGCGTACAAGTATCAGTGCATCCTGGACCTGATCAGCGATCGTGACGGAAAGCGTGGCTGGAGTCTCGCAAAGGAGGAGATATACGCGAGACAGCTGAAAGAGGAGCAAGAGTGGCTGAGAGCGGAGGAGGCTCGACGCGATGCTAGAGAGGCTGAGATCGCAACAAAGGCACTCAGAAGACACATCGCGAGCATTCGAGATCCGCTCGAGCAGTCGATGCCAGTATCGAAGGCAATTTTCCCACTTGGCTGTCTTGTGGATGTGGTTGGTAAAGTGGAGGGCAAAACAACTCTACGCCGAGCAAAAATCACGGCAATTCACAAGGAGGGTGGGGTGAACCAACGACTATCGGCTACATTCGACGTCGAGTACATTAAAGTAAATCCATATTCTGGTGTGATTTTATGGCCTGCTTGAGGCGTATCCATTCACTAACCTCCCTCCCCAATTTGTTGTTGTATTGTAGCCTCTACGAAATTCTTACGGGCGCCTTGAGGAGAGTGTTGAATATCGCGTGGACGTTGCGCGGCTTCGGCATATCGCCCTTGTTTCAACAGAGCTCACGGCGAAGCAAAATGCTGGTGAAGTTATTCAAGCCGCGATCGATGGGCTTCGACGCGAAATTGAACTCAGCAAACGTAATACCTCTACAACATCGGTAAACGGGGAAGGTGAGAGTGCGATGACATGCGTAGATGCCATTGCGGAACGGCTGCGAGACTGCAGGGAAGGGCACGACCTGCTGTACGATCAGCGCGAGTTCGTAGATTTTGTTTTTAGGAACGTGAAGTTGCTGAAGATGAAGTGGCTCGAAGTGATCAGCCAAATTCGATACGGCACACGCACCATCAAGGAAGCAGCGCCAGCGACAACCCAGAAGGTCTTGTCAATGCTCCATCCAGAGTTTGGTGGCGACCGAGCTCGAGAAGAGGTAGCTGCGATTCACCCGATGCCTGAGCGTGCGCAGGTTATCGAGGAACGAATGATGAAGCTAGGGTTCGAGCACGACTCGAAACAAGCCGATCCATACACAGACAGCAGCAAACCCGAGAAGAAGGAGGTGGCCACCGCGGAAACCACTAGACCCGAGACGACACCAGTGCAGAGGGAGGCAGCCCCTGGACCTGGTAGCAGGTCTACAGTAGACGATATGATGCTGTTTCGAGAAGACCCAACTCCTCAAAACTTACAGGACATGCAACGTCTTATCTACGAGCTGAAGGTGCGTACATGTGCTGGGAATTTGGTGTGGGCTCAATTCTAACAAGCTACTGAATGCATAGACTATCCCTCGAGAGGCAAGACGCGAACAGATTATTCATATCGCCTCTCGACAGGCCCATGCTTATGTCTGCGGCCATCCTGCTTGCGGGAAATGTTTCTCGTACGTAAACAATCTCACTTTGAACTCTGCGTGGCACTTAGTTAACTATACTTATGCTCTACTTGTAGATCAAGGAAGGTGGCGCGATTACACCAGTCAAAATCGCACGAGGGTCGCGAGCGCCTTGCCAGTGCCAACCCCTTGGTGGATCAATACTTGCATTCGTATTGGCCGCAAGGAGCTCCATGGACTGAAGCGGAGCACCAGCGAATGATTGGCTACTTCGGATGCAGTCATCGAGGGTGTGAAAAGCTTCAGTTTCGTTCACAGCGAGAGCTCAACAGGTATACACGCTCACCATTATAGAAGATTGCAATGTATTAATCATGTTAATGCTAGGCACCATCATCGCGAGCATGGTATCGACGACGACTATGAATCCGGTAGCTCCTGTACAACGAAGTCTCCCCTACCTGCACTGACTGAAGAGGTTACGACTAAGCGCTCAACTATCAGTCGAAGCGCAATCTGGCTCGGTACGTACGTCGTGTGCCGAAACTTAGAAGCCAAGCTGGGCCTGGCAGCCGCCACGCTTACCAATCCAAAGGCCTGCGCAGTCCACGACAAACCCGTCCAGCTGTGCACTGCCTGCTTTCTGCAGCAACGAAGACCAGCGTTCCCGTTCCGACTGTACTCAGCTATGGCAGTGCGCAAGCAAATTGATCCTGGCAACGGACCGCTTCGAATCGAAGCCGAAATTCCGCTAGAGGCTTCCGAAGACGAAGAGTTCATGATCTTTCGCGACGATGATGAAGAGTTTTGTCCTGCAGTGAATATTTGGGGCGTTTACTCGCTCGGGGCTCCGCCAAAGCGCAAGGGTAAAGATAAAGTCATACTCCCGGACCCGCTGTCATCCGTTTTGTATCTCAAGGTTTCTACTATCTGCCGAGATGCTGTTGGCGAAGCCTGGATGTTTGGTCACGTGCTAGCGCACCGAAAGAGGGCGGGCCCACGGGAGGCTGGGCGCGAGGGAGACGAGAATGAGGTTGTGCCTGACAAGGCTCGAGGCCTGGTGTTCGCACTCCTGAGCCAGATCGTAGGCTCTGCATCGATCCACTACTGCTCCAAGAATGTGTTTTACCGGAAATACTACTCAAAGCCTGGTGGGGGAAGCGAAACTATCAGCAGTTCCAGTACACCTGCGACTTCAACGAAAAAACGAGGCAACACACTTGCGCGGAATTTATTCTGTCGACCAAGCCATCCAACCCAAGCCAACCAGAACGAGATACAGGAGGATTGAAGCTGCAACCTCTATGTCTTGCCCAATCTGAGAACGAGCACGATAAATCCAGGGTACTGGCCGCTTTGATGCAACGCTGCTGACACGGTTGACGTCGAAGATGTTGTTGTCCACCGGGACGTCGTGCAATACTTCTGTGTGGCACAGCGTTGGCCACTCCAGTGTTTGGCCCGCCGAGGTCGAAGCTGCAGTGCTGCAGCTCATTCTCACTTGCGAATTTGCTCACTTCCAGCAACACCATCTCCCCCCCCCCCAGCTTCCTGCTCGTGACCATGAAGATCGCTCTTCTCCTCGCTCTAGCTGCTCTCGTGACTGCCACGCACGCCGCTGTCCCTGCCGTCCCGACCGACCGAATGGCCGAGTTCCTCCAAGAGAAGGCCGCCATCGAGTCCGAGCTGAGCCAGTGGAAGCAGAGTGACGCCGGAGCGTTCGCCAAGCAGCATGGCTTCATGCCATCCACGTCTTCGAAGTCTGCTGGTGGAGCAGAGGACGAGGAGCTGCGTCGATTCTTCTTGACCAAGCTGATGATCGAGGAGGCTCAAGCGACGAACCCCGAGGCTGTCTTCTCCACCGACACCCCGTTCTCGCTCATGACGGAAGACGAGTTCGTGAAGTTCGTGGGGGCTTCCTACCAACGCGGATCTGGTCTCCTGACGGCTACGGCCTCTGCTGATGTGGCTTCCAACTCGACGGAGGCGCCCAGTACGGAGAAGGACTGGACCAAGTCGGGATGCGTCGCTGCGGTGAAGAACCAGGGGCAATGCGGCTCATGCTGGGCGTTCGCTGCTATCGCTTCGCTCGAGAGCGCCGTGTGTATCTCCGGTGGTGATCTTACGACGCTGTCGGAGCAGCAAGTGCTGGACTGCGACACGGCTTCGTACGCCTGCCAAGGAGGCTTCCCGGGTGATGCGCTCGAGTTTATCCAGCGCTCCGGCGGTGTCTGCACTGAAGATGCCTACCCGTACGTGTCTGGCGACTCGGGCGATCGCGATATTTGCCAGAAGACATCGTGCAAGCCCGAGGCCGTGGCCATCCGCAAGGTGGTGTCTGTTCCTGAGTCCGAGAGTGGCCTGATTCAAGCGATCAGCGGCCGTCCCGTGGCCGTCGGTGTCGCGGCTGGCAACCCCACGTGGAAGCAGTACAAGGGCGGCGTCGTCTCCTCCTGCACGTCGACGGATCTGGATCACGCTGTGCTGGCGGTGGGCTACGGGGGAGGCAGCGACGGCTCGACGCCCTACTTCAAGATCAAGAACTCGTGGGGCACCCAGTGGGGCGAGGCCGGCTTCATTCGCCTCAAGCGCGGGTCTGGCACCGGCAGCTCTGGCACTTGCGGAGTCATCGGCCCCAAGTCCGTCTACCCGCAGCTGTAAGCAGACGTCAGTCAGCTCGGCCTCGATACAATTGCTTGTCAGAGACAGCTTCAACTTGACACTGAATTGAAGCTCTCCTGACCACACGTTTCCAACTGCCGATATCTTGTAGTTTGTATGCACCATGAAGGGGCGCGATCCGTGTCAAAGAGACCCTCCTTCGAGATCTTGGATCTTGTGGAGTCATTCGCCAATCCTCGCCCAAAGATGACGACCATCTCGCGTCGATCGTGGCGGAGGGCGGCACTGCGTGCCCTCGGCTTTGCGGCACTGCTGTTCGCCTTGGTGCTTGCCCAAGTGACCGAGAAGTCGACTCCTGCGACGTCGGAAGGTGGCTTTGGGCCTGCCGGGCCTCAAGAGCACGAAGGGGTCGAAGCAGGGGGAGAGAAGGTGGTAGAGGAGCTCGAAGCAGAGGGCGGTCGCGTGGCCATCGTGGCTGCTGTGACCATCTCGACGTTGGTGGCCATCTCCATCTTGTTCGAGATCTCGACGGTGCAGCTGAGGGAGCACACGGACGAGCTCAACATGCCCTTCGTCAACACGGTCTTCAGCGAGCTCACGACGCTGGGCTTCATCGGTCTGCTACTATTCGTCGTGACCAAGATCCAAGTCTTGCCGTGGCTCTCGCGGAACGTCTTGGGAGGCAGCGCGGAGCTGCAGGAGATCATTGAGAGGCTGCACATGGCTCTGTTCTTCTTCATCGTCATCTTCCTGATCTTATGTCTCGGGTTGCTACGTCTGGGCATGAACGTGCAGCACGAGTGGAGAGAGTTTGAGCGCAGTTGTGCCGACATTCCGTCAGTGTTATCTGAATACGCGTTGGCTACCGAGCCGCCAAAGTCGTGGCTTGACCGCTTCTCGTGGCACCGAGCTGCTGCGGCAAGGAAAACGGAGCGTGAAGTGGTCTACTTGGCGCTTCGTCGTCGATTTATGGACTACCGTTCTAACCATCCAGACAAAGAGACCGCACGGCAGTTGGCCAAGGAGTTCCAGCTTCAGAGCGATGACACGCGGTTCCCGTTCAACGAGTATCTTTCGATCATCTCTGGCGAGGTCATGGGGCGGCTTATCCAGATCGATATGGCCACGTGGATCGCGCTCGACGTCGTCCTTGTGGTCATTCTGTGCTTGTGCTGGCACACTGGCCCGCGCGGGGAGGTGGCGATCTTGCTCGCCTCGGGCTTTTCGTTGATTGCGCTGAACGACTTTGTGTATCGCCGCGTGAACTCGATGCGGTGCTTGCTAACGCCTCCGAGGCTTCAGACGGACGCTGAGAGACTGCGGCACAAAAGCGTGTGGCGTACTCAGCACGGGTTACCTCCGATTTCGCGACAACAGTCTACCGAGAAGACTTGGCTGCTGGCGGACTCAGAGGAAGTCGGCCGAGACTATGATGATTCCCACGGCTGGGCTCCGCCCTACGTTGAGCTGTTGCCCAACGGTGGGCGCGACCTCTCTGAGAAGGAGCTGAAAGTTCTCCAGCGGAGTTTGATCGGCGCCGGATGGGGGAACGGTGTCCTACTTGCGCTGTTCTCCACGCGCATGGTGTTCCTGCTCACAGCGCTGCACCTTTCGACTTTCTTGCTGCGTGAGACTTATCAGATCTCCGAGTTGTTCGGCGACCACCCAGCCTTCGCCGCTCTGCTGTGTTTCTTTTTCCTGATCCCAAGCTTCGCCGTGCCCTTCATGTCCACGCGAATCGCTCGTGACGGTCTGCTGGCGTTCAACGTGGAGCACATGAAGGTGTCTCGCGTCATCGTCCAAGTGACGCGACTGTTGCGCGCGCGGCAAACGCTGCGGACTCTTCGCTTCGTCGCCGAGATGAAGATCCATCTACGCGAGAACGCGCGGCGGAACAGCCAGCAGCTCAAGCTCAACATCGAGTTGATGCCTGAAGTGCCCATGCCAGCCCCGAGTCGACGACGCTCCAGCATCATGCCGATCGACGCCAGCGCCAGCTTCAAGGCTGCGCGTCGTCGCTCATCGTCACAGCTGGACCCCACTGTTACCGCTGGAGTGCTGCGGTCCATCCAAATCGTGCCCCCACCACTGAAGCTGTCGCCGAGAGCCACAGTCGCAATGGAACCCCCACTGTCTCCACTAGCAGCGTACACTTCACCCAGAGAGAAGCGTGGAGACGCGTACCGTCGGGAGATGGAGCGGCGTGAGATCCACACCATTTTCTGCCTGTTCGACGTGGACGGCTCGGGTTCCGTGTCGCGGGAGGAGATGGCAAGCTTGCTGCTTGCCATTACGCACGACCTGGACGATATGCAGCTCAACCGGCTGATGACGGACATCGTGGCGGAGGAACTAGACAGCGACGACGAAAGCCTCCGCCCAGAGGGGGCCATGGTGGAAGGTCCGCAGGAGATCACGTTCGAGGCCTTTTACAAGTGGTGCAGCGCGAGGATCCAGGAGAGCCGCCACTCCAAGGAGGAGCTGGTCGAGGAGATCTTCCGCATGGTAGACACGGACGGCAGCGGCACCATTTCCGTGGATGAGTTCGTCTCCATCTTCAAGACGCTGGGCCAGGCGCTCGACCACGACGACGTGCGCGAGCTCGTGTACCAGATGGACCGCAACGGCGACGGCAAGATCGACCTGGAGGAGTTCAGCAAGATGCTGCAGAAGCACGAAGTGTAGGCGTCTTGGAACATGCAAAATCCGTCACTATTGCACCATTAGTCTACGGACATTGAGGGGGGGGGGGGGCCACTACGCCAACCTACCAGGACATCCTCCCCCGCTAATACAAGTACGTATCATAGTTAGTAGCAGGCAACTCACTCACTCACTCACTTACTGGTCACTCAGCTCAACACAGCCAGCTCCGTCGTTGACCCCTTCCTTACAGGGTGAAGTTGCCACTGCACACGCTGAGCAGCATGTTGGGCGAGAAGGCGGCAAGACCTTCGTCGTGGAGCACCTCCTCGGCCTCGACGAACAGCATGCCCAGGCCCAGCACGAAGTGCCAGTCAATGTGGCAGTGCATGATCCAGACGCCCGGGTTGTCGGCCTTCATGCGGAACACGACGTAGCCCAGGTCCGTGCACGCGCCGTCCGCGTCGGTCGAGCACTCGGGCACCGTGAAGACGTCGTGCTGCATGGGGTCGTCGAGTCTCAAAGCCGTCAAGTTGCCGGCGATGATCGCGTCACGCGAAGCGCGGCCGCTGCCGACGATCCAGGGCGAGTGCGCGTGCAGGTGGAACGGATGCTGGTCGGGCGTCTCGTTCACCACGACGACCTCGACGTGGTCGTTGTGCTTGAGCTTGATGGCGTTGGCGGTGGTGGGGAGGTCCTCAGTCTTGGCGCCTGCAGCGATCGTGAAGAGAGGCGGCTTGGGAGGGATCTCGAGCGTGCTGAAGTCGCCGCCGTCGAGTGAAATGTAGCCACGGAAGGCCGCCGGGTTGGGAGGGAGGACGCCGAGCGTGAACTCCACGACGATGCGCTGGTCGGGCTTAGTCGGGAGCTTCACAGGCACCACCGGGGTGTAGTCGAACTCGTGGATCGACACCTCCGTCGCCCACCTGGACGTCGTCGGGTCCGCAGTCGCTCCGCTCTGATAGTCGATGATGGCGAGGGCGTTGGGGTTAAAGCCCTCGGGCACTTGGTCGGCCTCGCGCGCCGTCCATGGGACGCCGAACTGCGAGTCCACGCGCAGCCAGAAGGAGCCGAGCGCCGCCGTCTTCTTCTGGCCGACTTGGCTCTGGCCTTGGGACGCGGAGGACTTGGCCGTCACCAGGATGTCGTAGCGCTGAGCCACGTTGATGGTCACCGAGTTGACGAGCGTGGACGGCTTGAGGTAGTCGGTATCGCTGGCGACCACCTGGAACGTGTGCCCGTCGATGGACACCTTGAACGCAGCCATGGCCGACGTGTTGATCAGACGCAGCAAGTACTTCTTGCCGGGCACGAACTGGAACCGAGGCAGCGGACGGCCAGGGCCGCACTCCAGGCCGTTGGCTTCGGCCACGGTGCAGTTATAGCGGCCGACGTTGTTAATCAGCACGGTGTCCCAAATGGGGGCGCCCACGGGCAGGTCGTGATACCAGTCGGCGAGCAGCACCGTGTACTCCTTGTACACGTCCTTCTCCCAGCTCTGCCGCAGCTTGGCGGGGCAGTGGACGATCAGGGGCCCGCGCAGTCCGTAGGCGTACTGCACTTCCTCGTGGCCGTGGTACCAGAAGGTGCCGCACTTGTCGGGTTTGAACCGGTAGACGGCCGTCACGTTGGGCTGGATTTGGCACTGCGTGATGCCCGAGACGCCGTCCATCTCCTGCGTGCCGAACTGCCGCAGCCCGTGCCAGTGGATGCACGTCTGCTCCGTGAGCTTGTTGGTCACGTGGACCTCGACCTCGTCGCCGAAGGTCACCGAGATCGGGTGCTGGTCGCACGGCTCGTTGTTGATGCCGTAGCCCAGAGCGCCCCGCACGCCGTCGAAGATGGTCGTGTTGAGCGTCGTGATGTTCCAGTCGTAGCGGACGACGGCGGCCGAGGCTTGGTTGGCGCTGAGCAGCAGGAGACCCAAACCGGAGAGAAGACGCATCGTAGTCGGACGGTGGACAGAGCTTGAAGGTTGAAGGTTGGTACTGCGGACGGAGAGCCGAGGTGGAGCGAAGCGAGGCAAGTCGAGTCGAGTCGAGGCTTGAGCGGGAGGAAGTGAATTCCGAAATGAGCAGAGGAAGTCTGCGCGGACTTCGGCTGCGACTGCGAAGGGTCCGAGTGCCTTGCCAGAGGATGCGGCCACTTTGGTTAAAGCTTGCTTCAGACTTGATTAAGGTTTTGCTGTCCGTAAGACCTTCACCTTCAAGATCAAGATCGTTGAGGCAGCGATCAATCGGATCACGCCCTTGAAAATTCGAACCCGTGTGCAGTGCACCGAATATCTGGGCTAGCAGCCCCAGAGTGCAGCATGAAACGCAGCAGCAGTGACGAATGAAGCAAAGCCCGTCCACCCACGAGCTTGACGACGTGGGTTGCGACGTCAAAAGACCAATGTACTTAGCCAGACATCAACGGAAAGCTTTCACACACGCGGGTGTCTCTCGCAGACCTGCATCCGAGCTCGAAGGCCCACAAGTTAACGCTGCGGATCTTGTCGAGCTAGTCGCGCCGTCATTCGAATCGTCAATGACGCACTGTTCTCAAACGAAAACGCCCAAGACCTCGACCAGCGAATCCTGATTACGCACGCTCGAGGCTTACCACCGAAATTTTGGGGGGTCTGGTGTCTTGGCCGTTTCAGGTCCGATCTGACCTCTGCGGTGCCTTGCGGATCCATCGTCAATGCAGCCAAACTGCGAGTCAAGAGACCTCTTGCGGTGAGCAGAGACTCTGGGACGACTTCAACGCCCTGGCCGCCACTCCTTTCCAGCACTTCACGCCTTCAAGCGCTTCAAGATCAAAAAGATCCGCGTGCCTACCTGCCTGCATGCTGCTCGCCCACACTCATTCTCCAGTTCGCCTCGCACCCACAACGCCGCCTTCCTCCCCACTCCAGCCATGGGACTTCTTCTCCGCCTCCTCCTCGGCTGTCTGCTGAGCCTCGGCGTCTTCACCTCCAAGCTCCGCGCCGACGCCGCCGCCTGCTACGAGTCCGTGGTCTCGTACGACTTCCGCGTGACCTACATCTCCTCGGCCTTCGACGGCGTCGCGCTCACCTCGTTCGGCATCAACGACCGCCCGGCCCACGAGGCGCTGATCGACGTGACCCTCGGCCAGCAAGTTGAAGTGACCGTGACCAACGAGCTGGCCGAGCCCACGTGCATCCACTGGCACGGCATGAAGCAGCTCGGCACCCAAGAGATGGACGGCACGTCGGGCATCTCGCAGTGCTACATCCCTCCCAACGCCACTGCGGTGTACCGCTTCGAGCCGGACAAGGCCGGCAGCTTCTGGTGGCACGCCCACCACTCGACGCAGTACCCGTACGGTCTCCGCGGACCGCTGGTGGTCCACCCTCGAGAGGACCAACTTCAGTCTTGGGAGATGGACATCGACGCCGAATACAACGTCCAACTGGCCGACATCTACCACGGTCCGCCCGGCGTCCCGCCAATGTGGGACTCCATCCTCATCAACAACCTGGGGCGCTACAACTGCACGGCCGCAGCCTCGCACGGCTTCACGGAGTGCTCGGAGGACCAGCCGCTCACGCGCTTCCGCTTCGAAGCGGGCAAGACGTACCTGCTCCGCCTCATGTGCATGAGCGCGCTCGCCCCCTTCGCCTTCAGCATCGACGACCACGAGTTCCGCGTCATCGCAGCGGACGGAGACTCGCTCGAGCCCACGGAGCTCATCACCAACATCACCATCAACGTCGGCCAGCGCTACGACCTGCTGGTGGAGGCCAAGACCGCCACCGATGGACGCATCGGCTCGTTCTGGATGAGAGCCACGGGCCTCAATGGTCTCCCATGGACCGCAGCGACGGGGGCCAACGCCGGCGAGGGGTTCAACGCCGACGGCCTGGCCATCATCTACTACGAGGAGGACGACGACTCGGAGCCGACCACGCAGCGCTGGAACGAGACCACTACAGTCGGCGAGTTCGACTTCACCCCCGTGAACGCCACCACGCTGCCGGAGACGGCCGACGACCGCGTGATCGTCGAGTTCCTCTTCCCCGGCATCGGCCAGGTCGCGATCGACGGGAGCAGCTTCAACCAGTTCTTCGTGCCGGAGTTCGCCCCGCTGCTCAGCATCGCCGACGGAATGTCCGCCTCGGAGCTCCCAGTCACGGCCAACGCCCGGTCAATCACCTACCGAGACTACGTGGAAATCGTCCTTGTCAATGAGCAGAACGAGCAGCACCCGTTCCACCTGCACGGCCATTCGCCGTGGGTCGTGGGCAGCGGCCAAGCGACGTTGGCCGAAGTGGAGAGCAACAGCTTGTCGCCCCTGAAGCTCTCGGGCGCCATGTTCCGCGACGTGTACAGCGTCCCGCCGTGCCCCACGGACGACACCAACGCTTGCACGGGCGTGGGTTACGTCGTGCTGCGGCTCGAGGCCGACAACCCGGGCGTGTGGATGATGCACTGCCACATCGACTGGCACCTGGACGACGGCTTGGCCATGATCTTTGTCGAGGGCGAGGCGCAGTTGCAAGAAGCGGGCGTGGCCGCCTTCTCCAACAGCATCCTGAGCGTCTGCGGCAGCAACTTCACCGGAGCTTCGTACGACACCAGCATCACCGTCACCGTGCCGTAATTCAGCTTAGCTTAAGCTCCGAGAGGGCGTAGCTCTTCCAGCTGATAAGACCCCATTAGTGAGACTGCTTCCCCTCCGCTCCTCGCCTCTCACTTTCGCGTAGAAGAGCTTCAGATGCTGCCAGCAAGCGCTCGCGCCATTCGTGAGTGCGCGTAATGGGATTGCGCGGAGACGATGTGTTGGCCGGCGCCATTGGTGGAAATGTACCACCACCAGGTCGATAGACACAGCACTTGATGCCCATGGGGACCAAGCAGACAGCGACCTCTGTCTGTACGGCGCCGGATACATCGGACGACGAGAAAAAGAGTCCGCCTTGGACCATTCGCCAATCGACTCTCTCTCGGATAGTCTTCAGACACTCTGCAATTACAATGACTCCTGTTCCTCCCGGTGCTAAGGTGTGGCTCGTGACGGGCTGCGCTTCCGGCTTGGGGCGCGAGGTGGTGCTGGCCGCCTTGGCCCATGGCGACTGTGTCATCGCCACTGCTCGCAACCCGGAGCGCCTCGCGGATCTGGAGCAGAAAGGCGCGCGGACGCTGGCGCTGGATGTGACCGCCAGCCAGGACGAGCTGCACGCGGTGGTGGCCCAAGCGCTCGGCATGTACGGTACCATCGACGTGCTGGTGAACAACGCGGCGTATCTGCTCGAAGGCGCCATTGAAGAGTGCAGGTAACAGCCACTGAAGTCTGAAGTGTGGATGAACCTACACTTTTTAGGGTCACTGTGGTGATGCTTTCTGACCCGAAACCGTTTCCGATATCTCAGTGAGCAGGAGGTGCTGGACCAGTACAACACCAACGTGTTCGGCATGCTGCGCGTGCTGCGGGCCGTCCTGCCTCACATGCGCGAGAAGCGCGCGGGCATCGTGGCGAACGTGGGCTCCGCTGGAGGCTGGAAGGGCATCCCGGGCATCGGACTGTACGGCTCGACTAAGTTCGCCATCGCTGGGATCACGCTGGCGCTGCGGGAGGAGGTCGCGCCGCTGGGCATTGAAGTGACGGTCGTGGAGCCGGGCGCCTTCCGCACGTCCATCCTGGGCAAGGGCTTCGTGCCTGCGAAGCACCCGATCGACGACTTCGAGCCGCTCACGAAGCCGCTGACCACACACGTCGCCAGCTTCAGCGGCAAGCAGCCGGGCGACCCGGCCAAGGGCGCGCAGCTTATGGTGGAGGCTTTGACGAAGAGCGGACGCTGCAAGGGCAAGACGCTGCCCAGCCGCCTTCTTCTCGGCAAGGACGCAGTGAAGCTCGGACAGGGCGTACTGGAGCAGAGCAAGCTCGAGCTGGACGAGTGGGCGGATCTGGCGAGCTCCACGGACTTCCAGGTCGCCGGCGAGCCGTAGATCAAACGAAATGGTTGGAAAATAATAGAGAATCTCAACGAAGTGAAGTGCTTAGAAGGGTTAAGCATCCGGAGTGGACGTCGTTGAAGGACCGCATGATGTGTCTTCAATCACCCGCCAACGTGGCGGGCATGGTGGACAAATCTCGGGATCCAAGGCCGCCCAGAAATTCGCCGGTGGCGCCCTCTTCGCACTTGTTATTCTCCAATTGCTCTCTCTCTCAACATGACTGAGCTCTTGCAAGTCGACGGCCCCAAGGTGTGGCTCGTGACCGCCTGCTCCTCCGGCTTCAGCAAGGAGATCGTCCTCGCGGCGCTCGCGCGCGGAGACCGCGTGATCGCTACGGCTCGTGACGCCAGCAAGCTCAAGGACCTCGTGGACCAAGGAGCGCGCGCGTTGGCGCTGGACGTGACGGCCAGCGATGCGGAGCTCAAGAAGGTGATCGACCACGCCCTGAGCTTCTACGGCACCATCGACATCCTCGTCAACAACGCCGCGTTCTTGCTTGGCGGAGCCATCGAGGAGTGCACGGACGAAGAAGCGTACCAGCAGTTCAACACGAACGTCTTCGGTACGTTGCGGATGCTGCGTGCTGTCCTGCCTCACATGCGTGAGAAGCGCTCGGGTGTGGTGGCCAACATCGGCTCGGCCAGCGGCTGGTTCGGCATCAAGACCATGGGCGTGTACGGCTCGACCAAGTTCGCTCTCGCGGGGCTGACGCTGGCCTTGAGAGAGGAGCTCGCGATGTTCGGCATCGACGTGACCATCATTGAGCCCGGTTCGTTCCGCACCGCCATGCTGGGCAAGGGCTTCTCGGCCATGAAGAACTCCATCCCGGACTACCTGCCGATCACGGAGGCGCTGCACAACCGCATCAACAGCGTCAACGCGGAACAATCGGAGGCCAAGCAGCCTGGAGATCCGGCCAAGGGGGCTCAAGTCATCGTCGAGGTCCTCACGAAGAGCGGCCGGTGCGCGGGCAAGACCATCCCCAGTCGCATGCTGCTGGGCAACGACGCCGTGAAGATCGGAGACGGAGTGCTACAACAAAACCGCCGCGAGTTCGAGGCGTGGGCCGATTTGGCCGCGTCCACGGACCACGACGACGTTGTGCTGCAGGCCAGACTATAAGCTGGAAAATGCTTTGGCACATGAAGATCCAAAGCTTAAGAATTCGAGATTAAACCAAGTCAAGACTGTGAATAAACGAAAGGAATTCGTGAATCGATTTGTTAGTCCAGGAGATTATTTGTTTGCTTCTGCTTTTACCACTTCCAAGGTACAAGCTCTCCGACGTCTTGAGTCTTTGCTGCTGCCAGCTATTCACATCGTCGCTGCTGCATTTTGCTACAACTTTTTTCACTTCTTGCTGCTCTCTTGGGCGACCGTGCAGTTGGGCAGAACCCCCTTCTTCTTGAGGTCTGCGATGATCGCTTGCGAAGGGATCGCGCCGTTCAGGCAGCCGCCGCAATGGTGCAGAGCGATCACATTGTTGTCACTCGTGGCGATAATCGGGGAGCCTGATGAGCCTTCCTGGGTGTCCACGTAATACCCCACATCGTCCTTGCGGCATTCGGTGACCGTGAGCGACTCGACTCGACCTGGCTGGCCGTTGTACAGCCATGCGATCCTCTTGCCGTAGCCCAACGGATGCTGCGGGATGTAGATGGTCTCGTCCAGCTTCGCTCCAGAGCCTCGGAACTGCAGATAACCTCCCGTCTTCTCATACAGCTCGGAGTAGTTCGCGTGTGAAGTGTTAGTTCCCAGCCGGACCAACGCGTAGTCCAAGTCCTCCGACACTGCCACAAGCGTCGTAGTCGTCACACCAACAGGCCCGGGGCAACCTCCTCGACTATCACACTGTTCGTCACCCCCACAGCTCATCGACTCGGCCATAAACTCCACCTTCGTGTTGAGTGCGTCTTGCTCGTTGCCAATGCAGTGCTGGTTCGTGATGAGATGGCCTTCGCAGCCCACCAACCAGCCCGTACAATAGGCGACCATCATGCCATTCTCCTTGATGATGGAGAGTCTACCCACAGGCTGCGACTTGGCCAGCATAATTGCTCCTTCCCCACTGTTGGTAGAGCTTGGGATGCACGCAGCTTCCACGGACTCATCCGTACCGCAAATGCTCTCGTTGTTGCGGTCATCGTCGTCGGACTCCCATATATTGGAGCTGTTGGTGAGAGGAACTTTGACAGGAATCTTGAGATGCTGCGCCTCCTCCGCCAGCTCTTTGGGTGAGAACAAGTACCCGCCGATCGTGAATCCTCGACATGAAGAAGGGGTGGCGTTGTCGGGGGCTGCAGCTTTGAGGAGTTCAATCTCGACGCCACTCCCAGCAATCGCCGTCGAGTAAAACTTCCCAGTTGCGTTCTTCCCAGATAGCACTGCAGCCGGAGGTGACGATTTCGGGGCCCCAGACGCTCTCACGATCAAGACGTCGGCCTCCGGGAGGTTAAACTGCGTAAAATGCAGCACGTAGATGCCTTTGCCGAGTCCGGGGTTCAACTCGAGGCTGTAAGAAGGTTCGTTTGGCGTTGCCTTCGGAAGCGCCGAGTAGTTGGAGAACTTGCATCCCGCCCCGACGAGAATTGCAACTTCTTGGCCAGTGGTCTGAGCGAAGGTACGCACAGTGGCGAGTGCAGCTAGCAGCAGAGCGAAATGGAACTGCACCATGATCAGACAGCGGAGAACAGCACTTCCACCCGCTGGATGTTACAGGAAGCAGCCAAATCGCAGAGTGTCGTGACGGTATCTACTCGCTCATCGTCGTTGAAGACTTGTGCATGAAAGAAGTGTGAAGGAGAAGATCCTTGTCATGCACGTGACCTGATGGACGAGTAATTCTTGATGTGAAATGGGGCGAAAGATGGTTTAACTGCTTCTGAACGGAGCCCGTTCCGAAAGCTTTTGATTGATTGATCTCGTAGTCAAACTCAAAGTGCATTTGCATGCGTTTACACGATGCACTGAAGCAGCATCCGCCCAGCAAGCTGACGCATCCAGGCTCTTTCTACGCAGCAGAGGCAGGGTTGTGGCAAGTCATTCTCATGAAGGAGGCGTTGAGTGGGCATCGATAGCGACTCGAAATAGCGATACGGAAATGGCTTCCCGAGAGGCTTTTGAGGCAGTCGTGAATTTGGCAGACGAACGCAATGGGGTTCGAACGGCGTGACGAGATGCCGCGAGGAATGGACAGCGTCTACGTCTGGGTCAGCCAGTTTGCGTTCTCGAGACCGATGAAAAACCCACCACGGGATTTCAGTGACGCGGGTACGTTGGTTGCTGCAATAGTTTTTTTTTTCGGTTTCCAAGCACATATCAATCTTTTGCTATATGTTGTACAGTCTTGCTGGCTGAAATTCTAGCTCAATTAGTTCCGGCTTGGGTGCAGCTTCACAACTATCCATCTACACTCCGATTCCAGCAGAAACTGAGTAACTGGGAAACCCTGAATCGTAAGCAATGACACTGATCGCTTCACAAAAATTAGCAGGAATACCAACAAATTATTTGCCGCAGGGAAAGTGTTGACTCGGCTGAAGTGCGGGATTTCTTCCAAGCACCAGGAAGATCTGTCAAACGCTGTGCCAGGCGCAATTGAGCTGCTTCTGATCCAAGTTAAACGAGCTGTACGGTAAAGCACAAAACCTTCGCTGCCTTTGACCGAAAGAAGATACTAATCCATTCAATATGTTCTGCAGACCGCGAACAGTCCATTCTTGCAAGCCAAGCATGCGTCTACGGCGATGAAAGATGCCACCAGTACATCTCCACGCTCGCGCTCTTCAGCTGCCACGTGTTCACCGCCATTGACGCCAACCCCATCGAAGCAGAAGCTATCACCAAGTTCGCTAAAAATCCGCACAAGCGAGGGCTCACACTCCCAAGACACAATCGCCACCTCATTTTCGCAGCTCCTCCAGCTGATGTCGGATACGACCCACGAATTCGACGATGCCATGAATCCTTTTCAACCAAAAGCACGAAGCCGAGCGAACACTGCACCGACCCTCGAGCTCAATACCCAGCAAAGTCGAAACTCTACTCAACCGCTGATCCCCAACTACGCAAAACCGACACTTTCAGCTATGGCGATGGCTCGTCCGGCCAGCGTCGATGCCAAGTCACGGGTGCCTCAAGCTTCTCCGTTCGTGTTTCCGCCGAAAAGTGACCAGATATCACGAGCAAGTTTCCCTGAAAGACCTCAAGCGAGCCAAGACGGCAACAAGAAGTACCTGCCATCGGACACGAATGAATTCCAAGAGGGGTCTTTCGTGTATTTCCTCTCGTCGGAAGCTCTTCCGGCTGAATATTTGTTCACAGACCCCGATGACCAAGCTCAAGTGGCTCGAGTGATCAAGACTCTACCGTCGGGGGAGTGCACACTGCAGCTTTATAGGCGTGTTCCGTCGCAGGACTCGCCTCAGAACAGTCCAAACAAGACGAGGTGCTACTTCGCTACGCCGCACTTCATCGACTGCTGCAGCACACTGCTGCATACCATTCCGAACATTATCTTCGACCCGCAAACAAGCACCTGCGAGTGGCTAGTGCGTGGACGGACGACCAAAACGACGGAAACCAGCGAGACCCGATCTAAGCCAGCACAAAACAACTCGCCACCACCCACCCACCGCCATTTCTACACTCAAGTTCTCACACGACTCACCTTCACTCCAGCGAATTTGGCCGAACCGATCAGTCAAATAACGGCGAGTCTATCTCCAGGCGTTTGTCTGCCTTGTCCAAGCTTTGTTGAATCCTTCCGCGTTCCTTTAGCCCCGACCGTCTTCCCCAAAGTGCGGGTGAGTTTGAAGTTCGAGCTGCCCGAACGATCCCCCCGTTGCAGTCAGCGCCGTCGGCTCCAACTGGTGGTGTGAGGCAAATAGTTAAAGACGAATTACAGCGGTTAAACGGTTTGTACTTTTCACAAGTTGTGTGTGCTCCGCTGTAGTTGCGATGCTACTCAAGCTACCAGCTAAACTATGGACAGGGTTTGTGTTGCAGTGTTGTCACCGCTCCTAGGCGGTGGAGTTGGAAGACGTCGAGTTGGTAAACTCGGTGCCGCAGACACTCAGAATGCTGTTGGCAAAGGCACCGACGCCTGCCGCTTGGAGTTCGTCCTCCCCTTCGACCAGCACCATCGCCAGTCCAGCATCAAGGTGCCAGTCGATGTGGCAGTGGATGATCCAGACCCCGGGGTTGTCAGCTGTGAAGCGGAGCATGACGTATCCGTGGTTCGTGCACGCTCCGCTATCGTCGGTATCGCAGGGCGGGATCGTGTAGACGTCACGTTTCATGGCTCCAGACAGTTTGAGGTTGAGGTTCCCCGCTTGAATGTCCGACAGTGACGCGGTTCCACTGCCAACGACCCAGGGCGAGTGCGTGTGCATGTGGAACGGGTGCTGCTCGTTCATGTCGTTCACCGGCTACCACTTCAATGTGCTTGCCGTACTCAATCTTGCGAGCCAGCGTCGTAGCTGGGAGCTCCTCCGTCTTCAAACCGGCAGCGATAGTGAAGAGCGGCGGTTCCTCTGGAGCGGCAAAGTGCAGATAATCCGCTCCGTCAATCGAGAAGTACCCGAGACCACGACGGAAGTCGAACTCAAGGACTGGGCGGTCGGACGGCACAGTCGGAAGCACGGACACCTCGAGCGGCGTGAACTCGAACTCGTTGATGGTCGTGGTCTCCGTCCAGTCGGACGAGGTCGGGTCGTCTACGTCGTCGTCTTCGTTGTAGATATCACCGTGGCCTTGGTAGTTGAATCCGTCGCCAGCGACGGTCGCAGTGCCCGCCGTCCACGGAAGTCCGTACAATCCCGTGGCTCGAACCCAGAACGATCCGATGGCGCTGCCTGAAGCGGCTTTGGCCTCCACGATGATGTCGTAGCGCTGGCCAGCGTTGATGCGCAGCGTGGTGATCTGCTCGGACGGCTCGATGTACTCGCTGTCGGCTGCAACGACCGACAACTCGTGGCCGTCGATGCTGAACTCGATCGGCGCCAACGCAGCCATGTTGATGAGGCGGAGGCGATACTTGTTGCCGGCTTCAAACTTGAACCGAGACAGAGGCTGGTCCGAGTTGCACTCCGAGTAGCCGTGGGACGCCGCCGCCGTGCAGTTGTAGCGACCGAGATCGTTGATAACGATGCTGTCCCACATGGGCACGACGCCGGGCGACGCGTGGTACAGGTCGGCGAGCTGCAGCGTGTACTCGGCAGCGACCTCCTGCTCCCAGGACTGCTGTTGGTCCGCTGGGGCGTGGACGACGGTCCTCGCAGTCCGAAGGCGTACTGCGTGCCGTGGTGACTGTACCATCAGAAGGTGCCAGCGCGCTCCGGTGTGAACGTGTAGACTGCAGTCCCGCCCGCAGCAATGCCGCATTGGGTGATGTCCGAGGTGCCGTCCATTTCTTGGGTTCCGAGCTGCTGGAGGCCGTGCCAGTGCAGACACGTGGGCTCGTCGAGCTCGTTGGTGACGGTCACTTGGACGGTTTGGCCCAGCTCGACCTCGATGAGCGCGTAGTTGGACGAGTTGCCGTTGATACCGTAACTGGTCATGTGGACGCCGTCGCAGGCCGACGAGATGTAGGTCACGTGCCAGTCGTAGGCGACGATGGAGGTGTCCGCCGAAGAGATGGCGGTGAGGAGAGAGAGGCCCAGCAACGCAGCGATGAAGTAGCGAGCGATGTCCATAGTGGAAGAGGTTTGTCAAGCCCAGTGGAGGTTGGTGGAAGGGTGCAAATTGCAGAATGACTCGGTGAGTCTGCAAGGACTTGGGTCGAATATCCCATCACGTGCTCGGTCTCAAGATGATCTTGAGATCGCCCGTCCAGCGGCTGCAGCGCGGATCCTCGCGACTCCAATCAGTGGAACCGCGAGCTTTGGGCGTACATCACATTCCAGGCCAAGCCAAATTTTTCACTCGTGCGGCAAGTGATCGCCTAAAGGCTACACTCTGGAGTTCGGGGTTTGCGGAGACCACCGGCAGATGGGTCGCGTTGGTACACAGTAGATGAGTTTATCATTGCGGCAATGGCCTTTGCGTTGACTTGCATCCACACACTTGAATCAAACGCCACAGCGGGCATTGCACGACGAAGCGTCTGCGCGTGAATATCCAGGTTTCTTGCCGTCAACGCTCTTCGCCAAGGGATTGAAGCGAGCGTATCACATTCGTAGATGGGGCGACGATATGTCGAGATCGCAGTGTTCAAGGATTTCGGCGGTGCCGTGGTAAACAGCGCCCCGAAAGTAATGACGCGCCCGCAGCTTTTTGCTGTACGCAGCAGCCATCGAGCAGCATGCGCTCGATCCCCGCCTGGTGCGCAGGGACACAAGAGGCTGCGAAGAATGCATGAAGGCGGCAGCGCATCGTGTGGCGTCCTCCTAGCAGAAATGAAATGCGACGAAGCACAGTTTGCTGCAGCATTGCTGCGCGCTTATGCGTCGTGGTAGCACGTGGTGGTGGCATATTATACACCGGCAGAGGGAACGATCACAACAAGTCCCCAGGGCGTCCCAACCCCTGTGATATCTCCGTGATGAACTCCCAGCTTGAAGCTTTGCGCGGCCGGGCCGGCGGCGGTGGTGAAATCTCAAAGGCTACACAAGTTGCCCTGGTTGAAGTGGCCTCTGTCGACTAGCCAATCAACACACGTCATTATGACAGCGGGACAAGAGGCGGTCCACTTTCGACCTGAGATACTGAAATCTCGTTATATTTAGCACCCAATCTACTAGATTAATATCACAGATGACCGTTTTCTGTCAAGGATCGTGAAATAAAGTTCACTTGCTGCTTGGACTTGGACATCCCGAGGAAATCGACCAGGTCATCGTCACCAGCGCCACCTAGAGCTCAGTGGTCCGGATAGCCTGCACAGGCGAAATGTGATGCTATCGCCTTATGATACAGTCACAGTCTGCTCACGCACCTTTGATCCTTTTATGGGCTCGGGCTCATTGGGTCGCTCGACTGATACTGACTTGACCCCTGTGTGCCTGCAACGGACACACTAACGAGGACTAGAACTCCTGCAGTGTGAGTCCAATTTTTTTTTACGAATATTCACCCTTTCACGCCTAATTAAGACAGCGTCCGTGTATTGGACCCCCTCGCATCATTTTGCTGTACGTAACTTTTGGATCACTCGAAGTTTGATGATCCGGATCATCAACGTGCCAGTGATCCACAAGTTGTATATTTTCTGCCGCCTCTGGCACCACCTCCCACGGTGCAGCTCTCCTTGCGGCGCCTTTGATACGACTTGTAGACTCGGATATTTTCACGGCAGCACGCCGCTCACGCTTACTTTGTTGGGTTTGGGCGAAGACAGCGTGACGTCGTTGGGTTCAAGTACTTCTAGGTGGAATCATAACCCAGCGAAGTGGCGACTGGAATTCAAGATTCCGAGGGTGTAGTAACGGAGACTCGCGTTCTAACAACCAAAAAGCTCGTAGGGGCAGAGAGCTATCCCATGTCGGTGATCCCGACCCAATGTTCTCTCATTCTCCAATCTCCCCTGAGCTACTCAGGACTCCTCCTCAACGGACACTCAACTACGCCAAGCGCGCGTCTTGCGAACCATGGGCCGCACTCAGCTCTCCGTGGTCCTGGTCACCTTCCTCACGCTGCAGTCGTCGCTACTTGCTGCAGCCGATGTCGTCACGTACGACTGGCGCCTGACCCCCATTATGACTGCGTTCGACGGCGTGCTGCTTGAAACCCTCGGGGTGAACGGTAAGCCCTGCGACGAAGCCATCATTGAAGTTGAACTCGGACAAGAAGTCGAAGTGCGCGTCACCAACGAGCTCTACAACGAGACGTGTCTGCACTGGCACGGCATGAAGCAACTCGGCACGCAGGAGATGGACGGCGTCTCGAGTGCTTCATTGAGCCCAACACCACTGCGGTGTACCGCTTCAAGCCGGACAAGGCCGGCACGTTCTGGTGGCACAGCCACCACAAGACCCAGTACGCGTTCGGTCTCCGTGGCCCCACGCCCCGGCAAGCAACCTCTGTCCCTGCGAGAAAGAAATTGATCAAGAATTCACCGTCCAGCTCGCGGATGTTTACCACACTGCTCCCACGTTTGGGCCGGCACTTTGGGACACCATAGTGATCAACAACCGCGGACGCTTCAACTGCACCGCTGCGGCGATCAACAATCTCACGGAATGCTCAGACGACCAGCCGTTGGCAACCTACAACTTTCAAGCGGGGAAAAGTATCTACTGAGGCTGATCAACGTCGCAGCGATGGCCCCTTTCGACTTCAGTATCGACGACCACGAGTTCCAAGTGATTGCAGCCGACGGGGAGCCCGTGGAGCCAACCACGCCGATCAACTCGATCTTCATCAACGCGGGCCAGCGCTACGATATCATCGTGGAGGCCAAGAATGATACCCAAGACTCCTTCTGGATGCGTGCGAAGGGATTGACGGGGCTTCCCTGGATGGCACGTTCGGCTGATACCGGATTGCCAGGTTTCAAGGACGAAGGCCTCGCCATCGTCCGCTACAATGCTGCTAGCACTTCGGAGCCGACGTCGAAGCAGTGCGAGGACATCATTACGGTACACGAGTTCAACTTCACGCCAGTCACCCCGGCAGTGCTTCCCACTACTCCATCAGACCGCTCCATTGTCCAGTTCAACATCACACAACTGGGTGGAGTTATCTCCCTCGATGGAGGAGAGTACAACAGCCTCCAGATCCCCGACCAGCCGCCGCTCCTGACGATTTCAAACGGATCGACGACTGCTGACTTGCCAGCGTCGGCCAATGCTCGAGCTCTTGAATACGGCAAGCACATCGAAGTGGTGGTGGTGAACAGCATGAACGAACAGCACCCGTTCCACTTGCACTCGCACGCCCCGTGGGTTGTTGGAAGTGGCCAAGCGTCGGAGGAGGACATCTACAACAACAACTTGCCTCCGTCCAAACTGGAAGGAGCCATGATGGCCGACAACCCGGGAGTCTGGATGATGCACTGCCTTATCGATTGGCACATGGACATCGGCTTGGCGATGATCTTCGTCGAGGGCGAGGCAGAGCTACAGGCGAAGGGACCCGATGCATTTTCGAGCAGTTTGCTGAGCGTTTGCAAGGTGACTCGGAATGAGCTGAGAGATACTCGATAGCAGTAACGGTTTTATAATGTACACAATTGCTACTTTTTTCGGATATGACAACAAGTTTAGTAGTATCAATATGATCACTATTTTGCTGGTCTTATAATAAGCACTAATAACACTGCTACTAATTGGGGACGAAGTCCCCCCTTACATTGATGCACTCACTTTTACTTAGCTTTTTCAAGGGTCCATACCCCCATTTACTTACCTGATATCAGTTTAGAAGAAACGGGTTAGGGCTGACATTCTGATTGCCATTTTTGAGTCAAATTTTTAAAAAAAATTTGACCAACAAATCCTGTGTTTACTGACATTTTCTGTATTGTGACATGGATAGGATTTGAGATTTCACTGCATAAAGATGTGGAGTTTAGTGACCATACGCCATTAAATCGGAGGTACACGATTTAGAGGGCACTTTCCAACCAGAGAAATGCTAATTTGGCTCAGCAACAAGACGACGAGTGTAAAATGCTACAGTTGCGTGTTGCTTGAGTCTTTTAGGGTCGACATTCGCGTGACACGATCGATCGGATGTCGCCTCCAAACATAACTACAGTTGTGTTTGCAGCACATGTATGTTACATCGGTGTCGCCACGTTCAAGTCATGGAACGACACCCACGAACACCCACGACTTCAATTTAAAGTCGTGGGTGTCGCTGAAGTCTTCAAACGATGCTGGTCTCGTTTCAACCATTCTGCACGTGCTCGTTTCAACCATTCTGCATGTGCATACGTACCGTTACCGCCGCATTCAAGCCTTGACGTTGGCTGCATATTATTGCAAGATAGCTAAGGCATAGCGAGTGACCAGTACATGCTCGCGTAAGGGCTTGAGATAGTTGGCAGTGCATGCTTTCATGGTTTCGGAACTTGGTAGCAAACCCGAATTAAGACAAAAGCACCAACTGCTGAAATTTAAGGATACTTCGCTCTAACCAAAGAACCTCGGGCAGAACTGCTATGCACGTTTAAGATAAAGTAACTTAGAATCAAAACTACGTGATAAAATCCAGAGCTTCTCCGTGCTTTAGCACGGTTTAGTTTATCCGCTGTGATGATGTGACTAAATGCCTCGTCGCATACGTTCGTACCCTGATTTAGAGCGGAGGGAACACAGTCAGCAAGCTTATATACGGGAGCGTCAGACTCAGTCTCCTACATTTTATTTAAGAAATAAGATTGGACAGACTCTCGCTGCAAGTTCGTGCCTACCAACCAGACCTGCTCGAGTGCAGCACTCGAAGCGGTAGTGAGCATTCCAGCGAACGGACCCGTTGCCCCAACTCGGACTTAGTTTTCTATTGCGGGGGTCGGGGTAGGGGGGTGGGGGTGGGGGGGGGGGGTGCAACCCCCAGCATGTAAAGCTCGCAATGCACTTCTTACATGCAATGACGAGTTCTTCATGTAGTTCTATGATAATAGTATTCCTAATCGAAGATGTGATGTCAGATCGGAAGCTGCACTGATCTGCACGTGATCGCTTAGACCCAAGTAATCCACAGCTTCATCAGATCCATTGGGAGAGCGGGGACGTCGGCCTGCAGCGGAATCTCCACTGCAGGGCGTCGGCCCCCTAAGCAACTCACGGAGCAACGCGACTGAGATGCTCCACTACTATGTAGTGCTGCATATGAGACTTTCGCACAAATACATAGTTTTTAGTATTAGGGAAACTAATGAGCACCTTCGTAAGCTGGTTGTCTACTGATATGTCCTTCTTAGTTTAGCAGTCCAGTACGGATGTACGGCCACGCAGACTGTAGGCATTTCAATAAGTAGGACAGCATGAAGACACTTATTTATCACTGTGCTTTTATTTTGCAGCGTGCAGAAATGCTCTGTGATAGATTGCAGCAACACTTTTTGTTTCCGTTGCTTCGGATGGATTCTAGGACGATATAATCATTTCGGTCGCATGATACATTTATTTAGGGCGCAGTATGCAAATTCATGTGTCCTCGACGGTAATTCTAGAAACATGGACTACACCACTACACCACCTTAATGTAGATCACCTATTCCCTGAGCGTAAGGCGCACTAACGTTCACAATACAATATACACCACCTTAATATCATCAGTAGCGACATATCGTTTCCACTATAATAGCGCGTGCTTAAATCTTCGGGACGTAACTTTATTCTCTCTCTCCCAAGCCTCCCAAGATATTTCTCGATTGTAAAATATTGTTTACAGCATACGCTAACGGCAAGTATGCCCGTGTTGGGGCTCACATAGCTAAGACTTACAGATCTATACTGTGCAGACAGCAATACTTTTTGCATACGAGTACATGTTTTTAGAACACCACGTAGCCCAGTTTGCAGATCCACAGGTAGAGCTCAATCGAGTCAATCAGCTTTAGCATCGGTCGGCGCGGACACGATTCCGCACAACATCGTCAACAAAACGAAGAAACCCAAAACAAGAGTTGGTCACTGAATTTACGAAATTATTTAGCAATAGCACAATACCGTATTGTGCTTACACAACAGTCGTATTGACAATACGACTGTTGTGTAGCATTAATTATTTAGCAATGCATTTTACGCCCAACCACAATACAATACGTATGCCTACCGCTGTTACTTGCATCGACACTCAAGACTGAGGAGTAATACGATTTTCTTTGTGGGTCAATGGCGAGGTATGATCCGTAGCGTAGCAAGGCAAGTGGACACGCCGAGTACAACGGAAGCCTAATCACGCCGAGTACAACGGGAGGTTCTCACGCTCACCGTTGTTGTCATTCCTTATCGTGTACAGGAACAGCAGCCCCTAGGACGAGCACAAGATGTCCATGACGATCGGCAGCACTGCGTCCCAGTACATGGGGTCTGTGAGCACGAAGACGGTGGCGAACGGCCGCGTGTTGAAGCGTCTGTTGTGCTTCAGCCTATTGGGCACTGAAGTCCAGGTATTTAATACATGGTGGGGAAGTGCTTGTGCGGGTGGTCTACCGTGGTGACCCGTGACCGGCGTAGCCCTTGTCCATGCCATCACGAGCTCGTCATCATGCTTGTCAGCCAGCGCGCATGGGTCATGCACATGCTCGTAGCGGGCGCACGCTGCCGCTTGAGCTCTGCTCAGCTTCCTTGTACTGCCGTGGGTAATGGTGGCGACCGGATTGGCGCCTGCAGCTCCTGCAGCACGTTACGTGCCCGCGTCTTGCTGCAACAGCACGGCGTCTGCGCCGAAGGTGGAGCCGCGGTAGCCAGAGGCGCTGCGGCTGCCGCGCATGGCTGGGAGGGAGGGGGGTCTACGCAGAGCGTTCGTGAGCGCGCTCGTCCTAAGCCGCTGAGCAGCAGAGCTATTCTAAGTAGACCTTCAACAAGCGCACTTACCCCGATATCCGTGCAATACGACGGTCAATAGTTCAGAACCCATTTAGCTAAAATAATGCGGTTTTAAGCCAAATCCACTTTAGAAGGCTCACAGCCCATAGATACCCTATTTGGAAGAGGCCTACTAAAAGACGGGCCTCAGTTTAATGGCTTTCGCACCCTTTGCCGGAGGCTAAGTCCTAGAACTTCTATCAATAGTCACTCGGAACCGTCGGACATTAAGCCTGAAAGGATCTTATACAGAGGTAAATTGCTGCATTTTTGCCCCCGGCAGAGGCAACCATTAAACCTTTCCCTAGCCCTATCCATAAATTCATCGAAAGAATGCAAATCTGAGCGATAAAACAGAGCGATTTCATTATAGGGGGGGGCTTCGCCCCAATTATATCTATACAGCTCGCCCGCCCCTGGATGCTACACAAGTATTCACATTATATCGGTGCCGTGTTGCTATTGATAATCGCAAAATTGGCGTTATTTGTACATTGAAACCCAGCACCCGCTCAGCCACGAACACGGGGACACTATTAGCCTAATCGATACGGTCGCGTTCATTTGGCTCGTGCACTAATGATCGATTCCCATGTACGGGTGTTGTTGCAATATGGTGCCACCCACCCCTGAAACAGGGTGAACACCAATCCCTGGCTGAGGAAGCGGGCAAGAGCGAGCAACAGCGTTGCTCTGTTGATGTACTAGTATTTTCTACGTGTGAAGAGGCGTCCGCGCGGATAGTTCAGAAAGCACCCGAGGGTGTGCTAATAGTTATAGGACTTCGTAAATATGCAAGTATGCACGGTTTGTTGATAGTTGCTGGCGCTCGATCTCGAGACTGGGTGGGTGACAGGCACCCAGTCCACCGACGCTTCAGCTTCGCGACCGGTTATCGACGCCATCACCATCTGTTGGTGTCTAGGAAGCAGGTACTTTTGCAGTCCCATTTCCAGTTTCAACTGTCCCGGTGGCACGTCATCGGCAGGCACATGGGCAGCGAGCGTCGCTGCGACTCCATCTGCATGGAGCGCATTTCCGAAGTCGCTCTCAGGATCACGACATGATGATTCCCCAGTATTGGGACGTGCAGCTTGCGCGCTTCGTTCGTCAGGCCCTCGACCACTGGCCCGAGGTCATTTACATGCTGGTCTTCATGTCGACCTGCGCTGCTGTATGGGGCCTTGGTGGACGCATCACTTCAACAAACGAAGACGAAGACATCGACGCCGACTACCACAAAATCGTGGGTGTGCTGCGCGATGTGCTGTTCCTGGCTCAGCCCGTTGTGTACGCGCAATTACCGCTGCGACTGAACGAAGCTGTCCGCCCGCGACGTGCCCAAGTGGTCTTTATACTCAACCAACCAGCGGAGTACTAAGACCAACCGGCGCAGAGGGAAGAAGCATGCACCGGCACGTTTAAGCTCACGTACGCCTGCCGGGACGGATATGGGCTGAACCAGCCCTCTCATAACATTTATGTTCCCAGCGTTTTTCATTTTCTAAAAGTCCGATTGGCGGGTTGAGCGAGACCTTTGAAACACACTAGACAAATGAATCACTGAATTTCAATATTTTCAAGCACCCACAACCTTTTTTCTATGCCTTGCTCGTTTTCTACGAGCGAATCACGGACAAGCCTCACGCGATTTCATTTAGGCACCTCCTCCAACCACTTCCAGACAGCAGTACGCCCAAAACACGATCCAAGTTTCTTCTCGGCCCAGTCGTACTCCATTCTCGAGCAGCAACCGCAAAATTGTCAACTTCATAATATGCACACCGGTATTATGCAGAGCAGCCTGATTATGCGGGCACTTGTGGTCGCGATACGGGTGTGGTGAGGTGGGTGCCGCTCGGCTTGGAAAATGAAGAATGACAGATCTAAACTACCCTAACTAGAGATGGCGGCTGTACGAGCGCTGCGGTATCGCACGTCTGTTGCCAGGAGTTTCGGCTGCAGTTGCTGGGATGGGGAGATCTGCGCAACTAACCACTGGATGCTGGACGCACCATCGCACCTTGACGTTGGTGGATGGTTTCGTCTTGAAGCTCCGCGTGGCGTGCGAGATGGTTTCGCTTCTGAATTCTTGTGCTTGGCCCTCCCCCTCTTTGGCGATGCCATAAAGGCGAATTGTTCAACCAACGCTCACTCTCGAGGTCTTCAAAGGTGTATGTGATGCCACAACCACCGCACCATTCGGATATCCCATTCGTGCCACAATATCGCTTCGTACATTTGGCACGCTCAGCCCAGACTCATTGTAAATTATCTCTATCGTCTCAAACTTGCCTGAGTCCCTCTGTTCCACGCTTAAGGCCACTCAGTATCTTGCTCGCGCACTTGATATCCAAGTCCAAACCGCCACTTGACAACCGAAACCTCTTCATGAATGAAAACATTCGCCATCATTGGAGTCAAATATTGCGGATCAGAGAACCAACGTTTCCGTCGCTATCACCTGCGGAATCTCCCCACGAGCAGCAAACGATGTACAGCGGGTGTCGGAAATGAAGACACCCCTAGCGTCCAATTGGCATTTTAGTGATTTTGAAGTCAATTTTTGTTCTCATTCTATGCTTAAAATAAAGGTGCAGCGTGGGCAGAGTAAAATAGTGACCGACATATCGACAACATCCTACGAGTATTCTCGCACAATTGATTCTTCATACTTTGAGTACCCACACCCTGTTGTATACCACACTCCTGCATAATAATAGCAAACCGTCTCATTTTCTTACTACGAATTCCTTAAAAAGTCTCAATATTCCAGCACCCGCTTAACCCGTACGCTGGCGCTTGGAAGTTCCAACTTGTCCTTCGTCACCAAACCACCAGTCACGAACCTCCGGTCTCTGAAGATGAGCTTTAATCCACTGCAGACTGTCATTTGAAGCTTGGCGAATGGCGTTTCGGATGGCAATGCGTGAGCTCACGTCCTGAAATTCAACATTTTCAAGCACCCACACCACCTTTTCCAGGTCTTTCTCGTTCTCCTCGAGCGCTTTCTGCACAACCCACACGCGATCACTTTCAGGAACCCATTCCACCACTTCTAGACAGTCGTATCTCGAGAACATGAACAAAATTGCTTTTCGGCCCAGTCGGACTCCATTCTCGAGCAGCCACCGCGTTAACACGAGATTGTTCGACCAAGCCGCTTTCCAGAGGTCTTCAGGTCTGTATGTGTTGCAGCCATGGTGCCACAACCACCGAACCATTCGGACATCCCCTCGCACCATGAGAGCTCTTCGTACGTCTGGAACGCTCGTTTCAGACCCTTTGTAAACGATCGTCATGGTCTCTAACTCGTCTGGGGCCCAAGATCCCCGGGGCCATTGAGTATCCTTCGCGAGCATTTGATATCCACGATCTAGCAGCCACTCGACAATTGGGAGCTTTCCCTTAACGAAAGCATTTGCCATCACTAGCGTCAGATAATTTGGATCGGAGAACCTTTGGTGCATCCTTCGCTGCGATTATGATGTAGCCATTCTACAACTGCTAGGTGGCCATTCTTTGCAGCACTGCACTGGTTCAGTCTTTCTTGTAGGCATGTAGCCATTTTACGACTTCCAAATGACCATTGGTTGCAGCGTCATCCATAGCTTCCGTTGTAATGTAACAAGGCCCAACATTGTGCAGCCATTTAAGTGCGTCGAGTCTTCCCCAACTCGCTAATTTGTCGGCAATCGTCGTCACCTTCGTCTGACCTTGGTGTCCATAATGGCCTGCTATCCACTCCATCACCTCAGAATGTCCATTGTAGGCGGCAGATACTAGCGCGTTGCTTGTGCATACTTCGCCCCCTCCCACCCTTTTATTGACATTGGCGTGAAGCCACTTCACAACTTCGAGATGGCCATTTCCAGCCGCATCATCAATTGCTCCGGAACGCCATAACGCGCTCGTGTTCGTGTGTAGCCATTTCACTATGTCCAGGTGGCCACCTGCCGCAGCATCGTTCATTGCGTAGCCGACGTCACCCCCATGCTCATTCAGCCATTGCACGACTTCCAAATGCCCATTGAATGCAGCTAGACCCATGACACTGGACTTGCCATCTTGCCCCCAGAGCCACTCAACCACATTCACGTGCCCATTTCTAGCAGCAGCACTTAACGCCAGCGCCGATTGTGGTTCATGTCTGTAGGGCCATTTCACCGTCTCCAGATGTCCTTGAGCTGCTGCTTCTTGTAGCGTGTCCGGAAAATCGACTCTCCATGGTCCGCGACGGTCCTGGCGTTTGGACACCATCCACTGAAGCACTTCTAGATGTCCGCCGCGCGCTGCTGATTTGATCGCCTCCTTCCAGTCCGGCGCAGCTCGACCAAGCAGATACTCGAGAGCTCGCACCGAAACACCTTGAGCACATGCAGCGTTGAAAGCTCTTGTCCTGGAAAGTCATCGATGCATTCGTCGATAAGTTGCTCAACCCCCGGCAAAGACTCGTTGGGAGGGAAACACTCCCGCAACACAAGTCGAACCGCAGCGCGCAGTGGCAACGCATCTTCTTCCTCCGTGGCGTCGTTGACAATGCCTCTAAAACTGTGCTTTGACAGAAGTTGATCCTGCGGTGTGCTCAGGTTGATTGCCATATTCAGGTTAAAAACGGGTTAAATCCGCATTCTTAGGATGTTGCAATGAAGACTACCGATACGCAACAGCCACTAATTATCCTAGTCTGCCCCCGTAGAAGATGTACTTCACAATTCTGCAAGGAGCGTTGTACTTATACAAGTACTTCAAAATCTACAGCTTGGCCCAGATCACCGTACAGTAGCCTCCTCAAACTCGACATTTTCAAGGACCCACAACACCTTCTCAAGCCCTTCATCACCCTCGGCAAGAGCTTTTCGCAGAACCCACACGCGGTCTCTTTCAGGCACCCACGCCACTACTTCCACATAACCGCACCTCCAGAAGTTTTCCCAGGTCGACTCTCGGTCCAGCTGAGCTCCGTTCTCGATCAGCCACTGCGTAACAACCGGTTTGTAGCTCCAGGATGCTTGTTGGAGATCTTCGGGCGAGTATGAGTTGCATCCGTGACACCACGGCCACCGAATCATGCGCATATCCTCATATGCCACGAGGGTTCGCCGTAAATCTGGTACACTCACTTCAGCTCTTTTGTAAACAATCTGCATCGTCTCCGGAATGCCTGCGCGCTTGTTCCAGGACTCGTGGAACCATTGGGCATCTTTCGCGCGCACTTGGCATCCACGACCAAGTAACCATTCGATAACTGGAATTTTACCATGCATGAAGGCATTGGCCATCACCGGCGTCAACTATTTCGGATGGGAGAACCAGGAATTCGTCGCCAGTACTTGCACAACCTCCAGGTGACCCCCGCGAGGAGCAAGCGCTGCAGAATCCATGAGATCGGGAATCGAAAACTCACTTCCGTAGACTTTGAGCAGCCATTCCACCACCTCCAAGTGGCCAATTTCAGCAGCTCGTTCGATTGCATTTGCTGCACATACTGCGTGCGATAGTCATGTAACCAGCAGACAACGTCCAGGTACCCATTTGCCGCGCCGTCCATTGCATCGGTGGTACAACCTTCGTAGCGATTGTCGTGAAGCCATTCTACAACCGATATATGGCCATTCGTCGCAGCGCCATTCATTGCTGCCGTGGTGCAGCCATTCTTGCGAGCATGCAGCCACTCTACGACATCAAATGACCATGGGCCACAGCGCCGTCCATAGATTCCTTGGTAACGAAGCCCATGGCATGGTTGGGCATCCATTTCAGGGCGCCTAACCTCCTATGACTAGCAGCAACGTCCGCGGCTGTCAGCCACGAACCATAACGACTATCGATCCACTTCATCACCCATTGCAAACGGCTGCTATGTACGCTCTGTCCGTGCACACTTCACCCCAATACTTTTTTCTGTTGATATTTGCTTCAAGCCACTTGACAACCTCGAGATGACCATTAGCGGCTGCATTTTCCAATGCATTGGAGGTAAGCTCCTCGCCTTCGCTGCGAAGCCAGTTAACAACTTCGAGATATCCACCTGCCGCAGCATTATCCACCGCATCACGCCCGCGAACTCCACGTTCGTGTAACCATTTCGCTACTTCCAAGTGTCCATTTGCAGCGGCATCTACCGGATTGTCGTCACCACCTCGAACTCCTTGCCCCCAAAGCCACTGAACCACAGGCAGATGGCCACCACTGGTAGCAGAACTCAACACCTGCGCCGGTTCTGGGTCATATCCATAGAGCCACTTCACAGTCTCCATATGTCCTTGAGCTGCTGCTGCTGCTTGTAAAGTCCGCGTAAAATCAACTCTCCATGGCCCGCGACGATCCTCACGTTTGGTTGTCATCCACTGCAATACGTGGAGATGTCCACCTCTACCAGCTGCATTAATTGCCTCATTCCAATCCGGTGCTGTTCGATACTCGAGAGCTCGCACCGAAGCTCCTCGACCACGCGGTGTTGAAAGCTTTCTGCCCTGGGAAGTCATCGATGAATTCGTCGATAAGTTGCTCAATCCCCGGCAAAGATTCGTTGCGAGGGAAGCACTCCCGAGCTACTAAGCGAATCGCAGCACGCAGTGGCAGCGCATCCTCGCCCGCCATTGCACCCGTTCTTGCTTCTTCCACAATGACCGGCCACCAGTCAGAGAGAAAATCGCCCTTTCGCTATTAAATCTAAGTTTGTTTGTATTCTTGCGAATTGGAAATATCTTTAAAGCTCGAAGAATGCCCTGACTCTCTTTCCTTCGTAAATACTTGTATGTTTTACTCGTTTCCAACCAATGTTTTCTTCACGCAAACTCCAAATTTGTAGCTTCGGGTTAGTTAGACATCGTCATTGTCCAGCTCCAGCGAGTTGAAGACGCCGAGTGATATCTTCTCCTCCCGTAGCCATCCTCGAAGTTGTTTCTGTTCCATAAAAAATCCCTTCAGCTTCGAGAATGTAAGCTCGGTCGTCTTCATCTTCGTCCACTCGCCAACGCACCTGAACGTCTCACTAAATCAACCTACTATGTTCAAAGCAATTTACAGCGTGGACAGAGTGCGTATCGGCAATATCCTACGAGTGTTCACCCACAATTGGTACTTCATACTTTGAGCACCTACACCATATAGTATATCCAAGACACAGACACCGCTGCCTAATGGAAAAACTCCGCCTCAAATACTCCTCAATTCTTTTCTACTACGAATTACGAATTCCCTGAAACGACTCGGAATTCCAGCATCCACTTATCTCGCACGTTGGCGTTTGGAAGGTCCGACTTGTTCTTCGTCACCAAAGCACCACTCCCGGACCTCTGGAGTCTGCAGATGAGCTTCAACCCACTGCAGACTGGTATTTGAAACTTGGTAAATGGCACTGCGGACGGCGATGCGTGAGTCGATGTCCAAAAATTCTGCATTTTCAAGCAGCCACAACGCCTTCTCGAGCCCTACCTCACCCTTTTCGAGCGCCTTACGCAGAACCCACACGCGGTCGCTTTCCGGCACCCAGTGCACGACTTCCATCTGGCCAAAAGACCAGAAATTGGTCCAAATAGCGTCTCGGCCGAGTCGTAATCCATTCTCGACCAGCCACCGGGTCACGACCGAGAGCTTGGAACAACCTCTAGGCTGGAGCTGTTCGTTGGTGTACGAGTTGCATCCATGAAGCCATAACCACCGAACCATACGGAGATCCCCTCGGGTCATGATGATTTCTCGTACGTCTGGTACTCGCGCCTCAACTCCTTTGAAAAATATCTTTATTGTCCCCGCATTGCCAGGCACCCTCGCCAAGGATCCCTGAGCCCATTGATTATCTTTCGCACGCACCTGATATCCACTCCACTCAACTATCGGCACCCTTCCATACATGAAAGCATTGGCCATCACCGGCGTCAAATATTTCGGATGGGAGAGCCAACCATTGGTCGCTAGCAGTTGCACTATCTTTAGGTAGCCCCCACAAGCAGCCAACGCTGCAGAATCCATGAGGTCGGGAATTAAAAACTCACTTCCGTAGACTTTGAGCAGCCATTCCACCACCTCCAAGTGCCCATTTTCCGCAGCTCGTTTGATTGCATTGGCTGTACAGCCTTGAGTGCGGTAGTCATGCAACCAGCAGACAACGTCGAGGTGGCCATTTCCCGCAGCGGCATCCATTGCATCTGTGGTGCATCCTTCTGTGCGATTATCATGTAGCCATTCTACAACCGATAGATGGCCATTCATCGCAGCGCCATCGAGTGCTGCCTTGGTGCAGTCTTTTTTTCGAACATGTAGCCATTTTACTACTGCTAGATGGCCATTGGTGGCAGCAACATCCATCCATAGCTCTCGGTGTAAGGTAACCTTTCCCATGATTGTACATCCATTTCAGTACGTCTAACCTCCCGTGACTTGCTGCGTTGCCCTCAATTGTCGTCCACTGTCTCGTTCGATAATGACTGGCGATCCATTTCATCACCTCAATATGCCCATTGCGTACTGCAGAGAAGTACGCTCGATCCGTGCACATGCCACCCCAACACATTTGTCTGTTAATATTCGCTTCAAGCCACTGGATAACCGCAAGATGCCCATTAGCGGCTGCAGCATCCATAACATCGGCGCTATATCCCCCGCCGTTGGTGTACAGCCACTTTACCACTTCAAGGTGTCCTCCTACTGCGGCATTCTGCATGGCATGACTTCCGGGAACTCCGCGTCCATGTAGCCATTTTACTACTTCCAAGTGCCCGTTTGCTGCTGCAGCGTCCATGGGATCGAAGTCAGCACCGCGAGCGCCTTGGTCCCAGAGCCACTCCACCACATCCATGTGCCTATTTCCAGCAGCACCACCCAACGCCTGTGCAGACTGTGGGTCATATCCATAGAGCCACTTTACTGTCTCCAGATGTCCTTGGCCTGCTGCTTCTTGTAAAGTCCACGCAAAGTCAGTTATCCACGGTCCCCGACGGTCCTCACGTTTGGCTACCATCCACTCCAACACGTGTAGATGCCCACCTTGTGCTGCAGATTTAATTGCCTCATTCTAATCCGGTGCTGCTCGCCCATGAAGATACTCGAGACCTCGCACAGAAGCACCTCGCCTGCACGCGGCGTTGAAAGCTTTCTGCCCTGGGAAGTCATCGATGAATTCGTCGAGAAGTTGCTCAACCTCCGGCAAAAATTCGTTGCGAGGGAAGCACAAGGCGAACCGTAGCACGCAGTGGCAACGCATCATCGTCTCTCATCTTGCTTTTTGTAGAATAGCTAGCCCCAACATTTTGTCTCAATCCATCAACCAACTGCATACCCCCCAAAAAAACAAAAAAAAAACAAAAAAAAACCAGAAATACAAAACAAACAAACGGAATACGCGCAGCACGGACAAGTAGCAATCATGTGTTGGCAGCTCGCTACATCATAGGCGGTCCTGGCAAAATGTCTTGTATGCTCGAATAATGTCCTGGTGTTTCCAATTCGCTCTGTCCTTCCGAATCGCCTTGGGGATCGCGTTGGGAATTTTCCCATCAAGCATCCACTTATGAAATTACGCCTCCTGCAACGTGGATGCTATCGTTTGCGACTGCGTGTCCTTCGTGGCTGCCATGATCACGGAATGTCTCCATAAGTAGCCAACAACTTTTTGATCATGGTTACGCTCTTGTCCGGGTTGTGCCCAGTCGGGGAACGCTGGCACTTCCCAAAAAAATGCTCGGAAAGGCAATTCAGATTTGGGGACCCGGGCCATGAGGCCCGGTGATTCGCAGTTCTCATGGATAAGCGACGAAAAGAAGAAAAGGGTGTAGCGTTGTTCGTGGAAGAAGGAGATACAGAGGCGAGCGCTCCTGCAAAGCTTCAGGGTTAAAAGTTAGGCATGTATGTTGTCCACGAAGAAAAAAAGAAACGCGAAGCAGGCACACTCTTGACGTCTGGGAATTGAGTTCCCAACTTTTGAATCATTTCGTGCCGTTGTAAGAGATCATCCGCCACTTCTATACCTCCTGTATACCGTTGGCCACCACCCATTTCATTTGCCATTTCAGAATCGGAGAGAACAGCTCCGCCGAGAAGCAGAATAATCGCTTCGTGCGTCAAGGTAATGTTGATTGAAAGCTGTATGCGAAGTGTGCACATTTGTAGATGCAAAGGACGCCATGCAACGACCCAGCACCAACGGCTAGGGACATCGCAGAGGTGCGCAAACGGGGGAGATTCGCAGCCTGCGCGCGGCAGAGTGGGCAAGGCCTGCAGGCGAGAGGAGCGATGAACAACGGCATCACAAGCTGCGCCTCTCGCAGCGGGCTCCACGCCACCACGTCGCGGCGAACACTTCGTAGCGTGATTAGGCTTGGTCGGGTCAAACCGACCGAGCCCGACAGAAATTTGTTCCCGCTAGCAGTTACTTAGTGTGCACGTGATCACGTTTTGACAAAATAACCGATTGAACATGCTCGTGGTGTAAGGTAGTCCTAGTACTTCTCTGGCCCACTTAAGAATCCAATTTAACCTCATTTTTTGCGATCCCACCTGATTAGCTAAATATATGATTTCAACCATATGATTGGGTATAAAGTTTGATTAGAGAGCAAGCTCACGAAATTGCTTAGAAAAACTTCAAAATTTAGACGAATACCACGCCTTCCACACGCGTCCTATGACAGTGAAATGCACAGCACTGTATCGACAGCTAACCAAGCTTTCCCATGATACCATTTTGGTGTAATATCGCCAACAATTGTAGCCACTTCGTAAAAAAAACCTAATGCTACCCAAGATCGGGCTTACAAAATTTGTTCTGTTGTATTCCTGCTGTTTTTGAGCCGCCAATAATATAACGCGAAACCATCAAATCTCAGCTTTCTTTTGAGCTATTTTCTGTCTCCGACAGATTTTTTTTGATTTTTTTTAGAGCTGAAAAATAGAAATGTCGATTCTTAGGTGGGCCAGAGAAGTAAATGATACGAATGCTATAGTTTGACCCGATGGGCATGTTGCAGAGATCACCGTATAATCCTATTTGGTCTGTGATAGCAGCGACGAGATTAGCACCAACCCGACTTCCTCCCGCCACCTCGGACGACTCCAGCTACAGTGTAAACGCTTGATCCTAGCGCCAGGGGCCATCAACTAGAGCTGGAAAGCTCGCGTGGTACTTAACAACGCTGCTGGCCTCGATGAAGATTGATATTCATACCTAATTGAATATACGTGGGCAAAAAGCGTCGTTGGCAATTTTACAATTTACGAAACTCAGGGAGGCAGCAGAATCCTTAAAATACGTGAGCAAAAGGTGTCTAATTGTTAATACAGGTTTCCCCATGCCATCCGGAGCACAGGAATCAAGGAACAGTAGGGCTTCATGTGAACTAAGCTTCGTGCCAATACTTCACCTGTTTTTTTTAACCGAGACGTACGCATGATACCCGATTGGTTGAGGGGCCTGATGGAGACATCCCGTCCGCAAAGGCGATCACGGCAGCGATGAAGGATGTGGCCATACAGTCGTAAAGTTGAAGGAGGCGCAGTTTAAGAAGTGGGCGCTACTTGATACGAGAAGGCCCGATCTGATCTCCAATGACGGATAGGCTGGTTTGCAGGCATCAGGGCATTTGTCCGTTTACAAACAATTTTACGAAAATGCTAACAAGGTCGACGAACTCGTGGGACATTAAACATGCTGCCTCGGTAACAACGAAATAGACAACAACAACCACCAATACCTAATAAGTATGGAATATCGCGGGGGGCGTGGCCTGCCCCACCCCCTTGTCCCTTACGCTAAGTTCCTCGTCTCGGCCAGGCGCGGTGTCTAGAAAAAAAAAATCGGGTTGCAGCGCTCGCGTTCGCTCGCTCGCACAGATACGCCCCCGCCTAATCGGCGGGTGTTGGCGATTAGTAAATGCATCGAGTGAGGCTCGCGGTCGCGTCCACTCGCCCTCACCCATAGACTATAGACCATAATCAGTCAACTCCGTTTTGGTACATATTTGGGATAGTTTTACGAGAAAGCAGTCATATACTTGGACCCAAATATGTACCTAAATGTTACAGAGACATTTCATTATTTGGGACATTTGGGGCGATTTGGGCACATATTTGGGATGCATTATCAGCTTCCACGACTACGCCGAAGGAAACCTGTGAATTGGAGCTGAAAAACTCTCCTTACATGGTTTGAGAACCTGTCGATTTGACGATACGACACCATCGCGAATGCCTCAGCTTCTGAAAATGGTTTTTTGTTTAATGTGTAAGGCGTCTGCTGGATTTCACTAGATATTACATGTAACCGAACCGCATCGATATGCTGCGACTATTTGTTGACGTGTTTCTAATTGAAGTTGCTAACGCAATATGAATTTTGCGACTTTCGGATTTGATTGCACGTTGGTACGAAGTAGGCCGCACAAAGGTGTAGTTTTTTTTCAAATTCAGATATATGGAGTTAAATGATGCAAACGATTGGTGGAATGAGACCAAATTTAGGGGCCTAGCAATTCTACAAAAACGCAAGATGAGGGACGAGGATGCGTCGCCACTGCGCGCTGCAGTTCGCCTGGTGTCGCGGGAGTGTTTCCCTCCCAACGAGTCTTTATCGGGGGTTGAACAACTTATCGACGAATTCATCGATGACTTTCCGGGACAGAAAGCTTTCAACGCAGCGTGTGGTCGGGGTGCCTCTGTGCGAGCTCTCAAATATCTTTTTGTTGTGATCTGGCTTCGTTCGCCGTCATTGCTGCAGCAAAGTGCTGTAAAGATTGAAGTTGCCGCACTTGGAGCGACAAGGATTGTGGGATGCTGCGTAGCAGTAGACAGGTGTTGAAACTGGAGTTGGCAGAACTTGCCGTTGCTGCCAACTCATATTGTGTGTGTAGTTTGCAGCTCAGTCTGAGATTAGCAGGACAGCTCGGAGAGAGCACCGACAGTGTGAAGGCTAACCGAATATAGGAGTAGTAGTTGCGTGTTATCCAGCGACTGGCTATCCTTAGTTTCGTCTTGCTCAAGGTGCTGGACCGTTGGACGCCAAGCAGAGCGTCAACGGAACAGGGTTATAGAGCCCAAGGCCCATCTGGGCTACACGCGTGTCTGGCGGCATCACTTGGAGACCAGCGGGACGCTGGAGAGCAAGTGCTGCATCCGTGAGTTCGAGACTCCGAAGCTTGGAGACCGGTGGAACGCCGGAGAGCAAGCGCGAGCAGACTTGGAGACCGTGCGAGACGCCGGAGAGCAAGTACTGCGAGAAGATGTCGACGAAAGTCGAGCTGAACAAGAATGGGCGCCCAGTGAACTGGCACGGTCAGTGCTGGGCGTACTACAAGAGTATGATGATGATCGCGCTCGAGGACAAGGGAGTCATGGATTACGCGACCGGCAAGAAGACGCTGGCGACGGCCGCGAGCGACGACGAGAAGAACACGTTCGGCGAGTCCCAGGTCAAGGTCAAGCAGATCATCATGTCGTCCCTCTCGATGGAGTTGGGGCAACAGGTGATGACCAAGCCGACCGGAAAGGATATGTGGAAGTACCTGGAGGAAATTTACGAGGGCAAGACCAACGCTGCAACGCGCACGAACCAAGAGATCATCTTGTTCAACAAGTTGCAGACGACCAGGTGCAAACCCAACTGGGATGTGCGCCAACACATCAACAACATGTTCGTGATGAAATCGCAGCTTGCGGCTCTGAACGCAGACGTCAGAGACCCTATATTCATCGACATGTTGATGAGATCACTACCTACCAACTCGCGTTTTGATCGGCTGCGAGGAATGTTTGAGACCGGCGCGAGTGAAGTTGACACGCCGGACAAGTTGAAAGATCAAATTCTGCGGATGGACAGCTACAATCGCTGTGATGGCGAACTGGGTGTAGGCGGTCCAGCCGCAGCTCAGAACCAGACCCCACATCAGGCTCCGAAGCAGAAGCCGCAGCAGCTGCCGCATTAGCAGAAGAACGCTGGGGGCAATGGCGGGTCCAAGTTCGTGAGCCCCGAGCGAGCTGCAGCCGTCACAGCGAAGAAGCTGGACAAGCAGGAAGGCAACTGCTACAACTTTCACAGACCAGGCCACTTGGAAAAGGACTGTCTTAAGAAGACAATTCAGCCCGCGAGCAGCACAGGAAAGAAGCAAGCTACCTACACGAAACGGGTGCGCAAGGGGCGTGCTAAGCCGGACGTCCAGTCGTCCAGTGACAGTGAGGCTGCTGACGATGTGCAATCTGGAAGTGATTACACGGCAACTTGCGACGACACCCTAGGTAAGCCGTGCGCTGAGGATTTTTCCGTCAACACCTGCGCTGACGCCATTTCTGATGACTATTCTGTATGGGAGTGGTGCTTCGATAATGCGGCCAACGTGCACATGGCTTCAGACCGGCGATATTTTACTGACTACGAGCCGTTTGACCAGGACACGGAGTGCGTGAGAGGCTTCAAGAAGAAGTTCGCTGCAGCTCCGATCGCCCATGGGACTGTGCAAGTGGTGGTGAAGAAAGGTGACTTGGACGTGGTGCTCACTCTTCAAGATGCTCTTCACGTGCCTGACAGTAAGAACTTACTGTCGCACTCTCAAGCCGAAGACCAAGGCTTTGCCGTTGAGTATCATGGTCGGCTCGGTGCAAATGTGTACGAGTTATGGAAGGGCGATGAGAAGCTACTGGAGGTTGGACGTGATAAATACGGTTTATTCAGATTTACTGCTCAGAACACGTTCCTGTCGGCGGAGGGTCAAGACGCGAAGCGGCGAACTCAAGAAATGAAGGCGCAACCGCAGCGCGCGAAGCAACGAGCGCAAGACGTGGATCAACGGCTGCAAGGTGGAAAGCTGGTTGATGCAGAAGAGTCCCATGACGCGGGCTCTCCACCACGAGCTTCTGTCTCCGCCGCACGAGAGACTTGGGCATCTGTGCCCACGATACGTCAAGCTGAAGGTGGATCACGATCTGGTGACAGGAATGATGCTTCAGCGCCGGGTATTTGATGACTGTGAAGCTTGCCACACGGGCAAGGAGCGGGAGCGGTCACCTCGAAAGAAGATCGAGCGTGATATCACTCGGAAGAACCGATGCTCAGACGACAACAGGGTCGTGCTCGTCATTGAGGATGGCCTCACGCGATATACGACAGTCTACCCGTTGAAGTCGAAGCACGGACCAGACGTGAACGCGGGGATGCAGCGATACATTGAGTGGGCAGAGCGCCAATTTCCCGGCTGCAAGATGAACAAGGTAGTGACGGATGGAGGAGGTGAGTTTGGCAACGACGAGATGATTGATCGGTACCGCAAGCGTGGGATCGAGTATTTGCCGAACCCTCCCCACAGCTCGCACCTAAATCCTTGTGAAAGACTGCACCAGACTCTAGTCCACATGATGAAGTCGATGCTGAGCGGTGCGGGATTGCCGGACACGTTCTGGACGAATGCAGTGAAGATGGCCACGTTCTTGCGAAATCGTTCGTACCATCAAGCGCTGAAGGACACACCTTACAACTTGATGCTGGGGAAAAGACCTGATCTTCACCGCATCAAGATGTTCGGCGCCATCGCGTATGCACACAAGCCAAAGACCCCCTCGCGGCGAAAGGTCGATGATAATTGTGTCGCGAGTCAGTTTGTTGGGGACCGGTCGCCGCCGTATCGAGGCCGTGTCTGTGCGGGCGAGGAGGAGTAGACGGACAAGAGCAGCAACTACTAAGCAGAGTAATATATGCAAAGCGTTCTGTCTTGTTGTTCCCAAAGCTACATCACGACTGACCTCTTCGCTACTCCTACCTCTCTCGATCCTTATCCTGCGATCCTTGCGTATCTGCGTCTCCGTGCCGCTCATCTCCCGCTCACCCTCTCTGATGACTGTAACCGTTCACTCGGGCGACCCTAGAAGCTGCCCACCATGCCATCCGTCCCCGAAATCCAGCCACGACGCCCTTTCCCTCCGAGGTACCTCCCAGTAGCAGCTTCCGGGTCTTCAGCTTCACGGCGACCCGGCCCATGACCCGCAGCTCCTCGCCCTAGTAGCATTGTAGCATGTAGAAGCACGCTTGTCCGTTCCTAGACGATTCCACTCGTGACAATTGCCGTATCGGATTCCTCGTGGGCTACTTGGAGGGCCAAGCTGGCCACGAAGTGTACTTCCCGAGGGAGCACGTAGTGCAACACGTCCAGCACGCGTCTATCAACGAAGACATCGTGTACAAAGATCGCTACAGCGACAAATACTCGTCCTCTGTAGCCGACTGGATGTTCAACATGGAAGATGTAGGTGACGGCAACGAGGCGTCAGATGAAGGCGCTGCCAGTGCGGCTGATGAAGCAGAAGTATTGGCTGACTTACCTCCGGCCAGAGCCCGCGACCTCAATGACCCAGACCTTCTGGACTACGAGGATCTGGACGAGATGTCCGAGATTGATCAAGACATGGAGATGGAAGAATCCTCAGATTACAAAGTAGGGATCGAAGACTGGAGCGGCATGTCGATGTACACAGCCTTCCCAGGTTCGTCAGGCCGTACCCGAGCGCGACAAGTAGCTCGAGGCGTAGACCAAGTAGTGTCCGGGACTGCCGACGATGCAGAAGCGAAAGAGCACGCTGCACACAGTGAAAACACGACGCGAAGCTATCTCAGCGATGAACTAGAAGAAAAGGCCCCTGCTGACCCTCTCTTGCTGGCTCAAGTCGAAAGGGAACAATTTGCAGCCGCGAACGGAACTCCCAGCCGACGCCGAGGCCAAGTCGAGGCCACTTTTGAAGATGTTGAAGGGAGAGAAGATATTGATGCGGCACAGGAGCCTTAGAGCAATCCCGACCCATCAAGCCCTTCCTCGCATGAGCTGTCGACGTCCGTGAACGGGAGTGAGCCAGACGAAGAGGAACCAAGTCATCGTCAAATTTGGCCCAGGTGATGATGACTGGACCCGGCAACCTCCTTGGGACAGGCTCGACATCGTAGATGCCTACCTGATTGGCAGTCTCCAAGTCGATCAGTCGGAACAAGACGCGGAGGTCGGCGGCCCAACTACGGCCGAAAATGAATCCGCCGGGCACGAACTCGTCGCTGTTGACGCTGGAAACGATATGGACATTTGCATGGTGCCAGAGACTCTCACAGGAAATCAGCGATCTGCGGTCGAGGCTGAGCTGGAAGACGTGCACGAGGCCAAGCGTCAGCGAGACCTCGAAGGACAGCCACGGCGGATGACGCTCCGGAGTGAAGCAGAACGAAGAGCTCCAAAACGACTCGAAGATTACCATGTGTACGCGAGCTACTGCAAGCGCGAGGCCGCAGTGAGCCCCACTTCAGCGCTAAGTGGAACGAGATGGCACATCAAGGACGTGAAAACGCCGCGCAATTACGGTGAAGCCATGCGCTCACCCCAGCGAGAGGAATGACTAGCAGGCATGCGCTACGAAGTAGACGCAATGTTCAGCAAAGGCGTGTTCGAGATGATTGATGAAAGTGAGATGCCGAGCCAGGCGCATCTGCTCTCTACGATGTGGAGATTTCGACCTAAGACGGATGTGGACGGATTTATTTGCACTTGGAGATGCCGTCTGGTTGGCCGTGGTGACTTCCAGGAACTTGGCAGCGACTACGACATGACATTCTCACCGGTTGCACGAATGGTGACTTTCGGAGTGGTAGCCGCACTGGCGGCAAAGCTGGGTCTCGTTTTGTACCAGGGTGATATTGATACAGCTTATCTAAACGCCAAGTTGAAGATCAAGCAGTTTGTGCGGGGCATTCCTGGTTTTCCTTGCCCGAAAGGAAAAGTCTACCGCGTGAACCAGGCTTTATATGGACTGCATCAGTCTGGCGCCGAGTGGTACGAGGAAGTGGACAAATTCCTGCGATCGATGGACTTTCACAACACAGAGACTAAACCGTGTTTGTACGTCTACTACAGAGATGGCGTTCTCGCTCTCATCCCGCTCGTCGACGATGTGGTTGTTTTCCGGACGCCGTGAGCGTAACGTATGGAGCAAGGCGAATGGAGTGAAACGGAAGAAGGAAGGAAAAAGTGTTTTCTAGCAGAAGGAAGATCTTCGACACAAGATACTGGTACACTGTACCATGCAAGTGACATCGCTAAGATTTGTGGTTCATTTTGGAGCAGGGCTGTGGAAAAAATGATTGCGATTGGAGATTGTCAATCACAATAATTGATTGCTCCGTGATCTCAATCGGCAATCCCGTTCCCATATTGTTCCTATACTGATTTTGATCCTTTGCTAGCGATCCGGCAGAGAAATATGCAACGTCAAGCCTATGGAACCGATCTTAGCTCCTAAAAAGCCATTATGTGTGTTCTGCTGCTTCGAAATGCGGATATGAGGGGTCATTGGATGCCTGGATGGGGTGCACGCTCAACATGATGAATATAAGCCCCAACATTGCATTTGGCCAAGGTTTTTGAAGCTCACCACAAATGTAATCGCACAAGCATAGGTCTTAGAGCGATAGCGCCGCCAAACCAGTAAAAATATGAACCTAGCAGAGGAAATGCAAGCGAGAACTTAGATTGCAATCTTTTTGTTTGTGAGATTGTTGAGATTGCAATAATTGCTTGTTCCATATCTGAGCCGTCAATCAATAAACAATCTATATTTCCACAGCCCTGATTTTGGAGTTCCCCCCCTCAGACTGAGCACAGAGCACGCTGCCCAAGTATTCAAGCCTACCTTTCAGCCACGAGCCGTAGCAGATTTAACGCACCCACCTTCCCGTGTTGGGGTTGCCATACGGCATCTTGCTCATCAAGCAAGAATCCCTTAATGGCTTTGGGCTACACCAAACGACGTTTAACCCCCATACATCTGTATGCTTGATAGAAATGTACTCGCAACGAACTCCATGGACTTCAAAACGTCCCTGTTTGCCGCTTTCGACGAGAAGTATGGTTTAAGGACGGCGGAATAGCCCACCAATTCCTGGGCGTCCAAGTGGAGCAGGACGCAAAAGGCGTGTGGATCCACCAAGCCAAGTACTGTGAAGAAGTGTTTGAGCGATTTGGTTATGATGGAGCGCACGGCAGTGCTACCCCGATGGAGACGAACGCGAAGTTTGTACCGAAAGATGAACACGAGGGTGGTGAACCTCCGCCATTTGACTATCGCGCCGCTATTGGAGCGCTGATGTACCTCGCTACGAGTACTCGCCCAGATATTGCTTTCTCCATCGGCTACCTTAGTCGCTTTGTGAGAAATCCGTCGAAGAAGCATTGCGGAGCGGTAAAACGCATCCTGCGTTACCTCGTGCAAACCAGAAACCTGGGCATCCAGTACTCTGCGAGTGATGAAATTGCTGACAAGATCGTAGTCACCAGATACTGTGATGCTGACTGGGGCAACGACCCAGAGACTCGCAAGAGCATCACAGGATACGTGATGACAATTGCTGGTGGTGCCGTAGCCTGGGCAGCTCGGCGACAGTCTATTATCGCCCAGTCGACAGCGGAGGCCGAGTATGTCGCCGCTTGTGAGGCCACGATGGAAGGTCGAGGCATTGTCAACATGCTGGAGGAAGCTCTACAGGAAGTTGATGTGGCAACCCAAATGCAATTAGGTGTGGACAATAATGCTGATATTGCTCTGGCCAAGGCTCCGACCTACAGCAGCAAGACGCGCCACATAGAGGTTCGCTGGCGCTATGTTCGTGAGCAAGTCAAGCGAGACCTGCTGGAGATCTACAAAGCCAATGGAACGGAAAATCCCGCCGACATATTCACGAAGGCGCTACCCAAGCGCAGCCTCAATCACTACTGCAAGCAGATTGGTATGGCTACAGGCTTCCCTAATGCTGGCGGCTAAGTGTTCCGACGCAAGCGTCGGTGGGGGCATGTTGTGATCTGGCTTCGTTCACCGTCATTGCTGCAGCAAAGTGCTGTAAAGATTGAAGTTGCCGCACTTGGAGCGACAAGGATTGTGGGATGCTGCGTAGCAGTAGACAGGTGTTGAAACTGGAGTTGGCAGAACTTGCCGTTGCTGCCAACTCATATTGTGTGTGTAGTTTGCAGCTCAGTCTGAGATTAGCAGGACAGCTCGGAGAGAGCACTGACATGTGATGGCTAAGCGAATATGGCAGTAGTAGTTGCGTGTTATCCAGCGACTGGCTATCCTTAGTTTCGTCTTGCTCAAGGTGCTGGACCGTTGGACGCCAAGCAGAGCGTCAACGGAACACTTCTTGGTGGGGCTGCGCCGTACTGGAATGAGGCAATTAAATCAGCTGCATGCGGCGGACACCTCCCCGTGTTGAAGTGGATGGTTACCAAACGTGAGGACCGACGGGGACCGTGGAGAACTGACTTTGCGTGGACTTTACAAGAAGCAGCAGGCCAAGGACATCTGGAGACAGTAAAGTGGCTCTATGGATATGACCCACAGTCTGCACATGCGTTGGGTGCTGCTGCTGGAAATAGAGTTGATTTTTTGAAAACGCTACAAGAAGCTGCTGCCGAAGGACATCTCGAGACTGTGAAGTGGCTCTATGGATATGACCCAGAACCAGCACAGGGGTTGAGCTCTGCTGCCGGTGGTGGCCACCTGCCTGTGGTTGAGTGGCTCTGGGGCCAAGGAGTTCGAGGTGATGATCACAATCCGATAGATTCCGCTGCAGCACATGGGCACTTGGAAGTGATAAAATGGCTACATGTGCGTGGAGCTCGTGGGTACCATGCAATGAACAACGCGGCGGCAGGTGGACACCTTGAAGTCAAGAAGTTGCTACACGGCAACGAGGGGGGATATAACGCCGACGTCACCGCCGCTAATGGACATCTCGAAGTTATCCAGTGGCTTCACGCGAATATCAACAGACAAAAATATTTAGGGTGAAATGTGCACGGATAGAACGCAAGTCTCTGCAGTACGCAATGGGCATTTTGAAGTGATGAAATGGATCGCCAGTCATCACCGAACGAGACAGTGGACGACAATTGCGGGCAACGCAGCAAGTCACGGGAGATTAGACGTGCTGAAATGGATGTACAATCATGAAGGCAGCACTCGATGGCGCAGCGAAGACTGGCCACCTCGACGTTGTAAAATGGCTGCATGATAATCGCACTGAAGGATGCACCACAGCTGCAATGGACGGTGCTGCGGAAAATGGCCACCTCGACGTTGTCTGCTGGCTACATGACTATCGCACTCAAGGGTGTACGGGAAATGCTATCAAATGGGCTGCGGGAAATGGTCACTTACCGGTGGTGGAATGGCTGTACAAACTCTACGGAAGCCAGTTTTCGATTCCGAACCTCATGAACTCTGCAGCACTTGCTGCTCGTGGGGGTCACCTCAAGATTGTGCAAATGCTGGCGATGAATTGCTGGTTCTCCCACCCGAAATATTTGACGCCGGTAATGGCGAATGCTTTCATGTATGGGCAATGGTCGAGTGGCTACTAGGGCGTGGATATCAAGTGCGCGCGAAAGATACTCAATGGGCCCAGGAGTCCTGGAACAAGGGCACAGGCAAGTCGGAGACGATAAATATATTCTTCAAAGGAGCTGAAGTGAGTGTACCAGACGCACGAAGAACTATTGTATTCCGAGGCGTTCTTCGAATGATTCGGTGGTGGCACGGATGCAAGTCATACACATCCGATCATTTCCAGGCAGCGGCTTGGAATAGCAAAGTTGTGTTAACGCGGTGGCTGCTCGAGAATGGAGTGCAACTGGACCGAGAAGCGATTTGGGACAATTTCTGGACTTTTGATCGTGTGAAGGTCATGGAGTGGGGTACCTGAAAGTAGTCGCGTGTGGGTTGTGGAGAAAGCGCTTGCCGAAGAGGCGGAATATTTTGAAAAAGTGCTATGGGTACTTGAAAATGCTGAATTCCTGGACGTAAATTCGCGTATCATCATCCGAAATGCGATCCACCAAGCTTCAAATGACAGCTTGCAGTGGATGGAAGCTCATCTTTAGACTCCGGAGGTCCGGAACTGGTACTTTGGTGATGAAAGGCAAACTCGATCTGCCAAGCGCCAACGCACAAATTAGCAGATGCTCAAATATTTCGAGAAACCCGCAGTGAAACAAAAAGTGATTAGTGAGGCAGCATTTTTTTGTGTCTGGATCTTGGTATTGATTTACACTCAAAGTCCTACTATGGGAAAGTCCTACTATGGGAGAGTTTTGGTTTTTGTATTACTCATTTTTTTTCTAACTAACCACGATCAAATCCTGCGCCTGCTTCGCACCGGTCACCTCGTCGGTCATGCGTTTGGGTTTGGCTTCGTGCGGCTCCTGCTCGCCATGTTCGTTGCTGTTCTATCCGTTGGTGTGGAGCCAACTTCGCGGGTGAATACTTTCGCCAAGAACTCAACCGATGGCCGCTCAGCAATGAGGATGAAGATGACTGAACAATCAGCATCCGCCTTCTCGACACTTAGAAGCCTCTACACGGAGTAAATACAACTTCGAAGGAAGAACGATGTGTTCAAGCTGCTAAAGGTGGACGTAGGATTTGATACCCTCCCTAATTAGCAACCCGAAGCTACAGTTTTGGAAAACCAAAATTATTGGATAAGACGACGCCATTTGTCGCATCCAACCTGCAGGAAGTTCAGTTTTCGAAAGTGACTACTCGAATCCAACGCTTACCCCGTAGAATTGCAAGAAGTATCACCAGGACATCGTCCCATATGTTTTACAAGTATTGGAATCCCACAAATGGAATCTACCGCAATCAGTGGCTACTGTTTTCCCTTGCCGAAGCAACGGAATTGATGCTGAACGAGCTCTAAGTACGCCGAAATATTGAAGTACGCATGAGCTGTCATAGTTACCAGAGCTCACAATATATTTTTTCCTGTGCAATCGAAACTTAATCAAACGCGCGTTCGCATCCACTCAGAATGAAGCCGAAACAAGGTCAAGCGTGACTAAGGAGTCCACAAATATTGTCAAAAACAGCTGAAGCTAGCCTAGACTTGTTCAGGTCGTTTTTTAAGCTGGATGAAGGGACAGTTGAGGGGCTTCTGGGACCAGAAGTTCTGGTCAAGCCACGTTGGGCGTTTTGTATACTTGAACCAGTCCAACGCAAATAGATGTTCGAATGGTCGACCAACTTGTGGTCATCCATGGAGAAATCAAAGGCGATCTTGACGGCGATGAAGGACGAAACCATGCAAGCCGTCGCGTCAAAGTTGGTGATGGGAGGAATCCCAACGCTATCGCAGTGTGCTGGTCAACCAAACGCTACAGCTTTGGGGTGTGTACATGACGAGGCACAACCGAAAACACCCTGGCAACGAAGTGAACACGTTGGAAATGTCCACCAAGACCTACGGAGACGAAGCGGTGTCACAAACGCCCGGAAAGACTTTCAACGCGATCTTCAAGGTGATAATTCTCTGGATTTTAATCCAGAGTTGTTGGGTGAATCCCAAAAACCCTACCAATTTTGAAATGATAGCACCATTAAAGATTTATGTTTGCGTTAAACCGACGCAATCATTTCACGACAAAACTGAATGTTGCTTGTGCCTCAATACACATCGAACATAATGATGGTCATTAAACTCACTCACTCGAGCAACAACCATATGTACCTGTAATATCACATACCAGAGTATTAAATACTAGAGGCCTACTTACCTAAGGAAACGAATTCGGAAACCGTAGCAGGATCTTTGCTAAACTGTGGAAGCAAATAGCAGAACGTGATGTAAGTGAGATGAATGCCTCATCAGTACACCAATATATACGTGCATTTTGCTAGCGTGCCCTCATGTAAAAATTTGAGCGGCAAGGATGCCGGAAACACTGCAAGTAAGCTCGCCATCATGGGGCTTTCGCCCAATGACTAGTGTTGGAGGATCTCAATCGCGTTGCTCTGATGAGTTGTATTGAACACGCTGCAGTGGAGCCTTCACTACAACCTGTACTATACAGGCCGACGCCCCCACCCTTCCAGTAGATTAACAATAACCGTGATATTTTTATATTATTGTGTTAAACAAATCAAAGTCTCGCGTTATTGCCGCTTGCAAATGCTTTGTCCTCTAAAATAGACCTCTAAAATAGACCACGCCTGTCTCTTAATATGAGTGGACACGAGATAGGCGAGGGCTGATTTAGCTTTATGCTTTGCTGGAGGCCGCTTTTAGGTCCAGAAACTCGTTGGCCTGTCTAGAATGGCCATTCTGCGTTTCCAAGCCGCAGAAAACCGTTTTGGTCGGGAAAACAGAGCCTCAAGCTGGCGATATATATAAATCAGACCTAGGTCTTAATTATGCGCTGACTGGATTAAAACCGAGATTATTAACGAGATAATAAGCATGCGTTGGCCAAAATATCAGCAAACGGCAATAACCCTTTCAATATTAAGATCGACGAGTCGAAACTCAGCGGAACACCATGTCAAGTCAATACCATGTTTTATGATACCTTGCTTGGCGTGCTCTCCGGTTTGTTCCTATTGGTAGTGAGTGGTTTACACCTCAAACACCGCGTGATAATCGGTTTGCGTGGAAAGAGGATCACCTACGAGCAATCTAAACGATCGACAAGGCACAACCGGCGAAACTGGGTGACCTCATTGAGCAAAGAGTCTTTGCCAAAGACGTCGATCAAGAAAGCCGCCACCTACTACAAACGACGTGCGCTTGATGAAAACTACAATCCCTTTTACTCTATTAAATATATTGAAGACGAAGTTTAGTGAATAACACAAGTGGGGCAATCCTGTATCTGTAAACGTTCATCAAAACATCAGGACCCATATCAAGCGAGCGGCCCTGTAGGCAGCAGTGTGCGATCCAAGTATTGTGCTTTGCATCCAGTTTGCCTTTCTATGTAGTGCACTACTTAGTGTTCGTACTTAGCGGTAAATCATAGTGGCCTTGAATGCGAGTTGCTAAGTCGTGTCTCGAACCCGGTTTGGTTCGGAAATGGCACTTTCTAAAAGTGCCAAAAGGTGCTGGATGTGCTAAATCATGCAGGAGATGACGTATGCGCACTACTTAGTGCTGATTGCCCATCCACGACTTCAGCAATTCGTACTCGAGTACGATTTATCCATCAGTCGTGCTCGATAAGTCGTACAAGTTACAGTCCGAAGTGCCAAAAGCCACAATACATGTAAATAAAAAATGGAAAAAAGACTCGAAAATCCAGAGCTTCCCCGTGCAAAGCACGGCTTTGTTGAAAATATGCGTTTGCGATATTACATTTCCTGATGATTGCTTTTCGAACAGTGTACGAATTTCCAGCCACCGTGCTGTGCATTGGTAATGCTACCTTCAGTTCCTAACGCGTTAATTGGTTGCTCTCCGTTTCTGCTTGCTCATGGTACCATAATGCTCGAAGTCGCAATAGCTACGGCATGAAGAAAATAAAAATGCACGTTTGCCAGACCACCCCAGGACTCATAGTCGCCCCATGCTTTCGCCAGCTCTAATTTCTAGTCAACCTAGCTTGATAGCAGCAAGCGTGCACTAAGTCTTAAAAGTGTCACATCCCGGGCCGCTTGTTTCCAAGCCTCGCTCTAAGAGCTTTCTTTGCCCATAGCAAAGCACCGGGCGATGATATCACGTAGAACTGCCGCTATGAGTGCCAGCCAGCCTGGCCTGCAGCTAGGGAATTATAGCCAACGGCGCAGGATTGAGAAGGCTATCAAGAGAAATTGCCGTCGACGGAGCGTGGATGTCCTTGGAGGACGCACTTCCGGGAGCCATATCCTGGCCTGAATATTGATCGGCATTTGGCCCCCGGAGAGTTGCGACGGTTGTTGTGTTCGGCGCCGGGGGAAGCATGGTCACGGGGGTACCAGCTTCATTGGTGTTGACTCCACAAGACGCGTGCTCAGTCATTTGGGCGTGGAGACAACGGCTCTTGGCAGGTGCCTCGGAGCCACCGTCGATCTTGCGTCGCTTGGCTGCCGTCCCCGCGCGGTTGCCATCGGAAGGGAGATCGTCAAGAGGGTGGTTGTGCCAACAAACTCGCATGATCTTGACGCGCCACTTGCCTCCAACCTTGACACTCTTCGCGACGACCTCACACGGGCACAGTTGATAGTCGCGATCATCACTTGATCCACCACAACGATCCATCGCATTGCAGCGATAGGTGCGCTTGTAGGTAACCCATCCATCAGGCAAGATGTCTCCCTCTCGTGTGCGGTTTTTCCCTCCCACTGACCCGCGAACCGCTGTGTTCCGAGCCTCGGCACTGACGGTAAACCTTACAGCGACTTTGCTATTGGAGAAGAAATCACGCAAAGCGTTCCAATCAGAAAATATTTCCTTGGCGACAGGGGCGCGACGTGCTTGAGTGTCGCCGATACTGCTGCATGAACGAACACACAAGGCATTCTCGTCTAGGGCATTACCAGGCAACGAGAAAGAAGCTTGACGATCCGGACCTTCGCGATGCTCTTCGTACTTCAGACGGAACGAGTATAGCCTGTCAACAACCTCATTGATGCTGACTCGCTCACTCGGATCAAGCGCGCACATCTGCTGGACAAGAGCAAACTGATCCGAGGTGAAATTAGACGGTCTCTGAGGAAACCGCTCGTTCTCCAATAATGTCTTGATCTCGCTATTCGGTGTACTGGATCCCCATGGAATTTCTCCGCTTGCGATTTCAAGGATGGACATCCCAAAAGAATATATGTCCGACGCACATGATAACTTCTTGCCATAAAGAAGTACTTCAGGAGCCACCCATCGGACATTTTTTGAGACTTTCCTTGCCTCAGCTTCCGACTCGGGCGCAGAGGGCTCAACGAGATCGAAGTTGAAGTAGCCGAGCTTCGAGATCTCGTTCGAGCCTACGAGAATGTTGTCACCTCGCAAATCTCCATGAAGAACGTGGGTTGAGTGAAGATACTGCAAACCCAAAGCTGCTTCATACAATGTCTTCCAGATTCTGCGTGGTTGCTGACAGACGTATGACATCAGCGGCCGAAATTCCAAGTTCTCCCAGACGAGAAACGCTGGGCTGGCATCGCAAGCCCCAAACAAATGCACTACGTGTGGGTGGTTCAGCCGGTGCCAAGTCTCCACTTCAGAAACAAACCTTGCTCGATCACCGTTCGTCTTTAGCTCCACTCGTTTGACAGTCACCTGCTGCCCGTGCCAATTGGCCGGATGCGCCTCGCATGATGAATCTTCGTAAAATCTGCCACGGTTCTCGAACTCCAAGTCGTCTTCTGCTACAAACCAGCTCTGGGTCTTTCTGAGCATCTTGAAAACACCCCCCATGTCGATTTCATCACTCATTCCTGACGAGCATACTTGATCAACCAACTCACGCACCCCCTCGCTGTAGTTAGCAGGAGGCGCAGGAAGCTCTCCAAGAACTTCAGCCGTCTCCTGCCCCCACGTGTCGATGATGTTCTCCATAAAGCGCACACCAAGCGAATAATACAGTTCGAAGGCCGACGTCTTTCCGGTCGATACTCCAGGAGCTGGTTCACATGAAACCTTATCAATGCTGGTCGTCTGGGTCGGCACGTCGCCATCCTGATCCACGAGAGGATCCGAGCAGGTATCATAAACATGAAATTCTCGATCCTCTGAATTCAGGCCATCTTCGTGCGGGACGCCATAGTGCACGCGCCGCTTGTCCCCCCAAGACGAGTTGCCTGGCGTGTGATCATGCTCCAGATTAGCTGCCGTGACCACAAGGTGCCAGGTGCCATGGCACCTCACGCTCTTCACCGTAAACCGAAAGGGGCACGAATAGCGAGGCTTACTTGTATCCGCGCTGCGAGGTTTGCGCCCAAGTCGGCATACATAGGTTCGTCGGTAGGCTTCCCACTTGGCAGGGAGCAGTTGAACGGTTTCTTCGCCTTGCGCCGCCCGCTTTGACCGACGTACGTCTCGGTTGCGTCCTGCCGCACTGACGGTGAACTCCACGCCGATATTGACGCCATGCCTGCTGCAGTAGCCGTCCAGATACTGGTGGAAGGCGGGCCAACTGTCATGGTGCCTTTCAAACGCGCTGTCTGCCGGAGAGGGCATCGGCCTCGCCTCGCCTTGTGGCTGGCTTGCTGCGGATGGATGAGAATGGGGAAATGGCTGCTGGATCCAGATGAGCGTTGTGTTGTTCCCAGATAGGGCCACTTTTACACCTTCGTCTGTATATAACTTTTTGGACTGTTTCCAGTCTGGAAACGAAACAGATTTCCGCTCAGCCAATTGGAATGCAGCACTGGACGAATCAGACCCGGACGCTGGTTATCTCACAGAAACGCACCGTAACGTTGCTAGCTTTGAGGAAGGTTGTCAGGGGGCCCCAGTCGGGAAACACGTCGTTGGAGGCGGGGATGAGAGCCTTTCGCGGGCGGCCGCAGCCCCGGCGGACCGGGGCCGCGTCGCTCATGCTAGTACGGTAGTTCGCGACCCAGCAAAATCGAGAATGGTTCTTCGGTCTCCGCGCGGTGCCGCAGGTAGCGGGGGCTTGGCAGCACTCAAGCGAGTGTACAGCAATACTGGACTCACGCTTATTAATAGAGATTGGAAAATTGCGTGCGAAACAAACGATGGCGTGCTTTGCATGAGAGGTTCTAGCCCCAACACAGCGCCCGTCTTGAACAGCCCTGGGTCAATAAGCCCAATCCATGGTCGGCACTCGTCTGGCCCAACAAATCGAGTAGATGGGATGGTGGCAAACGTCTAGCGCTCAGTACTGGAAAGCGACGAATTGGCTGTTGGCTGGTTTTCGTGGAAACAGTCAACAGTCAGATAACAGCCAAGGATGATTTTGGTGTTGTAAAAGCCTACCCGTCACCCTGTGGGCTTGGGGGATAAACCCACTCGAGAAAGTCGCTCACTGAGAGGAAAGAGCGCACGCCAAGTTTACAACTTGGCATTACAAAAAAGGAGGAAAGAGCGCACGCCAAGTTGCAGTCGGGAGCCGACAGCTTGAGTGTGCTCTCTCTTGACTGGAGGCTGGAGTACTGCGTCGAGCAGCAGCAGGTTGGTTGAGTATGCAATGGCTGTTTTGGCCAACGCGCAGTCAAGGTTGAGGTGCTCGTCGAGACCGCCATGCTTCTGTATCCGGTCTATTTGTCCCGGATGCCGCCATTGCTGGCTCGCCCCAGGGTAGCGGCGACTCCCAATTTTCGCGCTGCTGATGCAATGAGTTCATCACGCGACCACCATTGCGTGTACATGTATTAATACTGTACAGTACACTGTAGATCGCTTCGTGCCTGATTTAACGTCACGTTGAGACTGGATCTGATCATGGCGGCGACATTTTCACACTGTGCTTGGCCCCGGCAAAACTTCCAAAACCCGGTACCAAACCGGGTCTCTCTTTCTTAATTGTAATATTTAAACTAATATCTGCCGGAATCGGGTACCCGTCGATAAATGCTAAGATTTATGCACATTTTTTACCAAAGGTTGACACTAATCTTCCATTCTTTACCAAAACCTGCATTCAAACACTTACGGACGCTCCACTACACTATGAGAGCGTCATGGCTTCGCTGAAGGCGTATCAATTTGCGCCATAATCGACCAAGCTTAGCTGAAGATGACCAACATGACCTGTCTAGGTGCAGGCTACATTTTTTTACATGTCAATTTGCTCAATACCCAATCACTCTTAGCAGAAGATGCCCAACCTCGTGTCTCTCGCCAAACCAACCAGCTCAACTCGACAGTGACACGAGCATTGTTCGTTTGAATAAGACTTTTTTCCCCTGCGTTGAAGCGCCCACTTTCAAGGACTTGGCACATTAACGTATTTCTCATTCCGCAATTTACCCTCAAGTTAAAAGGTCAAGATCAGCGCACCATGCATCTCTCCTTCGTTCCGCTAGCTCTCTCGTCTGATCGTTAGCACACAACATAGTTCTAAATGAGCACAGTATACCTTACCTACAAGCTGAATGAAATAGCTCTCTCGTTGCTGGCGTCAACGCAGCCATTGGACGCTGACCAGGGTGTTATTCCTGGGCAGATGCTGCGGCTGCGAAGCAGGCGCAGAAGATGCCCACGTTAGAATCAACTAAAGATTTCGGGTGGTAGTGCTCTTTAAAATCCTTAAAAGGGTTAAAAACAACACAACTTTGGGATTTACTCAATTGTTATCCGTTATCATCGTCCATGAAACTATTCGCCGACCTGTGTACCCTCCCGGGGCAACGCTCCGGGTTGCCTATTCTGTACAGTAAACACCACGCATCTTGTGATTGTGCGAGCAACAGACAAACAGCCAAACAGACGAATTCGATCAGACAAACAGACAAACAGCTAAACAGACGCTCACTGTCACAGTGTGCTTGAGCTGGCGGACCTGGAGCTGCGTTTTGGCCGTCCGAATGCTGCTCGGCAGACTCGACAGATTCGCGTTGCAGTCCGATGCCGCTTTCCGGTGAGCACATAGGGCCTGGGCGCATACACTCAGAGCCTGTGGCCGAGTTGGTGGACATCATCGTCTTCGGAGTGATTCTTCCTGTCGTCGCCATACATCGGTGGGTAGCGGAGCTCGTCGGTAGTGGGGGTCTGCCCAACCACGCTGACAGGCGACAGCAGAACTTGAGGAGTTGTGTTCGTGCGAGGCCCGGGGGTCTCTTGGACGAGGAGCTCGTCGCTGCTGATACATGATGTCCCCGGTGATATGCTCTCTTTCCCTGGCGGATTTGCGCTTACACCACCACTGGTGGTGTAAGCACACTGTGTGCCTGCTTCGCGTTTCTTTTTTTCTTCGTGGACAACATACATGCCTAGCTTTTAACCCTGAAGCTTTGCAGGAGCGCTCGCCTCTTTATCTCCTTCTTCCACGAATACACCCTATTCTTCTGTTCGTCGCTTATCCATGAGAACTGCGAATCACCGGGCTCATGGCCCGGGTCCCCAAATCTGAATTGTCTTTCCGAGCATTTTTTTTGGGAAGTGCCTGCGTTCCCCGACCCGGACAAGAGTAACCATGATCAAAAAGTTCTTGGCTACTTATGGAGACATTCCGTTGGCAAAGGCGATCATGGCAGCCACGAAGGACACGCAGTCGCAAACGATAGCATCCACGTTGCAGGAGGCGTAACTTCATAAGTGGATGCTTGATGGGAAAACTCCCAACGCGATCCCCAAGACGATTCGGAAGGACAGAGCGAATTGAAAACACCAGGACATTATTCGAGCATACAAGACATTTTGCCAGGACCACCTATGATGTAGCGAGCTGCCAATAAGGAATTATCGACGAGCCTGCGAGGCGATAATTATGTTTTCTGGAAGACGGAAGAGGTCAAGCATCCACGCCTCGACGACGGACTCGGCTACGGCGAGCGACACGTACGACGACAGCGGGCATGAAGTAGATGGGCAGGTGACCGTATGTAGGGCGGAATTTAGTCCAGCGGGTGGCGGAGCAGAGCCCCACCGACAGCAAGGTTTACCGCCAGTAGTTAGAGCAGTAGCATTCGTAGTTTTGCGCCGAGGAGAAGAGCAGCGGGGTCGCCGTTGAGACCTCGTTCGCTTTTGCTACCCCCCCACCGTCCCATTGGGGGTAGCCTTTCAGAGCCACCTCTCAAGCCGCCGCGCTCCTCCGATGATCTGCGCGCGGCTCTCAAGGCGCCTCCTCAAGGCCGGGCTAAGCTTTCGAATGTACTGCTCTTCGCCCCACCTCGCACGACTTCCTTAGAAACACATGATTGCTACTTGTCCGTGCCGTTTGTTTGTTTTGCATTTCTGGTTTTTTTTTTTTTTTGGGGGGGGGGGCAGTTGGTTGATGGATTGAGACAAAATGTTGTTCTACAAAAAGCAAGATGAGAGACGATGATGCGTTGCCACTGCGTGCTACGGTTCGCCTTGTGTCTCGAGAGTGCTTCCCTCGCAACGAATTTTTGCCGGAGGTTGAGCAACTTCTCGACGAATTCATCGATGACTTCCCAGGGCAGAAAGCTTTCAACGCCGCGTGCAGGCGAGGTGCTTCTGTGCGAGCTCTCGAGTATCTTCATGGGCGAGCAGCACCGGATTGGAATGAGGCAATTAAATCTGCAGCACAAGGTAGGCATCTCCACGTGTTGAAGTGGATGGCAACCAAACGCCAGGACCATCGCGAACCGTGGAGAGTCGATTTTTCGGGCACACTACAAGAACCCGCAGCCCAAGGGCACCTCGACACTGTGAAGTGGCTCCATAGATATGATGCAGTTTCGGCGCAGGCGCTGTGTTCTGCTGCCAGTGGTGGTCATCTGCCTGTGGTTCAGTGGCTTTGGGGGCAAGGAGCTCGAGGTGGTGACGACAATCCGGTAGATGCTGCTGCAGCAAATGAACACTTGGAAGTAGCGATGTGGCTGCATGAACGTGGAGCTCGCGGATACCATGCGATGGAGAATGCCGCGGCAGGTGGACACCTCGAAGTCGTGGAGTGGCTACACAGCAACGACGGGGGATATCGTGCCGGTGTCATGGACGCTGCCGCCGCCAATGGGCATCTTGCGGTTATCCAGTGGCTTGAAGCGAATATTAACAGACAAATGTGTTGGGGTGGCATGTGCACGGATCGAGCGTACTTCTCTGCAGTACGCAATGGGCATATTGAGGTGATGAAATGGATCGCCAGTCATTATCGAACGAGACAGTGGACGACAATTGAGGGCAACGCAGCAAGTCACGGGAGGTTAGACGTACTGAAATGGATGTACAATCATGGGAAAGGTTACCTTACACCGAGAGCTATGGATGGATGTTGCTGCCACCAATGGCCATCTAGCAGTAGTAAAATGGCTACATGTTCGAAAAAAAGACTGCACCAAGGCAGCACTCGATGGCGCTGCGATGAATGGCCATCTATCGGTTGTAGAATGGCTACATGATAATCGCACAGAAGGATGCACCACAGATGCAATGGATGGCGCTGCGGGAAATGGCCACCTCGACGTTGTCTGCTGGTTGCATGACTACCGCACTCAAGGCTGTACAGCCAATGCAATGAAACGAGCTGCGGAAAATGGGCACTTGGAGGTGGTGGAATGGCTGCTCAAAGTCTACGGAAGTGAGTTTTTAATTCCCGACCTCATGGATTCTGCAGCGTTGGCTGCTTGTGGGGGCTACCTAAAGATAGTGCAACTGCTAGCGACCAATGGTTGGCTCTCCCATCCGAAATATTTGACGCCGGTGATGGCCAATGCTTTCATGTATGGAAGGGTGCCGATAGTTGAGTGGCGTGGATATCAGGTGCGTGCGAAAGATAATCAATGGGCTCAGGGATCCTTGGCGAGGGTGCCTGGCAATGCGGGGACAATAAAGATATTTTTCAAAGGAGTTGAGGCGCGAGTACCAGACGTACGAGAAATCATCATGACCCGAGGGGATCTCCGTATGGTTCGGTGGTTATGGCTTCATGGATGCAACTCGTACACCAACGAACAGCTCCAGCCTAGAGGTTGTTCCAAGCTCTCGGTCGTGACCCGGTGGCTGGTCGAGAATGGATTACGACTCGGCCGAGACGCTATTTGGACCAATTTCTGGTCTTTTGGCCAGATGGAAGTCGTGCACTGGGTGCCGGAAAGCGACCGCGTGTGGGTTCTGCGTAAGGCGCTCGAAAAGGGTGAGGTAGGGCTCGAGAAGGCGTTGTGGCTGCTTGAAAATGCAGAATTTTTGGACATCGACTCACGCATCGCCGTCCGCAGTGCCATTTACCAAGTTTCAAATACCAGTCTGCAGTGGGTTGAAGCTCATCTGCAGACTCCAGAGGTCCGGGAGTGGTGCTTTGGTGACGAAGAACAAGTCGGACCTTCCAAACGCCAACGTACGAGATAAGTGGATGCTGGAATTCCGAGTCGTTTCAGGGAATTCGTAATTCGTAGTAGAAAAGAATTGAGGAGTATTTGAGGCGGAGTTTTTCCATTAGGCAGCGGTGTCTGTGTCTTGGATATACTATATGGTGTAGGTGCTCAAAGTATGAAGTACCAATTGTGGGTGAACACTCGTAGGATATTGCCGATACGCACTCTGTCCACGCTGTAAATTGCTTTGAACATAGTAGGTTGATTTAGTGAGACGTTCAGGTGCGTTGGCGAGTGGACGAAGATGAAGACGACCGAGCTTACATTCTCGAAGCTGAAGGGATTTTTTATGGAACAGAAACAACTTCGAGGATGGCTACGGGAGGAGAAGATATCACTCGGCGTCTTCAACTCGCTGGAGCTGGACAATGACGATGTCTAACTAACCCGAAGCTACAAATTTGGAGTTTGCGTGAAGAAAACATTGGTTGGAAACGAGTAAAACATACAAGTATTTACGAAGGAAAGAGAGTCAGGGCATTCTTCGAGCTTTAAAGATATTTCCAATTCGCAAGAATACAAACAAACTTAGATTTAATAGCGAAAGGGCGATTTTCTCTCTGACTGGTGGCCGGTCATTGTGGAAGAAGCAAGAACGGGTGCAATGGCGGGCGAGGATGCGCTGCCACTGCGTGCTGCGATTCGCTTAGTAGCTCGGGAGTGCTTCCCTCGCAACGAATCTTTGCCGGGGATTGAGCAACTTATCGACGAATTCATCGATGACTTCCCAGGGCAGAAAGCTTTCAACACCGCGTGGTCGAGGAGCTTCGGTGCGAGCTCTCGAGTATCGAACAGCACCGGATTGGAATGAGGCACTTAATGCAGCTGGTAGAGGTGGACATCTCCACGTATTGCAGTGGATGACAACCAAACGTGAGGATCGTCGCGGGCCATGGAGAGTTGATTTTACGCGGACTTTACAAGCAGCAGCAGCAGCTCAAGGACATATGGAGACTGTGAAGTGGCTCTATGGATATGACCCAGAACCGGCGCAGGTGTTGAGTTCTGCTACCAGTGGTGTGGCCATCTGCCTGTGGTTCAGTGGCTTTGGGGGCAAGGAGTTCGAGGTGGTGACGACAATCCGGTAGATGCCGCTGCAAATGGACACTTGGAAGTAGCGAAATGGTTACACGAACGTGGAGTTCGCGGGCGTGATGCGGTGGATAATGCTGCGGCAGGTGGATATCTCGAAGTTGTTAACTGGCTTCGCAGCGAAGGCGAGGAGCTTACCTCCAATGCATTGGAAAATGCAGCCGCTAATGGTCATCTCGAGGTTGTCAAGTGGCTTGAAGCAAATATCAACAGAAAAAAGTATTGGGGTGAAGTGTGCACGGACAGAGCGTACATAGCAGCCGTTTGGATCGATAGTCGTGGATCGATAGTCGTTATGGTTCGTGGCTGACAGCCGCGGACGTTGCTGCTAGTCATAGGAGGTTAGGCGCCCTGAAATGGATGCCCAACCATGCCATGGGCTTCGTTACCAAGGAATCTATGGACGGCGCTGCGGCCCATGGTCATTTGATGTCGTAGAGTGGCTGCATGCTCGCAAGAATGGCTGCACCACGGCAGCAATGAATGGCGCTGCGACGAATGGCCATATATCGGTTGTAGAATGGCTTCACGACAATCGCTACGAAGGTTGTACCACCGATGCAATGGACGGCGCGGCAAATGGGTACCTGGACGTTGTCTGCTGGTTACATGACTATCGCACGCAGTATGTGCAGCAAATGCAATCGAACGAGCTGCTGAAATTGGCCACTTGGAGGTGGTGGAATGGCTGCTCAAAGTCTACGGAAGTGAGTTTTCGATTCCCGATCTCATGGATTCTGCAGCGCTTGCTCCTCGCGGGGGTCACCTGGAGGTTGTGCAAGTACTGGCGACGAATTCCTGGTTCTCCCATCCGAAATAGTTGACGCCGGTGATGGCCAATGCCTTCATGCATGGTAAAATTCCAGTTATCGAATGGTTACTTGGTCGTGGATACCAAGTGCGCGCGAAAGATGCCCAATGGTTCCACGAGTCCTGGAACAAGCGCGCAGGCATTCCGGAGACGATGCAGATCGTTTACAAAAGAGCTGAAGTGAGTGTACCAGATGTACGGCGAACCCTCGTGGCATATGAGGATATGCGCATGATTCGGTGGCCGTGGTGTCACGGATGCAACTCATACTCGCTCGAAGATCTCCAACAAGCATCCTGGAGCTACAAACCGGTTGTTACGCAGTGGCTGATCGAGAACGGAGCTCAGCTGGACCGAGAGTCGACCTGGGAAAACTTCTGGAGGTGCGGTTATGTGGAAGTAGTGGCGTGGGTGCCTGAAAGAGACCGCGTGTGGGTTCTGCAAAAAGCTCTTGCCGAGGGTGATGAAGGGCTTGAGAAGTCCTTGAAAATGTCGAGTTTGAGGAGGCTACTGTACGGTGATCTGGGCCAAGCTGTAGATTTTGAAGTACTTGTATAAGTACAACGCTCCTTGCAGAATTGTGAAGTACATCTTCTACGGGGGCAGACTAGGATAATTAGTGGCTGTTGCGTATCGGTAGTCTTCATTGCAACATCCTAAGAATGCGGATTTAACCCGTTTTTAACCTGAATATGGCAATCAACCTGAGCACACCGCAGGATCAACTTCTGTCAAAGCACAGTTTTAGAGGCATTGTCAACGACGCCACGGAGGAAGAAGATGCGTTGCCACTGCGCGCTGCGGTTCGACTTGTGTTGCGGGAGTGTTTCCCTCCCAACGAGTCTTTGCCGGGGGTTGAGCAACTTATCGCGATGACTTTCCAGGACAAGAGCTTTCAACGCTGCATGTGCTCAAGGTGTTTCGGTGCGAGCTCTCGAGTATCTGCTTGGTCGAGCTGCGCCGGACTGGAAGGAGGCGATCAAATCAGCAGCGCGCGGCGGACATCTAGAAGTGCTTCAGTGGATGGTGTCCAAACGCCAGGACCGTCGCGGACCATGGAGAGTCGATTTTCCGGACACGCTACAAGAAGCAGCAGCTCAAGGACATCTGGAGACGGTGAAATGGCCCTACAGACATGAACCACAATCGGCGCTGGCGTTAAGTGCTGCTGCTAGAAATGGGCACGTGAATGTGGTTGAGTGGCTCTGGGGGCAAGATGGCAAGTCCAGTGTCATGGGTCTAGCTGCATTCAATGGGCATTTGGAAGTCGTGCAATGGCTGAATGAGCATGGGGGTGACGTCGGCTACGCAATGAACGATGCTGCGGCAGGTGGCCACCTGGACATAGTGAAATGGCTACACACGAACACGAGCGCGTTATGGCGTTCCGGAGCAATTGATGATGCGGCTGGAAATGGCCATCTCGAAGTTGTGAAGTGGCTTCACGCCAATGTCAATAAAAGGGTGGGAGGGGGCGAAGTATGCACAAGCAACGCGCTAGTATCTGCCGCCTACAATGGACATTCTGAGGTGATGGAGTGGATAGCAGGCCATTATGGACACCAAGGTCAGACGAAGGTGACGACGATTGCCGACAAATTAGCGAGTTGGGGAAGACTCGACGCACTTAAATGGCTGCACAATGTTGGGCCTTGTTACATTACAACGGAAGCTATGGATGACGCTGCAACCAATGGTCATTTGGAAGTCGTAAAATGGCTACATGCCTACAAGAAAGACTGTACCAGTGAAGCCATGAACGGTGCTGCGAAGGATGGCCATCTAGCAGTCGTAGGATGGCTACATGACAATCGTCGCGAAGGATGTACCGAAAATGCGATGGATCGTGCGGCGGAAAATGGCCATCGTTGACGTTGTCTGCTGGTTACACCGTAATCGCACTGAAGGCTGTACCGGAGAAGCAGTTAGACGGGCTGCTCTCAATGGGCACTTCGAAGTTGTGACCTGGCTGTATCGAGTCTACCGAAGCCACTTTTCGATTCCCGACCTCATGGCTTCTGCAGCGTTGGCTGCTCGTAGGGGCTACCTGGAGATTGTGCAAGTGCTAGCAACGCATCCTTGGTTCTCCGATCCAAAATATCTGACGCCAGTGATGGCAAATGCTTTCGTTAAAGGGCAGGTCCCAATTGTCGAGTGGCTACTAGATCGTGGATATCAAATGCACCCGAAGGATGCTCAATGGTCCTGCGGATATTGGGGCACATACGAGTTAGAGACCATGACGATCGTTTACAAAGGGTCTGAAATGAGCGTTCCAGACGTACGAAGAGCTCTCATGGTGCGAGGGGATGTCCGAATGGTTCGGTGGTTGTGGCACCATGGCTGCAACACATACAGACCTGAAGACCTCTGGAAAGCGGCTTGGTCGAACAATCTCGTGTTAACGCGGTGGCTGCTCGAGAATGGAGTCCGACTGGGCCGAAAAGCAATTTTGTTCATGTTCTCGAGATACGACTGTCTAGAAGTGGTGGAATGGGTTCCTGAAAGTGATCGCGTGTGGGTTGTGCAGAAAGCGCTCGAGGAGAACGAGAAAGACCTGGAAAAGGTGGTGTGGGTGCTTGAAAATGTTGAATTTCAGGACGTGAGCTCACGCATTGCCATTCGAAACGCCATTCGCCAAGCTTCAAATGACAGTCTGCATTGGATTAAAGCTCATCTTCAGAGACCGGAGGTTCGTGACTGATGGTTTGGTGACGAAGGACAAGTTGGAACTTCCAACCGCCAGCGTACGGGTTAAGCGGGTGCTGGAATATTGAGACTTTTTAAGGAATTCGTAGTAAGAAAATGAGACGGTTTGCTATTATTATGCAGGAGTGTGGTATACAACAGGGTGTGGGTACTCAAAGTATGAAGAATCAATTGTGCGAGAATACTCGTAGGATGTTGTCGATATGTCGGTCACTATTTTACTCTGCCCACGCTGCACCTTTATTTTAAGCATAGAATGAGAACAAAAATTGACTTCAAAATCACTAAAATGCCAATTGGACGCTAGGGGTGTCTTCATTTCCGACACCCGCTGTACATCGTTTGCTGCTCGTGGGGAGATTCCGCAGGTGATAGCGACGGAAACGTTGGTTCTCTGATCCGCAATATTTGACTCCAATGATGGCGAATGTTTTCATTCATGAAGAGGTTTCGGTTGTCAAGTGGCGGTTTGGACTTGGATATCAAGTGCGCGAGCAAGATACTGAGTGGCCTTAAGCGTGGAACAGAGGGACTCAGGCAAGTTTGAGACGATAGAGATAATTTACAATGAGTCTGGGCTGAGCGTGCCAAATGTACGAAGCGATATTGTGGCACGAATGGGATATCCGAATGGTGCGGTGGTTGTGGCATCATGGAAGCAACACATACACCTTTGAAGACCTCGAGAGTGAGCGTTGGTTGAACAATTCGCCTTTATGGCATCGCCAAAGAGGGGAGGGCCAAGCACAAGAATTCAGAAGCGAAACCATCTCGCACGCCACGCCGAGCTTCAAGACGAAACCATCCACCAACGTCAAGGTGCGATGGTGCGTCCAGCATCCAGTGGTTAGTTGCGCAGATCTCCCCATCCCAGCAACTGCAGCCGAAACTCCTGGCAACAGACGTGCGATACCGCAGCGCTCGTACAGCCGCCATCTCTAGTTAGGGTAGTTTAGATCTGTCATTCTTCATTTTCCAAGCCGAGCGGCACCCACCCGTATCGCGACCACAAGTGCCCGCATAATCAGGCTGCTCTGCATAATACCGGTGTGCATATTATGAAGTTGACAATTTTGCGGTTGCTGCTCGAGAATGGAGTACGACTGGGCCGAGAAGAAACTTGGATCGTGTTTTGGGCGTACTGCTGTCTGGAAGTGGTTGGAGTAGGTGCCTAAATGAAATCGCGTGAGGCTTGTCCGTGATTCGCTCGTAGAAAACGAGCAAGGCATAGAAAAAAGGTTGTGGGTGCTTGAAAATATTGAAATTCAGTGATTCATTTGTCTAGTGTGTTTCAAAGGTCTCGCTCAACCCGCCAATCGGACTTTTAGAAAATGAAAAACGCTGGGAACATAAATGTTATGAGAGGGCTGGTTCAGCCCATATCCGCCCCGGCAGGCGTACGTGAGTTTAAACGTGCCGGTGCATGCTTCTTCCCTCTGCGCCGGTTGGTCTTAGTACTCCGCTGGTTGGTTGAGTATAAAGACCACTTGGGCACGTCGCGGGCGGACAGCTTCGTTCAGTCGCAGCGGTAATTGCGCGTACACAACGGGCTGAGCCAGGAACAGCACATCGCGCAGCACACCCACGATTTTGCGGTAGTCGGCGTCGATGTCTTCGTCTTCGTTTGTTGAAGTGATGCGCCCACCAAGGCCCCATACAGCAGCGCAGGTCGACATGAAGACCAGCATGTAAATGACCTCGGGCCAGTGGTCGAGGGCCTGACGAACGAAGCGCGCAAGCTGCACGTCCCAATACTGGGGAATCATCATGTCGTGATCCTGAGAGCGACTTCGGAAATGCGCTCCATGCAGATGGAGTCGCAGCGACGCTCGCTGCCCATGTGCCTGCCGATGACGTGCCACCGGGACAGTTGAAACTGGAAATGGGACTGCAAAAGTACCTGCTTCCTAGACACCAACAGATGGTGATGGCGTCGATAACCGGTCGCGAAGCTGAAGCGTCGGTGGACTGGGTGCCTGTCACCCACCCAGTCTCGAGATCGAGCGCCAGCAACTATCAACAAACCGTGCATACTTGCATATTTACGAAGTCCTATAACTATTAGCACACCCTCGGGTGCTTTCTGAACTATCCGCGCGGACGCCTCTTCACACGTAGAAAATACTAGTACATCAACAGAGCAACGCTGTTGCTCGCTCTTGCCCGCTTCCTCAGCCAGGGATTGGTGTTCACCCTGTTTCAGGGGTGGGTGGCACCATATTGCAACAACACCCGTACATGCGAATCGATCATTAGTGCACGAGCCAAATGAACGCGACCGTATCGATTAGGCTAATAGTGTCCCCGTGTTCGTGGCTGAGCGGGTGCTGGGTTTCAATGTACAAATGAACCCAATGTTGCGATTATTAATAGCAAAACGGCACCGATATAATGTGAGTCTTCTGAAGCGAATACTTGTGTAGCATCCAGGGGCGGGCGAGCTGGGGCTTCTTCTGTATATATATTTTTTCCCGTCGCGAATACGAATATCATGGTTAGACGTAGGTTTCGAGGGGTGTGGCGGACCTCCTCGGCAGCGCCCCTACGTTTGAGAGCGCCAGTAACCGGCAGAGTCCCATTAAAAGAGGACATTGACCCGCCAACGAACAAGCTTACTTTTGTATTGTGAACGTTAGTGCGGCTTTCGCTACCGGTAGTGATCTTCATTCGGATTCCAGCCGAGGCACAACACTCAACATGGGTGGGAACATGTTCAGTGCCTCCGTTGCGCCGTACGTCGGCGCCGGCAAAGGCGAGCCGCCTCGTCACAATCGATTTTGCTCCTCAGTGCTCGAAGCGAATGGCCAGCCCTTCTTCCACGCCCGCGCTGGTGTCTACCGATATCAACCGCAAGGGCCCAGTGCGCTATGACGACTGGAAGGTCTTCCAACGGGCCCTGGACTCCTACTGCATCCAGGAGGGCGAGCACATCGGTGTAGAGTTCACAGTCAGCGTCGCGGCGCGGAACAAGCAGATCATGAACTCCAAGAAGGTGAGGGATGGGAAGCGAGCAGCGGATCTCCTCCCGGAATCCTTGGAAGCCTATCGCCGGACCTACGTCTGCCGCCGGGGACGCAAGCGCCGTTCGAAGCAACAAGGCATTAACCCGCCCCTGCCTCGCACGGCGTGTCCATTCGAACTCAATGTGAAGAGCGTCAACCACCGAGGCACCTAGAAAGTGGAGGTCACGACGGCGAAGTTGGGCCACGATCACACCATCAGAGTTCCTACTTCGACAGGAACACCGCGCGTGCCCGCCTCAACTGCGAGTGACCCGGTATCGCCTCCTCCTGAAGTCTTCCCGTTGGTTGATGAAGGTAAGTTGATTGTCTTGGTGCTCAATTGCCGGTCTCAGTGGTGCGTGCGCCGCTGTATGGCTGACCGGTTTCTTTGTTCTGCAGCGGGGTGCTGGATTCAACAACATGCGCCACACTATCAGCAATAGTGATGAGGAAAGCAAAGTCGACGGCTTAGGACTGGGTCCATAGGCCGTATCAGTGGTGACCTGCTGTTTGTGTAGGTAGAAATTAAGAAGTGCTGATAGACCATGAGTGATGATGGATCGATAATGAACCCGAAGATGAGAGAGTTTTGGCGGCGTACTGCAGTTTTTACGCATGTAGTGGCCTGTATGGTAAGTGCGCGCTCACTGATGCAATGTTTAGCGTCGAAGGTTCGGTCATCTGTGTGGCGGCTACGGCTCGATGAAGGGCAAAATACTTCAGCTTCCAACAACTTGGTCGATACAATTTGTAGGTATCCTACAACCTTGAAAGGAGTAAGCTGTTATTTCAATTCCCAAGATGGCTATTAGCGAATAACTTGATGGAATCATCGTTTTTCTCCAGTTGCTAAATACTTCTATATTGTACAATCCTTTACCGAACGCTGCAATTCGGAATTTGTCGACACAACGTCATTTCTGGAATAGACAATTTGTTCAACGAGCGTCTTCATAGGGCAGTTGGAGAGATACAATCAGAGACCAAGCCATAGCTGTCGTATCCGCCTTCACTCCGAAACGAACCCAAATACTCCTGCAGCGTCCAGCCCAAATTCTTTCGCCTCGAGCCTGGTTGGGCTCGTAGTCGCGGAGGGCACCACGATCGTTGGATATCGGAATAGACTCGTTGAATCGCAGAGCAGATTTAGGAACCAGGGGAGATACAGGTACTCACAACTGGAGCAACCCTCCCGTAGTGACCTTGTTCAGCACATGGCGATGCCAGAGGAAAAAAGGAAAAGTGTGGAAAAAGCGAACAAGTGGCTTGCAGTCTGCACTAACCAAAACATATTCGTTGCCGGGATATCCTTACTAAGACGGATGGTCCAGGAAACAAAATCGCCAATGTGCTGGATAAATGGATAAATGGTCTACTGGTTCGGGATTGGTGTCAAAAAAGCACTGACAAGTGCCCTTCGCTGTCCTGCGGGTTTGTCCTATACACCTCGTGATCAAGTGGCTTGGGCCGAGTGCCTGACTCGCTCAGTCGGCGACCGGAGCTAAGTGAAGTAGTCGACGAGATGAATAATCTCAGGCGAAGGCAAGTCGGAGATCACGAGTATTAGCGATTCCTGCAGCGTGGACAGTTACGATCGTTTGTGCTGCGTCGATTGTAGAGGATCTCAGTTCGTTGTGAAGATGCTGAACACCTCAGGACCACCATAAGCAGGCTATTCCAGTACCAGCTCGTTTTGGGCTTTTACTTATTAGAAAGTATAATAAAGAATATCAAAAGTCCAAGCAGTTGGTACGGGAAAAAAATAAACACGAGGGGCATTTTCCATTAGGCATCACTATTTGTTATGTGTTATACATAAAGTAAAGTGGAATTGAAATTGTGATCTGGGCCAAGCTGTAAATTTTGAAGTACTTGTATGAAGTGCAACCCTACTTGCAGAATTGTACAATATTATACAACTTATGCGGCGAACAGACCAGGGTAGTGTCTCCTACATATCAGTAGTCTTCATTGCAACATCCTACTATCGGTAAGTTATTCGCTGGCGTCTCCGCGATCACCCCCAAGTCCTACTAAAGTAAATACCTTTATTTTTTTTACATAGCAACCTCGGTTCTCCCCGGAAACAGCTTCTGTCAAGCACAATTTTTTGTGCCCACTCTCAGTGGAGAGTGAATTATGTGGAGGTGCTACAGGAGGTGGTAGGCTTAGAAGAAGCTGCAGTTCATGGCCACTTGGAGGCTGTGAAGGGGTTCTATAAGTACGATACCTGCAAACTATTCTCTGTGCAGGCGTTGACTGTTGCAGCAAGCGACAGTCATTTGGCTGTGGCTCAGTAGCTCTAGGAGCAAGGCGTTCGTGATGGCAAGCCAAATGTGATGGGTCTAGCAGCATTTAACGGACATTTGGAGCGTATGTAATGACTGTGTGTGACGTCAGCTACGCAAAGTGGCTACACGGCAATGCCAAGAAGAAGTTGGAAGGGGGTAACCTATGCACGAGCAACGCGTTAGTGCTTGCCGCTTACAATGGACATTCTGAGGTTCGCAGGCCACTATGGACACCAATGTCAGAAGAAGATAATTGCCTATAATCATGAGACTCCGTTTTATGGAGTTTTTACGTCTCTTATATACACTCCGCTTTACTTATTACATTAATTCTGCGAATGGGTTAGGGTCACAATTTAGAACCGCTCACACGGGGACCAAAAAATGAAACAAATACCTCGGTTAAACAACATTTGGATTCTTATCGGAAGGTGGTATCGGCACGGATTTCTTTGAGCTGAACCGACGTCACTATCTTGAGATGCCATAAAACCAGAGGGTAGAAGTTATGAAACAGAAAATTCGACCGTTAGTATGGAGGACATCAGAAATAGACTTAAACGTGACATTTTACCCTTATTTGGACCCGCTTAGGACCCATTATTAAGCCTATTTGCCTTTCAAACCTTATGCTGTCGTAAGAAGGGTCGGTCTGCGGCCGTTGGTAAGAAGTCTGCGGCCCTTCGGGATCGCTTGACCAGCGCACAACAGAGAGCCCAAGCATCAACAAGCAGAGCCTCAAGGAAGCGCCAACGCTACGCCAAGTAGCAAGCAGCTTTGCATGCTGAGGACCGGGTACTGTCGAGCAGCAACTTCTCTAAATTACATTGAAGGCTATGCGCGGATGACGAGCTGGACGATGAGCTGGGGTGTACGAGCCGGAGTCCGTGTCGGTGCTTCTTGGTAGCAACAATGGCTCTCTTTTGGCCCGTTCGAGCTCGCCTGCTACTTCGCTTTAAAGAAATCAGACAGCTCCAAGTCCTTCCTGCACGCTAAAGGCGCCGATTATTCGCTTCTTTCTAGTCTGCGTTAATTCATTCATTCATTGCGTTGCTCATGAAAAGATGTTCGACTAAGCAAATGCATTAGCCCACTCAATTACAGTTCTATTGGGTCGATCTCGGGCGTCACAGCTCTGCTTTGATATGTGTGATGGTACGAAATCGGGTTCAACTACATTATTTTGAGCTAGTTATCGTTCATTATATATGTTTACTTATTGCGCTCAACGTGCATGAGGTTATCTACCTACGCGTGCAGATTAACAGCTTTGAACAGCCGTGCATGTCATAGTCGCGGCAGCAACATTGGCCATTGCGGCTGGGTGTAGATGACATCTGGAGGAAGAATTTCAACATGGATCGCGAAAGGTTACTGGAATAATTCGCTCGTATTTTCACTCTGAAAATGAACACACCACGAAATTGAAACATCGAAAGTTAACCCCTTATTCACTTTTCGTTGTGCCAGTGTGCACATTCTGCTATTACACTTACCTAAGTAAGTAAAATACAAGTGTTCTGGCATTCGAACCACAGGTCAGGTGTATCAGTCTACCGTTAATAACAACGTATGAATGGTACTTATGTTGTTTGCAAAATAGCCAGCAAATCGGGGAGCGTGAAAGGGGAAATAAAGCGCTAGAATTTGCAGGCGGCTTTGTACTCAAATTCCTCAAGTGGGGACGTCGTCCAAAACTCTGTGGTCAGCATAGTTTTGGGGGTCGACCCCTAAAGCAACATGAGCGCAGCGACCGTGATGCTCCGCTAGTACTGAGATAGCAAGTGTACCGTAAGGTTTGCTGCTGCGCAGCCGGCAGGGGATTAATTCGGTGTCGCATGAAGCCGTGTGTGACGCCCACTCGCAAAAGTATCGATGAGTTATGGCATTTGTATTGAATATACTTAAATGAACATCTTGTTTATATTTCTTTACTCGCATAAGTAAGCTGTATACATAATGAAAATGTAAGGGTCATCTCCGGGCGTCAATCCTTCTCATCATCCGGATCCGTCATTCTGTAGCCCTGCAGGGGAAATCAGCAATACTGTACTGCATCTGCCGCGATGGTGTCGAATGAAACGCCAGAGCAGCGTCGCCGTCGCCTTGACGCTGTAAATGCGCGCGTACGCGCAAGGCGTGCCGCGAATGAAACGCCAAATGGTTGAAACAGTGATGCACAACCCGCGTACGGAGGAGGCACTTGCGTTTAAGTTGCGGAATGACCAAATGCTGGCCTGGATTCTCAATGGACTCTCCCCAGATGCCGTGTTCAAGTTGGTGAAGTTGGATGAAGGAGGGCTTGAGAAGCTGCTTTCAAACCCAGCTTTTACGGTTTGGTATTACTACTTCAACCGGTTAAACCAGTACAACCCCGATAGAGGCGTCAGCATGATCAAGAGCTTGCTCACAACTTACGAAGACGCTCCGTTGGCAAAGGCGATTAGTGTGGCGAAGAAGGCAGAGTTTGTCGTATCCAATCCCAACATTTCAAATTATATGGCATTCAGCCCAATTTCCGTGCTAAGAAAAAAATCAGATTGCGCGTTGTTAGCATTGGACTTGTAAAACATCTTGTAAGCTTCAACGATGTCCTGGTGATGATCCGCCTTCAGTTCTTTGGAAAGAGAGCTGGGATTTTTCCCATCGAGCAGCCACTTTCGAAATTGGTCTTCCTGAAGGTTCTATAGAGCGTTGCCTAGTTCGGTTGTGCTGTGTAGGCTTCTCTAAAAAGTAGCGACGACAGAACTCCAGCACTTGTGGTAGGCCGTCGGGTTTTCCAAGCGCTCTACGAGACCATCCCAACCCGCCGCACAGTCGCAGTGTGTGTGTGTGACTTATCAACAGACCTCTACTAATACGGGAAATGTCAATTCCCCCCCTTTTCAGCAAGTATGACCTTTTGAGAAAAGTAAAAAATGGAAAATACGGGATTCGTTCTTTAATAAGCTATTGCTTGGAGTCATATAGCCATTGCATCCACTAAATTGTTTTTTTCTCGAAGCATTCGCTCACGTTTTCACAGCTCTGATGTCCAATTGTGAGATATGGGGCCGATAATTGCAGCATAAGTCAAAATTACGAAAACCGCGGAACATCGCTAATGAAGGTAGTACTTTGCAAGCTTTGCGTTTGCTGGTGGTGTGGCCGACCTATATTATGTCTAATAACCAAGCGAGAGGGGTCGCAAGAATAAGAAGTAGCTGCCTCACGTAGTGGATAAGAACGTTACTGGTAGGTTTGCATTCTAGCAGTTTAGACGATCGCCATGCTCCTATCCATGTGAAACACAGGTTGCTTCATCGAAAATGCGTTTGCTTTTGCGAGCTTCTATGGACTCTTCATTGTCTTCGCACACGTCCGTTATGCGGATTGTTTATCAATACGCAAGACTAAATTTTGTAGCTAACTAAAGGTAAAAGCAGCTAACTCCAGTACACAACAGCTACATGTATAGCAAAAATGATTACTATGTGGATAGCTCCACTTCAGCACTTCAATCGACGTCATACTAGGAGAACCCTCAGATTCCCTTCCATATTCAGTAAATTCCCGGTTCGAGTCGTCTCAGGCCACGCCAAGCCGAATACCGCGGGCTTTAAGAGTTCCGACAATTGTAATCGTTTGTAGTACGTCGAATGCAGTGGAGCTCGGTTCGGCTGAAGGCTCAGGACCTCCATCAGTGATAGTCCATAATGTAGCCATTTTCTCGTTGTGTAGCCATACGACCGAACCGTAACCGATGGTTACACACATGGGTACACTGTTTGGTTGGCTGGTCATAAAATAGAATCGTCATGGCGTCTGAGACGAAGAAGGCGAGCAAGCCCAAGCCGTCTCTGGACGTGTACAAGCAGAGTTTCCGCGAGTACCTGGTACGAATGCAATCTGTCCACACTAAATAAAAATATTCCGTGGCTCTAACCTTTGTATGGGCTCTGCCAGCGTGAGACGGATGCCGTGAAGGACGAGACGGAGCTGGAGCAGCTCATGAAGCTGCTGCACGAGCCGCTGCCCGTGTCCTTCCGCCTGAATCTGCACCGGCCCGACGCCGACAGGTTCGTTTATCTTTTCTACTATAATTTTAATAACCAACAAATTCTGCGTGCTAACAAATATTTTATTTTTACTGTAGGCTGAAAGAGCTGCTGGTATCGAAGCTCCAGTTCCCGAGTGACAAGTATTTCCACGGAGAAATCCCCGTGAACCCGGCTAAGTGAGCCAACATCGCTGTGTTTTATTGTTAATTGATATTATTTTTACGGATATATGTTTCTTTTCTTCCCAGGCCGATCGCGTGGTATCCGCTGGAGAATGTGGCGTGGCAAATGGACTGCGGCCGTGTTGCGCTCTCCAAGAGTGGTAAGTTGCTGTTATTAGTATTATTTTTTTTCAAACTGTACCCAGTGAATTGATTGATGAAGTTTTGCTTCGTAGCGCCGAAGCACGAGGATGTCCGCGCCTTCCACTCCGTTCTGCTGGAGCAGACTGACCGGGGAAATATCGATCGGCAGGAGGCGGTGAGCATGCTGCCCGTGTTGTTCCTGGATGTGCAGCGTGGCCACCGCGTGCTGGACATGTGCGCCTCCCCTGGATCCAAGACGACGCAGGTTATCGACTTCTTGCTCTCGGCGGAGAGCAGCAGCGCTGGCGAGCAGAGTGGACTGGTAATCGCCAATGATCTGGACAAGAAGCGCTCGTATATGCTGGTGCACCGCCTCTCGCGGAACACTCTGCGTCGTGCTGTAGTGACGTGTGGCGCCGGTGATACGTTCCCCGGTCTTTATGACGCTGAGACCAAGACGCTGCAGCCTACCAACGTATTCGACCGCGTGCTGTGTGACGTCCCCTGCAGTGGTGACGGCACTCTGCGCAAGAACCAGTCGCTGTGGAAGGACTGGCACATTGGCCAAGGCCTCACGCTGCACCCGATCCAGCTCGCGTTGGCTCTCCGTGGTGCTGCTCTACTCAAGGTGGGCGGCACCATGGTCTATTCTACGTGCTCGTTCAACCCCGTCGAGAACGAGGCTGTGGTTGCTGAGCTGCTGCGTCATGCTGGTGGATCGCTGGAGCTGCTGGATGTCTCGAAGAAGATGCCGCAGCTCGTTGCGCGTCCGGGTCGATCCAAGTGGCGTGTGGGCTGGCGCTCCAAGTCCAAGTCGACGCACAAAGGCCACCTCTTCAAGGTTGACAACGCGGACGACAGCAGTGACAAGCAGAGCCTGCACCAGTGGTTTGACAGCTACGACTCGCTCACTCAGGACCTTCGTGGAAGCCGCGTGACGCGCTCCATGTTCCCGTGTGAAGGCGCCATTGCCCAGGAGCTGCACAAGACCCTGCGTCTCATCCCGACGGATCAAAACTCTGGTGGGTTTTTCATCGCTGTGCTGCGCAAGGTGGCGGACTTGCCTGGTGATGAAGGTCGTCAGGAAGGACTTCCCGCGCTTGAGGAGCTGCAGGCGACGCCGCCGGCTGACTACGTTTGCAAGCTGTGTAACAATGGTGGTCACTTCTTGAAGAGCTGCGAGAAATACTTGCCCGACACCGAGTTCGCTGCCTCGAACTCGTCGCTCAAGCCGCAGAAGAAGAAGCGCCGCACAGAGGAGCCCGCGGATGCCAACAAGAGCTCCAAGAAGAAGAACGACAAGAAGCGGGAGATGCTGTATCGCCCTGTTGGCGACGAAATCTGGCAGCAGTTGCGCGATTTCTACGGTCTGCAAGACGAAACTTTGAAGGTGAGTGCTGTAACAATTGGTATTTTGTGGATGAGGCTCTTCTTACTGACGCTGAAAACTTTGTAACTATGCAATTAGGAGCGCTTCTGGTGCCGTTCGGACACAGCGGCCACCGTTAACTACGTGGACAAGGAGATCTCGGACGCGTGCCTTGGTGGAGACGTCCTTGATGTACGTTTAGCTCAGCGTATTATGCTAGCAGTAGATGCTATTTGCTGACGTTGATTCATTGTTTCTCTCCAACAGATCGTCAACACGGGCCTCAAGGTGTTCACCAAGGTTACTGAGCGTGGCGAGGTGTTCTACCGCCCGTCAGAGGAGAGTCTCGGCTTCTTCGACGATTTCTTCACCAAGAGGCGGCTTGACATCCCTATCGCCGATTTCTCGAGTCTCCTTAAGAATGCGGAGCAGCACGTGGCGTTCGACACGCTGTCTTCAGACCTGCAGAAGGCCATGGAGGGCATGCCCATGGGCCCAGCGGTTGTCCGCGTCAAGGAGCACGAGCAAGTGCGAATGAACATTTGGGTCGGCAAGGGCTCCATCCTGCCCCGCGTGTCGAAGGCCATGCGCGGAGAGGTCGAAGACGCGCTCAAGCAATGCACTGACAACTAGAGAACCGACTGCAGTTTAGCTCCACGTTTGTACGAATCCCCTTCATTCACGAAGCCTGCTGTGCGGCGAGTGCCCGTGCTCGCATTCCCCGCACTAGAAAATAAAACGAGTCTCTTTTGCCTGCGATTTCCTCTTGATCGTCACCCCCATCGCGCGTCTGGCGCTGCCGTGACGGAGTTGCAGTCGGTCTACCAGGTATCTGGTGAACATGCGCTGGAGCACCAGGCGTCGGTACTGGATTCGGTGCGTCCGAGTTCAAGATGTTCGTAAAGACTTCGATGAAGTCCTGCTTGGGGATACCCATCAGGCTGCTCTCGTTGTTCTCGATCCACATTCCGAGCACGAGCATCGCGAGCACCAGCAGCGCCACAATGGCAGCAATACTAAAGAGACAGCAACACATTAGCCACTACCGAGAGTATTGAGCTACCATCCATCCAGCTTACTTGTATCCGCGACTGAGCTTGTAGCTCTTGACCACGACGTGTCCGTGGTTGCCGATGAGGATTCCTGTGAAGCCCATGAGCCAGCTCCCAAGCACCTGCGAGATGAACCGCGTGGCCAGCAGCAACTTGCACGCAGCAATATACAGCACGATCAACACAAACAGCAACTGCACGACCGCCGACTGGGTGTGGAGAATAGCTGGCAGCAGCACCACCACAGCCATGTGGCAGTCCACGCAGGGGAACCCTCTCGTGTCTTCGTCGACGCAGCGGCGATCCTGAAGTTGCCACAGCGGGCGGTACAGATCAATGGGTCGAGGACTCTGAGCCAGGTACTGCAGCGTCACCACCGCCAGCAAGTTCCCAATGCAGATCCAGAAGTACGGCAAGCCGAACTCCGGGGTCATGGCGATGAACACGAACCTACGGTAGGTAGCACGGAAACCAGAAGCGGTCACAAACAGGGCGTCACACCGACTGACAACCCAAGAGGACACACCATATGAGCAGCGAGATGTCCTGTGTCCGCCGCCGAGATGTCGTTGAGTGCACCAGCGTCCGCAGCCACGGCCGTTCCTGGACGAGTTGTTAGTGACTCGGGGACCTTTGACAAGTCGAATTCGAGTAACAGAGCGCACCTCTTTCTGCTGAATCAGCCAGACGATGGCCGCCACATCCCATTGCAGCAGCGGAAGCAGCTCGACGCTCTCTCCGTCGTCGTCCACATCCTCCTGGAAGCGCACGCGCCGCATTTGGTGTGACAAGATACTTTGTGCGCAGGAAGCGTCGCACGATCTCCCTTCCGAATCGATCGAACCGAACTCTATCATGTTGGACGAGGTATACGGACCACGATGCGACAGTCGCAACTTGGCAGTCTCAGTCACCCAACTTGCACTGCAGGTCGGAAATGCACCCAGTTCCACAGCCCTCGGGCTCGATGGAGCCCTCCATCGATCCCTCTCGTCTTCTCGCTACTGTACATACTGTATCATATCATAGCATAGCTCACGGCACACACAGTACACATGTATTCGTTCGTTCAGGCGACAGACACTGCCAGCAGGCATCCCGAAAAATAATAATGCCCGAAAATAAAACAGTATTTTCGGATACAATACTTTATTTAGGGCATCGCCGTTTGTTTTATCCGAAATTTATGTAGCCGAGTTCTAAAATTCGGTATTTTCCTTCTGCTCATCCTTAGTTGTGGTCACACATCGCGCTCTACCAGCGTAACTTTGCCGTTAGCCCCCACTTTCAAACAAGCACCACCCAGCACGCGCATCACGACTCGACGTTAGCACCATGACCGACAATCTCCTCGCTGGCCCCGCTCCGAGGCCTACCTTCTCGCCCAGGCAGATTGCTGCCTTTTACTTCAAGCCCTGCCTGGACGGGGAGGGAGAGACGACGGGCTACTATGCCTGCAAGACCTGCGCTAAGCGCTGCAAGCACGCGCCTTAGTCAGGCTACAGCAACTTGGTGTCGCACGTGCGGGCGGTGCACCCCAACTACGAGAGCGACATGCGCGACGCTAGTGTCGCTGCGACATGCGCGACGCTAGTGTCGCTGCGACGGGGGCCCTATTGCCGTGGGTCACCCGGAAGGTCTCGAACCGCTACGCGTGGCTGCGCTGGGTTGTCACGGGCAATCTACCGCTGTCTTTTTGCGAGTCCAAGGAAACGCGACAGTAAGTATTTTCATATCTATTTTGGTGATTTACATGTGTGCTAATGCCGTATGTTACGTAGATACACGAAGCTAAATCCCATCTCCGTGGAGACGCTGACCGCCATCATGGAGGCCGTGACCAAGGCCGCAGAGACGATGATCGGCGACGCCATGCCCGAACGTTTTAGTCTGGTCCTTGATGGGTGGACCCACGGCACGGAGCACTACATGGCAGTGTATGGCTGCGTTGAGACGGCGACAGGCCCCCAGTACCCGCCGCTGTCGTTAGCGCCCGTCATGGATGAGCCGGACGACCAGCTAAGCGCTGACGGCCATCTGACGGCGATTAAAAGGTTCCTACCCTTTTTTGGTAAGTCTATCTCCGGATGTCTATTCCTGGTTGGTGACAACTACGGAGTAAACAAGCGGCTAGCGAACCTACTCGGTGTGCCGCTAATCGGCTGTACCAGCCACCGCCTGAACTTGGCGGTGCGAGACTACTTGGAGCCCACGACAGCATCCTCGAAGAGGTCCAGCAGCTTATGCGTAAGTTGCGGACTTTAAAGCAAGCAGCCAAGTTGCGGTAAGTACTCTGTTTGCTGTTTTATTTGGTTTTTGTATTGCTACTAAATTGGTCTTTGTTTTTGGGTTTTGCTCGAAATTAGTCATTGGCCGCTGTCCTCAGACAGGACACGCGCTGGTCGTCGACCTTTTCAATGCTCAAACGCTATTTTCGGCTCCGTCCGTTCATTTCGGCGGACGACGAGGAGCTCGCGGACTTCCTTCCGTCACGCTCAGCCCACCGCAAGCTGGAGACTTTGCTGGCAAGCCCCCGGGACGTCGAGTCCGTGTCCAAGCACCTGCAGGGCGACGGCCTTACGCTGCTGGACGCTCGTGTCCTATTCGACGAGCTCCTCAAGAGCCACCCCTCGTTCGCGAAGTATCTCGGTAAGGATCATCGCTCACTCTGCGTCTGACGGTATTTCTACTTAAATACTGCGTTTTATATGTTTTTATTTATGCATAGCCACCGATGCGGATATAATCCACTCCGCCGTCTTCGAGCAGGCGGTCGTCAAGGTGCTGGACGACCAGGCGGCCCTGCTGACGGACGACGAAGTCGCTGCGCTGGAGCCGTTCAAGCGCACGCAGGCTCATGTGGAAGGCGTGGACTGCACGCCGGCGGACAAGGAAGGGTTCGCTGTGCGTGCGCTCAAGCGACGCAAGGTAGCTGCTGCGCCGGCCACGTACGAGCTGCTTAATGCGATTCCTCCTACCTCAAACATGGTTGAGAGGCTCTTCAGCATTGCGCGCGCTATGCTGCGCCATGAGCGCCACCGCCTCTCCCCCATGATGCTAGAGATGATCTTGTTCCTCAAGATCAACAGCTCGTACTGGGATGTTGCGACCGTGGAGCAGTGCCTGTAAGTAGGTACAGTCGTAACATCATTGCAGTAATTTACTGTGTCAACACTATGTCTCGCGTTATTTATTCAGTCTGCTACTCGGATGCAATGCAATATTTATTATGGTGTCCGGCAAACAATAGATATATATCGTATTTTCGGCATGCCTGACTGCCAGTGTCTGTTGACCGAGCAGCTTGTGGCGGACGTCCGCGGTGCAAATCGCCAGCTGGGCCCATTGATGTGTGGGAATCGTGGTCACTTGGCCGTCGCGAGCTCAGCGTCTTGAGGCCCGCGTCTCGGGGAGTTGACCAGTTGACTAGCCTCTGGAGGGTGGACGTCCTCGGTGTCGTCCGTCGTGATGACGGTGCACGCCGGGACTCGCACGTACCCGCGCTAAAGACCAGTCGCAGCAGCGGCTCAGTTGGGAATCTCCACGCACATTGCTGAATCGGCCAGAGAGCACTCGCACACGGACAGAATGACCACCGTCGACGTTGACCACGCTGCCCCCGAGACGCCAGTGTGTGGGGACGACAGGTTAGCGAAGCGCTTGCTTGCATGAGTACAAACAACATTGAGGCTGATAACTGTCGTGCATGTTGCAGCAGACTCGATGTGCCTGGCGTTGTGGAGAGCTTCCTGCTCATGGGCTCCGTTAAGCACGCGATGGACGAGCAGCTCCTCAAGAACATGCAGGTCACGTACGTCCTAGACGCCGAGAACCCGCGGAAGCGTGAGGCCCATGGAGAGTTGGCGGTGGACCCGACGATTGATACGGGGCGCATCGAGCTGGACGACGACTTCTCGTACGACGAGTTCAAGAGCAACGTCACGAAGGCCAACAAGCTCATCCAGATCGCGCGCTCGGACAACAAGACGGTCTTCGTCTTCTGCACCCACGGCAACAACGAGAGCGCCGTGGTCTGCATCGCGTACCTAATGGTGGTCGAGCAGTGGAGTCTGGAGCACGCGTACCGTCACGTCCTGCAGAAGCGGCCGGCTAGTGCACCACGCAAAGCTTACGTGGAGAAGGTGAGCTGGCATCGGGTAGTGTTGATTAGTACTGGGACTTGAGGTCTCTAACTGTTGTTTTGTGCTCTTTGACTGCAGCTCCGCACCTTGGAACTGGAGACTCACGGTCGTGTGACGCTCCGCTCGGACCAGATTGGACCCAGTATGATCGACATCATGCTCGGACTCCGTGGCCAGAGCCCTGTGAGCGATGATATCGACGAGCGCAGCAGCCAAGCAACGGACGGAGGCACTTCCACTGCCGAGCGCGCGAGTTACATGTCCAACTTCTCGGTTGTCACGGGCCGCACGAACGGCAGGTCCGTACGCGAGACACTGAGGATCGCGGAGCAGGAAGACGATCCCGTGGCAATGGGCAAGAACAAGGTGCACCCGCACCACTCTCCGGGCTTTGGACGAAGGAAGTCCAAGGCACACAGAGGCAACTGCGTCATTAGTTGATCCCCTGGTTGTTTGTTGGTCCAGTTATCGTCCGTCAGTAGGTAAAGACTGCCTCCAAACGCAGGAGGAGGAAGCTAATATAATACTTGAACGTAAAAGTAAATGCCGAGCTAGTAGTGGCAGCCTAGCAGAACATTCGCTGCAAGGCGCAGAGTTGATAGCCTCCTTGCGGTGGCTGGAAGCTTCGGGATTCCGTTGCGCCTGTGCAAAAGTGGCTTCAGTGATGGACATCCTTTTAATCGTTGCCGCAGATGCTCACCTTTAGCTGCGCTGGGGCTTGTACGGCGAGGCATGCTGATTTTTCTAGTCGCGTCACCAGCGTCTGACTCATCGTCTGAAGAAGGCAGGAAGCACGTATTCTGCACCGGCCAGGACTTGCGGACAGCAGCAGCTTTACGTGTTGCCGAGCCACGCGTGGGTAGTGTCTTGGCAGCGTTGGCCTTACGCTGGGTTGGTTTGGCCAGCGTGACAGAAAGCTGCAAAATGGTAATGAAAGATTAGGAAGAAATAAGTAAAAAAGAAATGCTAGACTTACTAACGCTACCAGCTTCCTTCCGCTTTCAACGCGAGTAAGGGCTTCCAACGACGTAACTTTCTTCATCTTCGTGCGCTTAGCATGCCGTTCACTGCTGGAATACTCGAGAGCCATGGCCTCCCTCTCCCTGCGTTGCCTTTGGATCTTTGATGTACGTGGTAGATTCCGCAATGAGAAGCAACGCGGAAATGTTGAAGTTGCAGTATCATTTTTTTGGTATCAATTGACGAATTGCTTTCACAGTGTTATACTGCAGCAAACAACCTTGTTCAGCTCAAAGTCTCTGTCCTACCTTCACGTTTGCGTCTTGGTCTATGGATCGCTTTACTTGGCTGAGCTCTTTGAGCTTTTGGTGCTTTTCTTCGAGCCGCGGTAGTTTCTCGCTGTCGAAGACCGATATCCGTTGCTGTAGGCCTTCACCACATCCCCACCTGTCGATTTGTTTTTGCATACGCTCAGCAAGCTGCTTGAAAACGCCTTCGGGCCCTTCTTGGGCAGCTCCGCCTCGCCTTCCACGAAGACCATCCCCATGCCGATGGCCATGTGCCAGTCGACGTGGCAGTGCATCATCCAGACGCCCGGGTTGTCAGCCTTGAACCGAAGCACGACGTAGCCCACGATCACGCAGACGCCCTTGGCGTCGACCTCACAGGGTGGAACGGTGTACACGTCTCGCATCATGGCTCCTTTGAGCTTAGGCGCTGGCAGTTTGTTGTTGTACACGTCCTGAGCTGAAGCGTGGCCGCTGCCGACCACCCACGCCACGTGCGAGTGCAGGTGGAACGGGCGCTGCTCGATCACGTCGTTCCTGAGCACCACCTCCACATGGTCGCCGTACCTGATAGCTCGGGCGTTGGCACTGCGCGGCAGCTCGGCAGTCGTCAATCCGCTCGCGATGCTCAAGAGCGGCGGCTCATCCGGGACAACCAGCGTCTGGAACTCGCCTCCGTCCAGCGAGACGATGCCCGTTCCGATCGTCGTGTTGATGTTGAAGCGCATGTAGGAGCGATCGTCAGGCTTGGCACGGGCTCCAGCGGGGTGAAGTCGAACTCGCCCATTGTCACGGTCGTTTTCGCTTTCTGCGTCGTCGGCTCAGCGCTACTGCTACGCGAGTCATAGCGCACAATGGCCAAGCCCTCCTCGTTGAAGCCAGCAGTGCCCGTGCTTGCCGTCCGCGCCGTCCACGGATACCCGGTCAACCCTTTGGCCCGCATCCAGAAGGAGCGCACTCCCCGCGTGTCCTTCTTCGCCTGCACGATGATGTCGTAGCGCTGGCCGACGTTGACAATGATCGAGTTGAGCAGCTTCGTGGGTGCCACGGGTTCCGCGTCGGCGGCAATGACCTGGAACTCGTGGCCGTCGATGGTGAACTCGAACGTCCCCATGGCGGCCATGTTGATCACCCGCAGCAGATACTTGCGTCCCAGCACGAAGTCGAAGGTCGACAGCGGCTGATGCGGGTTGCATACCGTGAGGCCGTGAGAAGCTGCTGCAGTGCAGTTGTAGCGCGCCAAGTTGTTAATGGCGAGAGCACGGGCCCCGGAGGCGGCGGCGCGTGGTAGATGGCCGCCATCTGAATGGTGTACTCGTGGTCCCAGAGCTTCTTCGCTTTAGTGTCGGGCCCGTTAACGATCAACGGGCCTCGCAGATCGTACGCGTACTGGGTGCCGTGGTGACTGTGCCACCAGAAGGTGCCGGCCTTGTCGGGCGTGTAGCGGTAGGTCGCCGAGCTGTTGGGCTCGATGGCGCACTGCGAGATGCCACACATGCCGTCCATCTCCTGCGTGCCGAGCTGCTTCATGCCGTGCCAGTGCAGACACGTGGGCTCGGACAGCTTGTTGGTGACGTGGACTTTAACCTCTTGGCCGAGCTGCACTTCGATGACGGCTTCGTGGCTGGGCTTGCCGTTCACGCCGAGCGTCTGAAGACGCACACCGTCGAACGCGGTCATGATTGGAGTTAGGCGCCAGTCGTAGGTGACGACGTCGGCCATGACCTGGGAAAGTTGGAGAAACAGGAGTGATACCGCCGCAGTGGCGGTAGATGAGTCGGACCCATGGCTGGGTAGGTGGGCTACCGGGTTGCTGCGTTGGTTGCTTTGAGTACTTTGGAGGAAGTTTTGAAGTGATCGCTCGTTTGATTGATCCGCGGTCGACGAATCACCTCCAGTGCCCTCGCCAGTGCACCAACCATAACGAATTGGTGAACGCCCTGGAAATGAGCGTGACTTTCCTCAACGTATTAACGAGACTAATGCTAACGCTAACTGAACCGCCACTAAGCACAAACTTGCGAATAAATGAGCGTAATGAAGCTAAGCGTTAAACAGCTCTGTGTTTCGCGCCACGAACGTTCAGATGAGTTGGTTACACTCTATCCACGTGAACCCAGTGCTCACGCCATGTCGATCAAGTGAACAGGTTGTAAGCCAAATTTGAGCTTGGGTATCTTTCCGAAACGAGACTCGTCGGGGATTGGGTAGCTGTAATAATCTGCACGTGCAAGAGCAGAACACAACCACATCATCAGTTGAGTCCGCACGCAGAGAGCCCAAGTCGTCGTCTGCATATTCACCGATTGCGCAAGCTCCTGCTCCGGCACGCCTCAGCCAACCACTTCATGTTTAGGACCGAGCGCCATGCGGGCGCCCTCGGGTAGATGGATAGCAGCAAACAGACAAAGACATCAATTCAGTTTCCATTTTACTCGCAACACAACAAGCACAACCAGAACCTTACACTTGGTAGCACTTGCGAAGCCGACGCGCGCTTCAGTCCAGTTCCGGTTCCAGTTCCAGTCCTCGTTCCAGTTCCAGTCCTCGTTCCAGTTCCAGTCCTCGTTCCAGTTCCAGTTCCAGTGCCGCCACGCGTCGCCGGTGTGCACGCCGTCCAGCCTCGTCCGTCCCGCGTTGCCGTTGCGCACGCCGTCTTCCTCGCATCCGTTCTTCGGTGTGCTGCAGCTGTACCTCTCGCCGTTTAACTTCTCCGGGTGCGCCGCGTGCGTGATCTCGTCCGCAGCCTCGTCCGCTCGTCGCCGACGGGGCCTCCATTTTCGCCGAGCTCGCTCCTTTGCTTTCTGGGGAGGAGTGGCGACGCACATTGTCACACGTCACTTCGTGTCGACATCGCATTGGTGCATTTAGCCCAATCACTTCCGCGTGTCCATACGCGGCACCCACCTCGACCTTCCGCTTGTCGCCTCGGCTGTCACTTGCAAACAGTGCGCAGCCGAGTGTAACATCTGCGTCGGTGGCCGTTACGAGTTTAGTAGTAGGTGTTTTTGTGCTCCGAGGCGGGCTCGAGCTAGCGCCGGACGGAATTCCACCAGTTGCTTCCTTCGGGACACTGGAGCAAGTGGTTGGTACTTGTCGGTAGCAGAGCTCCAGGTCGAGCGTCTGTGACTTCGTTGGGGCTTACAGACATTGTCGGAAGCAGCGCTCCAGGGAGTGCCTGCGACTTCAAACTTTGATTGATTTGGCTGAGGACCTTGCGCCCCCCAGCCACCTATTGACGACGTGGCTAGCGCAAACATGGATGAAGCAGCGATGCAGCACGCGTACAGCGTGCAGCAGATGTTCGCCTCGCTCGCGGCGATGATGCGCGAGCAACAGCAGTTCATGGCGCAGACAGCGGAGCTGCAGCGCCAGATGGCGGCGACACTGCAACAGCAACAGCAGCAGCAGCAACAACCACCGTCGCCCGACTCTACGTCTCAAGACACGCGCGAGTACCGTGCCGAGGGCATCTCCATGCCGAAGTTCTCCGTCACCAAGGACGACGACGTCGCGGACTACCTCTTCAGGGCCAAACTCTACTTTGAGTCGAAGAACATCAAGTACGGCGCCGACTCACCGCAGCAGCGCCCCCTGTCAGTCTTGGTGGCGAACTTGACGGGGCCAGCAGCAGCGTGGTACCGCGAGTACGTCTCCCACGACGGGAACTTCCTGCACTCGGTCTCGCAGTTCGAGGAGCTGCTGACCAGCGCGTTCACGACCCCCGATCGCCAAGAGCACCTGCGCGACCAGCTCCTACGCCTACGCCAGAACAACTTCGCCTGCCTCGAAGATTACGTGTCGGCCTTTCGGCACATCATCTGCAAGGTAGAGGACATGAGCGACATCGACAAGGTCATGCATTTTCAGAAGGGGTTGGTCGTAGCGATCAGGCAAGAGGTCAAGCTGCGCCAGTTCCGAAACACGACGGACGCGATTTCATTTGCACTGATGTACGACCGAACACACGCTGTAGGATCGCGTCGAACCCATGCGAACCGCGGAGGTCAAGGTGGCCAACGCCTTCAACAGTCGTTACATCGCATCGAGGAGCCGACACCGATGGAGATTGGAAGCTCGCGCTTCGTTTCTCGCGACGAGTGTCTGCGCAGTAATCTGTACTTCTACTGCAAGGAACCCGGGCATCGCCTGGCCACGTGTCCAAAGAGGCCAGCGCGCAACAACCCCCGGGGTGTATCTCGTCCTCCACAAGGGCGCGGGTCCTTCCGCGCTAACCAGGGCTCGTTCCGCCGCATTGTCGAAGACGACGTATCCGACGAAGCCGAAGACGACTACGTAGACAGCCGTGACGACCACGTCGAGGTCATTGAAAGCTTGCAGTTGAACATGGTGTCCATCACCACCGAGCCGTCACCCAATCGTGAACTGTTGCGATTCGAGGGGGCGATGAACGGGCGGGCAGTGCGAATCTTGATCGACAGCGGTGCAGAGCGCAACATTGTGCGCCCTGGCCTCGCCCAAAACTGCGTTGAGTCCACCAAGGTCACGGCGGAGCGCTTTGACGGTACGACAACGCCGGCCCGTACGGCGCAACAATGTTTGGAGACTATCAGCTTTGCTGGCAGAGATTTCAACGGAGTTTCCCTCATTGAGTGGGAAGTGTCGACAAATCAAGACGTGATCCTCGGGCTTCCATGGCTGGTGCAGTTCAACCCGGTTATCGACTGGCAAACCGGAGTGATGCTCTCGAGGTAGCGGGACCGTCAGTGGCTTCAGTGGAAGTGAAATCTGAGTTCCTTCAGCACCCCCTGCCCCCGAATCTGCGGCAGCAGCTTGACGCTCGTGTAAAGGCAGGCTACTTCTGTATGCCTTTCGGGCCAAGCTCGATAACAGCGCTAGAATGTCAGCCATTGCCACGCATCTTTGACAACGAAGGCGATGACGACACGGAGGCATCGTCGTTGTGTGTCCTCTGGGCGGCAGAGTTTGAGACAAAGGTGAAGGCCGACGAGTACGCCGAACTGTATAATGTCACAGTGAAGACGTCGCCCAAGGTGAAGTCCGTGCCGTCGCAGCTTCAAGCAGTACTTGACGAGTTCGCAGATGTCTTTCCGTCAGAGTTGCCGCCTGGATTACTACCGAGCCGCTCAATCGAGCACGAAGTGGTCTTGAAACCAGGTGCGACGCCCAGCAACCGCGCCCCCTTCCGTCTCTCGAAGGTTGAGCAGGAGGGATTGGACATCTTTGTGGCAGAGCTGCTGAAGAAGAACTGGATCGAAGTGTCGGACTCTCCGTGGGTATCAAACATCTTTGGCGTGCCCAAAAAGGACCCCGCGACTGGCAAATTCCCATCACGCTTGGAGTGGCTACACTCGAACAATCCGCACATGCCCATTCGATGGGTCATTGACTATCGCTTGGTGAATGCGGCCTCAGAGGTTGCCAAGATTCCGCTGCCGCACATCGAGCAGCTCTTTGATCGGATGGTGGGAGCAGTGATCTTCTCGATTCTCGACCTCGCCAGTGGATACCACCAGATGCGTATGTCTCCGACGTCCAAGCAGTACACGGCATTCAGGACAAACCATGAGATATATCATTGGAACGTGGCGCCTATGGGCCTGGCCGGCATGCCGGGCACGTGGACGCGCCTGATGCGCAAGCTGCTGAGCCATCTACTGTTCGTGGTCGTTTATCTGGACGACATCTGCATCTTCTCGCGGTCGATGGCCGATCACGTCGAGCGCTTACGGCAAGTCTGTGAAATCCTTCGGGCTCACAAGCTTTACGCTCGTCCGGACAAGTGCGACTTCGGTCAAGCTTCGGTCGACTTCCGTGGTCACACCATCTCAGCTGATGGCTTGCACGTGGACGCTCTCAAGACTCGAGCCATAGCCGAGTGGACAGAGCCTAGCAACATCAAGGATCAACAGCGCTTCTTGGGCCTCGCCGGATATTATCGTCGCTTCATTCATCCGTTTGCGACACTGGTACTTCCGCTGAGCTCTTTGGTCAAGAAAGATGTGGCGTGGGTATGGGATGACGGTCAGCGCCAGGCTTTCAATGCCATCAGGCTTGCGCTCCAGCACGCATCGGTACTACGTCTGCCAGACTTCGACAAGCCGTTCATTGTGACAACGGATGCTAGTCACGCGTGCATTGGTGGAGTCCTCTCTCAGCTGCATGGCGGCAATGATCTCCCCGTGGCATTTTTCAGCAAGAAGCTTGGCCCGCATGAGCTGAACTGGCCTGTTCACGAGAAGGAACTCTTTGCGATCAAACAAGCGCTCACCCGTTGGCGCCATTACCTCCATGGAGTCTCGTTTGAAGTGTACACGGACAACTCGGCGTGCAAGTGGTTTCTACAGCATCCCCGCCTGTCTGGTCGCCTGGCTCGCTGGCTGGACTTTTTTGCGTCCTTCCAGTTCACGCTGCATCATCGTCCAGGCGCTTTGAATGTCGTCGCCGACGCGTTATCGCGCCCCCCCCCCCCCGGATGCTTCTTCAAGTCCGGGGGAGGAACCGGAGGCTGGTGAAACCGAACCCGAGCCGCTGGCAGTGTGTACGGCGTGTTTAACGTCGCCGACATGCACGAATATTTGCGACGCGGCATCGCGTTGTACCAAGGCTACGGAGAAGCTCCAAAGCATACCGACTCGCGATCAAGCCGTGATGCTTGCCGTCAAACAGCCAGCCGCAAGGGCACATGGTGTAGGCACGGCACAGTGGCGTATGAGATTGAACGCAGCATCGATGGAGGACAGCACGGTGATAAGCACACTCCAACTGGATAACCAAACGAAGCGGGCGTTTCAGAAGGCATACAGCAAAGATTGAGTTTTCAAGCCGCTGTGGAAGTCCGGTCGCCCGTCGGAAGAGTACGAAATCATTCGCGGGTTGATCTATTTGAAGAGCAACGACAGCCTACGCCGCCTCTGTGTGCCAAACAACCGGAAACTTCGGCTCGATGTCATTCACAACGCGCATGATGCGGCGATCATGGCGCACCCAGGCATCCGTCGCACTCAGCTTGCTGCGGCACAGTGGTACTTCTGGCCGAGCATGGATCTGGACATCAAAGCCTACGTTCAGAGTTGTGAGTCATGCATGAGGTACAAGTCAAGCACCGGACGAAGAGCAGGAAAGATTCAGCCGATCCCATTGCCCGCTGCGTGTTGGGATGTTGTCTTGACTGACTTCATCACGCATTTGCCTGTGTCCGACGGCTTTGATGCGATCATGGTCGTGGTGGACAAGTCGTCAAAGCGTCCAGTCTACATCCCGACGCACACCACGGCGACTGCGGAAGACATTGCCAAGCTGTTCTTCAACAACGTCATCCGGGACTATGGTATCCCATCGACCATCATCTCCGACCGGGACCCGAAGTTCACGTCGAAGTTCTGGAAAGCACTGGTACAGCTGATGAAGATCAAGACAACGATGACGACTGCCCACCGAGCACAGGCCGATGGCCAAACTGAGCGTCAGAATCGGACTCTCGAGGACTCGTTGCGATGCTCTGTTTCGTACCATGACAACGACGGGAATGAGCACCTGCCCATGATTGAGTATGCGCACGCAACACTGGTGTCCAGCTCGGCGAAGCTGTCGCCCTTCTTCGTCGACACCGATCGTCACCCTAAGAACCCATTGGGTAGTGTGGAGAGCGATCAGCCGGTGGCGAGGTCTCGTGTGGAGTACGCGTCTCGATTTGTTCAGCATCGTCAAGAGGTGATCGAACGTGCTCGGAAGATTCTGTTGGATGCGCAAGAGGCTCAAAAGAAGTTCTACGACCGGCGTCGTGCAGCAAACCCATTCAAGGTCGGTGATCTAGCCTTGCTGTCGACGCAGGACCTGAACATCTCGCACGCTGCCGCGGAAACGACGCTTCGCTCACGGAAGTTCATCCCGCGCTTCATCGGTCCGTACCCGATCCTGGAACTTCACGACAACATCGCGCTGCTGGATCTACCGGCCAACTTGAAGCACATCAGCCCACGCTTCAACATCGACAAGCTCAAGGTATACAACAGCAACCCTGACCGCTTCGTCGGCCGTGTGATCCCGAAGTCGACTCCCGTGATTTTCGACGACGATGGCGAGCCACTACACGTTGTCGAAGCTCTGATCAAGAAGCGCATCTTCAACCGCCAACCTGAGTACTTGGTCAAGTGGCACGGGCTCCCTGACAATGAGAAAACGTGGGAACGCGAGCGCGACATCAAACACGTCAGCCACTGGCAAGCGCTGCTAAAAGATCTTCGCCAACGCAATCGAGTGGCACGGGCTTAGTGGAATTCTCTTGAACAGAGTTTTCACGGTACTGTTGCTTACATCGAGGGTCTACGGTACTACCTACTTCAACTTCGGCGACTTCAACGTTCAAGGTGCCGGGACTCGCTCAAGTCGGGGGAAGTGTAATGATCTGCACGTGCAAGAGCAGAACACAACCACATCATCAGTTGAGTCCGCACGCAGAGAGCCCAAGTCGTCGTCTGCATATTCACCGATTGCGCAAGCTCCTGCTCCGGCACGCCTCAGCCAACCACTTCGTGTTTAGGACCGAGCGCCATGAGGGCGCCCTCGGGTAGATGGATAGCAGCAAACAGACAAAGACATCAATTCAGTTTCCATTTTACTCGCAACACAACAAGCACAACCAGATCCTTACAGTAGCAGTTCTCCGTTAGTAAAAGTAGCACTAAGAAAGTAATTTTACAGTATGCTCGTATGTTAACGTTAGTATTTTATTGATTTATAAATAGTAGTATTGGTATAAAGATGCTTTTACTATTGGTACGACATGGATAATCAGACTTGAAAATAATAGTATATCAAACCATCATAATACTACACCTTTGCCAATCGCAAGTTGGCAGCAGTGTAAAGCAAAACGGTGTGAAGTAACTTAAGTAACATCCAAAAATCGGAAAATAATTTCTGAAATTAGTACTTAGAGCAATGTGGATTTAGTGCAGAGCAAACTCAAATCACTGGTCAGTAACAGACTGTCTCCGCCGGCAACATGCCCCAAGAGCCGAAGCATGGGCTTGCGGCCCGCACGCGTGTGCTCGATGCACACCGAGAACTGTAAGCGGACGCAAGGTCTGCTATTCGTAGCGAGCCCATGGAGTATGGAACTTAGATGTTTGCTGTGGACTAAATCCACATTAGTCTGTTCTAATCCTCGAAAATAAATTTTTGAAAAAAGTATTTTTCGTATTACCGGGACTCTCGGCTTTGCCTTACACTACTGCCAACTTGGATTGGCACAGGTGTAGTGATAACCCATCCTAAGCTTTTTACTGAAACTTGTTCGCATGAGCAGACCTCTACTTATGCGGGAAAAATCATATTTCCCTCTTTTTCAGCAATTATGATCTTTTTTTGAAGAGCAAAATATGGAAAATCTGGGATTCACTATTTACTATTTAGTAGTAAGTTATTGCTTGAAGTATATGAAGCTAAAGCGAAGCCAGACTGCTACTGCACGCCGTATGGATCGAATTGTAAGGACTAAATAGGTTTACGAATCATTATCTCAAGTTTCACAGCGTTATCTAAGGTCCCATTTGTGAGAAATCGGACCCAGTAACTGGATCATTAGTCAAAATTTCGAAAACTATACATGTAGCAACCACGCAACATCGTTAATGAAGGTAATACTGGGGATGCTTAACGAATACTCTGTAATGCATTAGTTCTATTAGACTTTGAGTTATGGAGCGACAAGGAGGCTGGCGGCAATCATTCTTGCTACGTTCACAATTATCGCAGTTTGTGTCTATTGTATTCTTGACTTACTATTATCTACAGCGTTATTTCACGTTAAACACCGATTGTCGCCGGCAAACGGAATCGTGGTGTGCGGAAACTTATAAAATTATCATCTGGTATGGATTCACTAGAAAAATGAGAAGTTCCCGGCTAAAAGTGCTGATAAGTTCCCGGCAAAAATGCTGATACATGTCTTTTTGATGTATACTGCGTTGTTAGTGGTGTGGTCGACTTGAGATGAATAATATCAATACATGTTGAGGAATCATTATGTCCGAGAGAGAGAGAGAGAGAGAGCTGCAAACTCGAAAAGGAAGTCACGGAAAGGTCATATTGATGTCAAAACTGACTCAAACCTGATGGTAAAAAATGCTCTACCGAGCTCTTTTATGAAAGTGAAGGAGAGGTATAATCTCCAGCAGAGAGATAAAGTATGCTGCCTACGTTCTCACCACTTTCAGTGGTACTTTGTATGTCATTCCTATGAGGCGAATTTTAAATGAGGGGCATATGGTTAGTGCTGGCCGTGAAGGGCGTCTCATGAAATAGTTTTCGAAGGGGTATCTCGTTAGGTTTCCCTAATACATTAATAAAATAAGCACTGATCCAACCTCTTGCAAGTACAGAGCCTCAATCTTAAACAAAAAGCGGCACAAAGACTAAAAGGCGCAATACACGTCAACTCGGGGATACCTACTGGCCATGAAAGGATTTGTAGCGAGTGTCGGGACACCTGCTCGTCGGTGGGTCCGCAAGCTCGCTACAGTGCTGCTGCGGGCAAGGTCCGTGGATACAGAATGACAATGACACGAACTGGCCACACTCAGCAGCCGGAACCCCGCTAAGAGTCCCTATTTATTCACTTGTTCGTCAATCGCGGCCACTTCAAGTCGGCACTGCAACCTCGACCTCTGCTGCTACACTACACGACTTTACAGGTGCGCTCCACGTCACCAGCAAGCCTCCGGTCAATCCGTCTGACTTGTCCTGTCTATTCGTAGCTCGTCCTGTAATGTCGGCAGTTGCTGCTGCTCTACTGTTCTGCTGTTGCTGTCTGTGGCTGTTGCTAGTGCTCGCTGTCTGGCAGATTGCCAAGTGAGCCCTCGCCCGCGAACAGCCCGTCGCTAGCCTCGGACGCCCTCAGCCATCGGTTCGCTCGGCTGCTGTGAGCCGCTCGTGCGTTGCTTCGGTGCAAGATCGCGCCTCGCACTCGCTGTTGGCGATCTTTCCGTCTGTAACCCCCGTCCTTCGCTGCTCGCCTCGTAGTGTGAGCCAGCTGCGCTCGTGTACTCCTTCATCATGGGCCTGCTGAACACACTCACTGTCACGTACTCGCTACAGATTGCTAATGCAAGTGCTGCTAAAGCGCTGAGAAATAAACATTATTCCTGTTGTCCTGTTGCTACCCAATTGCCTACCGTTAGTCGTTTTCAAAAGCACAACTATTTTCAGCGTACTTTTGTGCGGAGGTAAGATTAACCGAGAGTTCCACGGCTCAGCAACGGTGTAGTAGTGCACTAAAGGAAAATGTCAGGTTATCAAAATCGATCAGCAGAAGATTAGACAGCGGAGGACCGCAAAACCGACCAAGCAATTGATGCAGCTTGCTATACAAAGCAGCTACGTCAAAGTACACAACAGTTACAGATAAAGCAAATCGAACAGACTATCAACACTGGCGGATAGCTCCAAGAAAGCACTTCAAACGATGTAGAACCTTCAAAACTTCTCCCATATTCTGTCAGTGATCGCCAGGATATAGGAAAAATTCGGAAATTTCCGTATTGGTAGAGGTCTGCGCATGAGGCATGCGTGTGAAGTGTTGATACACAATCTCGATACACTCGCTTACTCCTAGCACTACAGGTCAACTAAATGAAGTTTGACGACAAATTAAATGATTTCTCAGCGTATCAGGCTGTTAAGCTTTCTTGTATGCAAAGGTTTCGATCGGCTCTGGGGGGCATCGCGAAATTTTGTGTAAAGCACAATATTTAGTGTCGCCCCAAATTAGCAGCGAGGAAGCGCAGTGAACGAGGTGCTCAGCTAGTATATATTATTATCCATGTGAAATGTGTTAAGAGCTTGAGCAATGTCCTGGCGCTCTCTTTCTTTCATAAATAACGTATCACCCAATTTCCATGAATAAACGCCAGCACCCCAGTGTACCCAAAATACAGCCATCACTATCTAATGAAAAAGATCGCCTCATTTTTTTTATTTCAAAATACGAATTCCTTGAAGCGTCTCGAGGTTACAGCATCCTCTTATCGCGTGCGTTGTCGCTTGGTGGGTCCAACTTGTTCTTCGTCACCAAAACACCAGCTCCGGACCTCTGGAGTCTGAAGACGAGCTTCAATCCACTGCAGACTGTCATTTGAAGCTTGGTAGATGGCATTGCGGATGGCGATACGCGAGTCGGCGTCCTGAAATTTGTTATTTTCCAGCATCCACAAAACTTTCTCTAGCCCTTCTTCATCCTTTTTGAGCGCCTTACGCAAAACCCACACGCGGTCGCTTTCCGTCACCCACTCCAGGACTTCAAGATGATCAAAAGACCATAAATGGTCCCAAGTCGCTTCACGATCCGGTTGCGCTCCATTTTCAAGCAGCCACCGCGTAACGACTACTTTCGCATTCCAAGCAGCAGCCTGGAAATGGTCGGATGTGTATGATTGGCACCCGTGCCGCCACAGCCACCGAAGCATCCGGAGATCTCCTACTGCCACGATAATTCGTCGTACGTCTGGTACGCTCACTCGCGCTCCTTGGTAAATTATCTGCAATGTCTCCGACTTGCCTGTGCGCTTGTTCCAGGTCTCCTGGGCCCATTGAGTATCTTTCGCGCGCACTTGATATCCACGCCCTAGTAGCCACTCGACAACAGAAATTTTTCCAAACATGAAGGCATTCGCCATCACCGCCGTCAAATATTTCGGATGGGAGAACCAGCAATTCATCGCCAGCATTTGCACAATCTTGAGGTGACCCCCACGAGCAGCAAGTGCTGCAGAGTTCATGAGGTCCGGAATCGAAAACTGGCTTCCGTAGACTTTGTACAGCCATTCGACCACCGGTAGGTGACCATTTCCCGCAGCCCATTTGATTGCATTTCCCGTACACCCTTGAGTGCGATAGTCATGTAGCCAGCAGACAACGTCGAGGTGGCCATTTACCGCAGCACCGTCCATTGCAGCTGTGGTGCATCCTTCAGTGCGATTATCATGCAGCCATTCTACAACCGCTAGGTGGCCATTCTTCGCAGCGCCATTCATGGCTTCCTGGGTGCAGCCCTTTTTGTAGACATTTTTGCGAGCATGTAGCCATTTCACTACTTCTAGATGGCCATGGGTAGCAGCGATATCCATAGTTTTCGCCGTAAGATAACCCCTTCCATGATTGTATATCCATTTCAGCGCGTCTAACCTCCCGTGCCTAGCTGCATCATCCGCTACTGTCATCCACCGTCTTGTTCCATGAGCGCCGGCGACCACTTTCATCACTTCAAAATGCCCATTGCATACTGCCGAGACGTACGCTCTGTCCGTGCACATATCGCCCCAATACCTTAGCCGGTTGATATTCGCGTGAAGCCACTGGACAACCTCAAGATGCCCATTAGCGGCTGCAGCATCCATAACATCGGCGCTATATCCCCCGCCGTTGCTGTACAGCCACTTTACCACTTCAAGGTGTCCTCCTGCTGCGGCATTCTGCATGGCACGACTTCCGGGAACTCCGCGTTCATGTAGCCATTTTACTACTTCCAAGTGCCCGTTTGCTGCTGCAGCGTCCATGGGATCGAAGTCACCACCGCGAGCGCCTTGGTCCCAGAGCCACTCCACCACATCCATGTGCCTATTTCCAGCAGCAGCACCCAACGCCTGTGCAGACTGTGGGTCATATCCATAGAGCCACTTTACTGTCTCCAGATGTCCTTGGCCTGCTGCTTCTTGTAAAGTCCACGCAAATTCAGTTCTCCACGGTCCCCGACGGTCCTCACGTTTGGCTACCATCCACTGCAACACGCGGAGATGACCGCCTCGTGCAGCAGATTTGATCGCCTCGTTCCAATCCGGAGCCGATCGCCCAAGAAGATACTCGAGAGCGCGCACAGAAGCCCCTCGTCCACAGGCGGCATTGAAAGCTTTCTGTCCCGGAAAGTCATCGATGAACCCGTCGATAAGTTGCTCAACCTCCGGTATGGACTCCTTGCGGGGGAAACACTCGCGCGACACATGGCGAACCGCAGCGCGCAGTGGTAGCGCATCCTTGGCCTCCATTTTGCTTCTTGAAGAATGGACGAGTTTTCTAGAGAAATATTAGTCCCTTTCGCATATAAAATCTAGAGAGGTCAATCGATCAATCAAGTCACGTTTGCCCCTACTTTAAGTATCTGCGATTTGAAGTCACGATAAGAAGTTTCTTGTTTTTCGTAATACCGTCCGAGTAATGCGGATACACCTAGGTAATGCACCAACTTTTTTGTTAGCATTCTCGTAAAATGTTCTGTAATTTTGAACGATGCTCTGGTGCCCGCAACCCATTCTACCCGTCATGAGCATTTTCGAGATCGTGTCGGGCGTCTTCTCATCAAGTTGCATCCACTTCTGAAATTGCGCTTCCTGCAACTTAACCGCAACGCCTTGCGTGGTCTCGTCCTTCATCGCCGCTGAGATCGCCTGGGATGTCTCCATAAATGTCCACCAGTTGCTTGATCATACGTCCGTTTCTATCTGCGGGTTCAGGTTGGTGAAGAAGTGATACCAAACGCCCAACGCTGGGTTGGCAACAAGCCCCTCCACTGTCCCCCACATTATATCGGTGCCGTGTTGCTATTGATAATCGCAACATTGGCGTCATTTGTACATTGAAACCCAGCACCCGCTCAGCCATGAACACGGGGACACTATTAGCCTAATCGAGACGGTCGCGTTAGTGTTGCTAAACTTTGCATACTTATAAGTATAAATTTGCTATACGTACATTTTTGAGTCGCAATATCGGGTAGGAAGCTTACTATAGTAATGATTAAAAATTATCCTATTCCCGTGATTTAGGTACTACCTAGGCAAGGTAGTCTAAGTACGCCAATTTCTAGTGAAACCCATTGAACCGACCGCATGTCAGCTCGTTGAGATACTCATGCTTGCCATGGGTTTAGTTTTCGAAGCTGCTGTTGTGCGTAACCATACACCTCGACATGCTGTTTCATGAAGCCTACTCGCCCTGTGGCTGGATAAATGGTTTTATCCGATGTTCTTGCAACGCTGCATCATAAAACTCAACAGCTACAGCACGGTCGTCATTTTATCACTCTGCACTCGTGTCACCTGGGCCCACTACCTTCGCTTCGACGCAATGGACCACAGCGCCAGCCCAAACCGATAACACTCGAATCATTCCTCGGTACAATCTCCAGTGGCTGAATCCATCCCAAGGAGAACATTTAAACGTAGAGCACAACTACTTGTCTGCGTTCCAGATTTCAAAGCTCACCCTATCAAATGCACACAGCCATCAGCTTACCAAGAAGAAATCCAGCCTCGTACATAACCGACCACTCACCTCGTGCCTCCTCCTCCTCCATTCGTCTTCGTCGAGTACCTCAGCGTGGGGAAGTGAGTCGTCCACCTGGGGAAGAACGCGTCTCCGCCTTCAATCTCCCTCTGCACTCTCGATACGTAGCACGACTCAGCGACCTGGGCGTCCATCGCCTCCTGGTACAACCGCTGGCCTCCGCCAATGAACACGCGACTGCAGTCGCGGTACTGCGGGTCCGAGTTGACCAATTCCAGCGCCTGATGCAGCGTCCGAGCCACGCGCACACCAGACCAGCGACCGCCAGCAGCTTCAACTTGAGCCTGTGGTGGTCTCTCGAGCGTCGAGGACACGACGATCGTGTGGCGGTTCGGGATGGGCTCATCGAACTCCTGGAAGGAGCGACGACCGACCACCAGCACTTGGTCGCGAGTGGCGGAGCTGAAAAACGCCCAGTCTGCTGGCAGGTTCCATGGCAACTTGCCCTGCTTGCCGATCACGCGGTTCACGGAGCACGCCACGATTAGAGACACCGGGAGCCTTCGCTGTCCTCCAGCTGTAGCCATGCTTGGAAATGTAACTGCCGCCTCATGTGGACCACTTCGTGTATCTGACACCAAAGATGGCTACAAAAACCTACTAGTGAAGTTTCAAGCCTGCTTATCGTCAATGCGTGAATAGCTACACTGGCCGCTTAAACAGTACCTGCGCATTGAAAGTATTTCCAAACACAAGTTATACCTCGAGACCGACCATAGCCTACTAGAGTTCATCCAATTGTTTGATGTGCTACCGAAGCTTATAAATGGGAAATGTCCCAACGCCAATATCAAGACATATTCAAGCATGGAGAGAACCAGAGCGTTGTTTGAACGAAACTTACGAGATATTTTACATGGGCAATGTTTTTATCACAAGTTGGTGCATTACCTAGGTGTATCCGCATTACTCGGACGGTATTACGAAAAACAAAAAACTTCTTATCGTGACTTCAAGACGCAGATACTTAAAGTAGGGGCAAACGTGACTTGATTGATCGATTGACCTCTCTAGATTTTATATGCGAAAGGGACTAATATTTCTCTAGAAAACTCGTCCATTCTTCAAGAAGCAAAATGGAGGCCAAGGATGCGCTACCACTGCGCGCTGCGGTTCGCCATGTGTCGCGCGAGTGTTTCCCCCGCAAGGAGTCCATACCGGAGGTTGAGCAACTTATCGACGGATTCATCGATGACTTTCCGGGACAGAAAGCTTTCAATGCCGCCTGTGGACGAGGGGCTTCTGTGCGCGCTCTCGAGTATCTTCTTGGGCGATCGGCTCCGGATTGGAACGAGGCGATCAAATCTGCTGCACGAGGCGGTCATCTCCGCGTGTTGCAGTGGATGGTAGCCAAACGTGAGGACCGTCGGGAACCGTGGAGAACTGAATTTGCGTGGACTTTACAAGAAGCAGCAGGCCAAGGACATCTGGAGACAGTAAAGTGGCTCTATGGATATGACCCACAGTCTGCACAGGCGTTGGGTGCTGCTGCTGGAAATAGGCACATGGATGTGGTGGAGTGGCTCTGGGACCAAGGCGCTCGCGGTGGTGACTTCGATCCCATGGACGCTGCAGCAGCAAACGGGCACTTGGAAGTAGTAAAATGGCTACATGAACGCGGAGTTCCCGGAAGTCGTGCCATGCAGAATGCCGCAGCAGGAGGACACCTTGAAGTGGTAAAGTGGCTGTACAGCAACGGCGGGGGATATAGCGCCGATGTTATGGATGCTGCAGCCGCTAATGGGCATCTTGAGGTTGTCCAGTGGCTTCACGCGAATATCAACCGGCTAAGGTATTGGGGCGATATGTGCACGGACAGAGCGTACGTCTCGGCAGTATGCAATGGGCATTTTGAAGTGATGAAAGTGGTCGCCGGCGCTCATGGAACAAGACGGTGGATGACAGTAGCGGATGATGCAGCTAGGCACGGGAGGTTAGACGCGCTGAAATGGATATACAATCATGGAAGGGGTTATCTTACGGCGAAAACTATGGATATCGCTGCTACCCATGGCCATCTAGAAGTAGTGAAATGGCTACATGCTCGCAAAAATGTCTACAAAAAGGGCTGCACCCAGGAAGCCATGAATGGCGCTGCGAAGAATGGCCACCTAGCGGTTGTAGAATGGCTGCATGATAATCGCACTGAAGGATGCACCACAGCTGCAATGGACGGTGCTGCGGTAAATGGCCACCTCGACGTTGTCTGCTGGCTACATGACTATCGCACTCAAGGGTGTACGGGAAATGCAATCAAATGGGCTGCGGGAAATGGGCACTTGGAGGTGGTGGAATGGCTGCTCAAAGTCTACGGAAGTGAGTTTTTAATTCCCGACCTCATGGATTCTGCAGCGTTGGCTGCTTGTGGGGGCTACCTGAAGATAGTGCAACTGCTAGCGATGAATTGCTGGTTCTCCCATCCGAAATATTTGACGGCGGTGATGGCGAATGCCTTCATGTTTGGAAAAATTTCTGTTGTCGAGTGGCTACTAGGGCGTGGATATCAAGTGCGCGCGAAAGATACTCAATGGGCCCAGGAGACCTGGAACAAGCGCACAGGCAAGTCGGAGACATTGCAGATAATTTACCAAGGAGCGCGAGTGAGCGTACCAGACGTACGACGAATTATCGTGGCAGTAGGAGATCTCCGGATGCTTCGGTGGCTGTGGCGGCACGGGTGCCAATCATACACATCCGACCATTTCCAGGCTGCTGCTTGGAATGCGAAAGTAGTCGTTACGCGGTGGCTGCTTGAAAATGGAGCGCAACCGGATCGTGAAGCGACTTGGGACCATTTATGGTCTTTTGATCATCTTGAAGTCCTGGAGTGGGTGACGGAAAGCGACCGCGTGTGGGTTTTGCGTAAGGCGCTCAAAAAGGATGAAGAAGGGCTAGAGAAAGTTTTGTGGATGCTGGAAAATAACAAATTTCAGGACGCCGACTCGCGTATCGCCATCCGCAATGCCATCTACCAAGCTTCAAATGACAGTCTGCAGTGGATTGAAGCTCGTCTTCAGACTCCAGAGGTCCGGAGCTGGTGTTTTGGTGACGAAGAACAAGTTGGACCCACCAAGCGACAACGCACGCGATAAGAGGATGCTGTAACCTCGAGACGCTTCAAGGAATTCGTATTTTGAAATAAAAAAAATGAGGCGATCTTTTTCATTAGATAGTGATGGCTGTATTTTGGGTACACTGGGGTGCTGGCGTTTATTCATGGAAATTGGGTGATACGTTATTTATGAAAGAAAGAGAGCGACATTGCTCAAGCTCTTAAAACATTTCACATGGATAATAATATATATTATATATATACAGAAGAAGGCCCCAGCTCGCCCGCCCCTAGATGCTACACAAGTATTCGCTTCAGAAGACTCAACGTTGTTTTACATCTCAGTCATATTTAATGTTATCAGGATCGGAAACACCGTTATTCAATAGTGCTGACTTCTGCGACGAGACTATGATAAATAATAGGCAGCGTTTCCTTCACCCTTAGTACTTGTCCGACTAGTAGCAGTGTGACCCCGTTACCAGGGGTATCTGACAAACTCGATTCCACTGCCCCTTACCACTACGGAATACTACGGTAACTGTTGTTTTGTGACATGCCTAGAAAAAAATTACAGGAGGATGAAAGGACTCGTCTCAACCACCAACAATTTCATGTCGTATCAATTTTACGTCGGGATACGGACACAATGAAAAAATACCACAGCTTGCAGTACTTCGACGCTTTCAGCCTCATTTTAAAGTTGTTTACGCCTGCAGTCTACTGTACGTATCCGCGTATCGAACCTCTGTTTCGTTGCAAGACTACTTAAGTACATAGTACTATAATACAGTTATAGGTACACCATGATGAAATCGTTTGTATCGTCGAACATGAACAGAAAAGTACCAAAGAGATACAGATACGGATGGACGCCAGCGCAACTCACAGTCGGTGCTGAGCTCCCAGTTCCCCTGGGGAATCCCCACGTAAACATTGAGAGATCGATTGGTTTCCCAGCCCATAAGGACAATCCTTGCGATGTGTGGAGGGGCTCGGACCTTCATTTCACAGTTTTCCAGCCAACCTACACAGTCATGCAGACATACTCGGCTTTGCTTCTTGTCCTGGTGCTTTGTATTGCTACTGTGCCGACCGGTGTAAAGGCAAGTTTGGGTGCATTCACCTCGTCTACCAAGAACCCGAACGATGTCCGTGGTAGAATGCTCTTGAGATATGAAGGTGGAGACGCAAAGAAGAGCGAACACTCGACAACTCGCTCTTCTCCAAGCTGAAGTATGCGTTCTCGGCATTCACTCATAGAAGCGAGATCTCCCCGGAAGTACGAGGCTGGCTCAAGACGAAGCAGACGCCAGACGACGTGTTCAGCCTGCTCAAGCTGGACGACGGACTACTGGAGAACCCGAACCTGCAGTGGTGGGCTGCCTTCCTCGACGAGTACAACAAGAAGCACCTTGGAAACGAGGTCAATATGCTACGGGGATGAAGCGGTGGCGAAGATGCTCGAGACAGTCAAGCTGAACCCAACAACGGAGCATCTTGCATCTAAGCTGCAGAATGAGCAAGTGGCGTCACCCCAGACTACATGTTCAAGTGGTTCAGGCTGAATGAGACCTCGTGCGAAATTAAACATTTGGTGGCATTTCTACTGGTAAATTTTGCCTAAGTCTATTCCAATCAAGCAAGATGTTTTATCTTGAGAAAAGTGATATTAGGCCATTTTCGAAAGAAACAATGGAGAGCGATGATGCCTTGCCGCTGCGCGCCGCGGTTCGACTTGTGTCTAGAGAGTGTTTCCCTCGCAACGAATCTTTGCCGGAGGTTGAGCAACTTATCGACGGATTCATCGATGACTTTCCGGGACAGAAAGCTTTCAATGCCGCCTGTGGACGAGGGGCTTCTGTGCGCGCTCTCGAGTATCTTCTTGGGCGATCGGCTCCGGATTGGAACGAGGCGATCAAATCTGCTGCACGAGGCGGTCATCTCCGCGTGTTGCAGTGGATGGTGGCCAAGCGTGAGGACCGCCGGGGACCTTGGAGAGTTGACTTTTCGTGGGTTCTACTAGAAGCAGCAGCTTGTGGACATCTCGATGTGGTCAAGTGGCTCTATCAGTATGATGCGCTCGGGTCTGCTGATGCTTTGAGTGATGCTGCCGCAAATGGGCATCTATCTGTGGTTCAGTGGCTGTGGGAGCAAGGCGTTCGAGATCGCAACTTTGACCCAGTAGACTTTGCTGCAGCAAACGGTCACCTAGAAGTGGTGCAATGGCTGTATGGACGTGAGTATCGTTGTGGCTTCAGAGGAATCGACGTTGCTGCGGCCAATGGACACCTCGAAGTGGTAAGTGGCTGCACAGCAAAGGACACAAATGTAACACCAATGCAATGGACGATGCAGCCGCTAATGGGCATTTTGAGGTGGTCAAGTGGCTACACGAAAACGTGAAAAGAAGCTGGCTGGACGGTAAATTGTGCACACAGAAAGCTTTTGTATCTGCAGCCTACAATGGACATTTCGAAGTGATGAAGTGGATCAACGGTCATTATGGGTACCTTGATCAGAAGCTGGTGGAGACAATGGCGGATGAAACAGCAAGTTGTGGAAGGTTGGACGCTCTGAAATGGCTGAATAATAATGGGTATTACATCACGCCGAGAGCTATGGATTCTGCTGCGACCAACGGGCATTTGGACGTAGTAAAATGGCTACATGCTCGCAAAAATGGCTGCACCAAGGCAGCAATCGATGGCGCTGCGAAAAATGGTCATCTAGCAGTGATAGAATGGCTACATGACAACCTCGACGAAGGATGCACCACAGATGCAATGGATGGAGCAGCATCCAATGGCCATCTCGACGTTGTCCGCTGGTTGCACAGCCATTGCACTCAAGGTTGTACAGGAGATGCCATTAAATGTGCTGCTGGTGGTGCGCTGGCTGTGCAAAGTCTACGCAAGTCAGTTTTCGATTCCCGACCTCATGGATTCAGCAGCGTGTGCAGCTCGTAGGGGTCACCTGGGGATATTGCAAATGCTAGCGACGACTAATTGGTTCTCCCATCCGAAATACTTGACGCCAGTGACGACGAACGCTTTCATAAATGAAAAAGTTCTAGTTGTCGAGTGGCTGCTTTGTCATGGATACCAAGTGCGCGCGGAAGATGCTCAATGGGCTCAGGGATTCTGGAACAGGCGGACATTCAAATCGGAGACGACGACGATCGTGTACAGAGGAGCTGAGGTGAGTGTACCAGACGTACGAGGAATCCTCATGGCCCGAGGGAATATCCGGACGCTTCGGTGGTTATGGCTTCATGGATGCAACACATACACAGTTGAAGACCTCGAGAATGCGGCTTGTTTGAACGGAGTCGTGGTGACGCGGTGGCTGATCGAGAATGGGGCACGCCTGGGTCGCGAGGCAGTCTGGGACATTTTCAGGACTTTTGATCGTCTGGAAGTCGTGGAGTGGGTGCCTGAAAGTGATTGCGTGTGGGTTGTGCGTAAGGTGCTTGGAGAGGACGAGAAGGAAGGCAGCCTAAACAAAGTGCTGTGGGTGCTTGAGAATGTTGAATTTAAGGACGTCAACTCACGTATCGCCGTCCGAAACGCCATCACTGAAGCTTCAAGGTATGTTTTCCAATGGATTAAAGCTCGTCTTCAGAGGCCAGACGTCCGAACTTGGTGCTTTGGCTCGACCGATGAAGAAGAACAAGCTGGACCTAGCAAGCGGCAGCGTACGGATTAAGATTTTTTTTAAATTGGACGCATATCGTCTAGCTCCACTTGCTGAACCTGCTGGTGGTGGGGCCCAAAATCTATCCATCAAACTAAGTTTTTTTTTACTTTAGTCGCCTACTATATAACAACACGTTATATAATAACTTAATGAAAGTTTTTTATGCGGTGATTGATGTAAAAGGATCAAGGAACTATACGAGGAATTTTCTTCATAGGCGTTAAATGAGTAAAAACCTCCGGCATTCTCGAACTCGCAGCGTGCCACTCAGCTCCGATGCAGAATTTGCCGCCCCGACCAGTGCTTACGGCGGTAGCTGTGGTTTGCCGCAAGTACTTCTCCCAGCACGCGAGCCTCCTGCCACGTCTTGCGAACCGCATCGACAGCTTCATCGACTCGTTCTCCCACGATGGCGCTCTCGTTAAGGCTTGCGAGCGCGGCGACTCAGCGCAGTCGTTGCAGTATTTTTTTCTCTCGCGAGGACGCAATCTGTTGGCGTGGTGCAGTGAAGAAGGCGGCGAAGAGTGGATTCACTCATGTACTTCAGTGGATGGCGCAGCTTCCGCTTGACCAAGGCCCGTGGACAGCAGACTTTGAAGGAACCCTCGACATGGCTGCAAAAGGTGGTCATCTGGAAACCGCAAAATGGCTACATGAACATCGCGGAGTTAAAGTCTCAGCTAAAGCAATTGAAAAAGCTGCTAAGAATGGTCATTTGGACGTTGTGCAGTGATTTCAAAGGTGATGCTGCGGCGTATGCAGCTTCGAGTGGGCATCTCGAGATATTGAAATGGCTCCACAATCAAGGTGCAACTTGCCCTGAGTTTGGTGTCGTACTTGCTGCTGAACATGGACACCTGGAAGTGATTAAGTGGCTGAGTGAACATGGAAACCAAGAGTTTAATCCCAGTATCCTGGATTCCGCCGCGGAAAACGGTCATGCAGTGGCTTCATGAGAATCGCCAAGATGGCTGTACGGCCGCTGCTAGTGGCCATCTTGCAGTGGTGGAATGGCTGCACAATAACCGGAAGAAAGGATGTACTACAAATGCAATGGACGGGGCTCCAGCGGTCATCTAGACGTGGTGAAGTTTCTTCATGCCAGCCGCAGTGAAGGCTGCACTACTGCAGCAATGGAAGGGGCTATTCGTGGTGGTCATGCGGTTGTTGCTCAATGCCTTAAAGACAACCGGACGGACGGTTGGTCGAAAGATTTCCCTGAATACGCAGTGGAGCGTGTGGTCTCGGATGGACATCTTGAAATGCTCAAGTGGCTTCTCACTAATCTCCCCGATGCAAAATGCAGTGCTAAATTGATGGACAAAGCGGCTGGAGCAGGTCACCTCGACATGGTGAAATGGCTGCATGAGAACAGATCGGAAGGTTGCAGCACGGAGGCGATGGATCAAGCAGCAGCGAACAACCACTTGGAAATACTTAAGTGGCTGCATAGTAACCGCAGCGAGGGTTGCACTGCCAATGCTATCGACTACGCTGCTGCCACTGGAAACTTGGAGATCGCAAAATGGCTACACGCGAATTGCCGCAAAGGGTGCACCCTGGAAGCTTTTGTTCTTGCTGCCAAGTACGACAACGTGGAGGTGCTGAAATGGCTGTACAAGACTCAACCGTATGGATGAATATAGTGGTCTTTCCGACTGATAACTTATGGCTGATCTCCACCTGAATTACAGCCTATCATATCGCCTGGAGTCGCTATTTCAGCCAATGACATCGGTTAGGGCTAGGTGAATGCATTCCGACACTTTCCGACAAATATTTGTCGGAAGGCTGGCCTAAATATATACATGCTATACAAAAGTCAAGTATAGAAAATATTTTGCAAATATTTTCGCCGTTCTGACAGCTAGGATGTGTCCTAGAATAAGACGGACTGGAGTTTTGATTGGTGTTCATTGCAAGAATCGCGACCATGTTCAAGAAAGGAGGCCCCCACACGCGACCCAGCGGCGGCCAGAGATCGTGACCACGACGGCGAGCGCGGAGCGCGGTTCCTGCACAGTGCCGCCACCTCCGCGCACGCATCCGACGGACCCGGGGCATGACGTCTCGCGCGGCGCACCGGTCGGGGCTGGATGGAGCACGTCGAGCGTGTGCTACTGCAGGGCGCTGCCCATCGACGCGAAGACGTTGTGCGTGCTCACGATGGGCAGCGATGAGGTGGTGGTGCGCGAGGGCAATTGCATCGGCGAGAGTGGTGTGTCGGGCGAGATGATCAAGAGCGAGCAGGAGCTGGAGAAGGCTGTCCGGTGAGGGAAGCGAGGATGAGCCGTGCACCAAGGGCAACAAGGTCAGCAGGTGAACGGCGCTGGTGGCGGTCTACGACGAGGTCGCCGGCCGGCGCACAACGTCCCGGGCTCCGTCTCCGTCGAGGGCTGCTACTTCCGAGACGTCGGCCAGCTCTACTGTTCGTGCGGCAGCACGTCGTGCACCATGCCCCCCAAGATCGTCAGCAAGATGACCCTCGTGACCATGAATAAGATCGGCGGCGAGCCGACCAAGCCCAAGGACAAGAAGGTGGACGGGTGCACGTGGTCGCAGGGCTCCACGTCGGCAAGCTCAAAAGCGGGGCGTCGGTCTGTCAGGCTCATCCAGCGAGGAGTCCACCAGCGCAGGTGAAATGGGCGGACCCCTGCTGGGTCCTCCATGCGCGTCGCTGCCCCGGACGAGATGGAGGCCAAGGCCACCGCGGTCGTGAACGTGCCCCGCGAAGGGCAACGGCCCGTCATGACCTCGCTGGTGGGCCCGTTCGAGGCTGGTGAAGTCGAATGAGACGAACAGGAGTAGCGTTAGACTACGCGTGCTGCAACAACCGGCAAGATTGCCGAGATAGCATCTTAGAAGGTGAACTGCAGTAATATATGTAGCTATCCTTGTACTCTTTGATATCTTCTACTACATGTAGTATTAGCCGCATGTGCTTCCATTCGACACCGTCACTTACTTTACCATCTTCACCGCAGTTGTATTTTGGAGAGAACCTAAATTTGGTCAATACTTTAAGTAAGAGTCCTATTTGTCGGAAAATGTAGGGATGTCGGAACCGTCGCGATATGGTAGCAGCGAAAACGTTCATAAAAAGTGTTCTAAAAGTGCTCTAATTGTCCTAACGTATATTAACCTAATTAAGTAAAAGTACCGGTAATTTATTCGGACGAGGGCGAGCGGATGCGAGCGCGAGGCTAACTCGATGCATTCACCGATAGCCAACACCCGCCGATCAGGCGGGGGAGTGTCTGCGCGAGCGAGCGGACGCGAGCGCTGCAACCCGATATTTTTTTCTAGACACCGCACCTGGCCGAGCCGAGGACTTAGCGTAAGGCACGAGGGGGTGGGGCAGGCCGCGCAGCGGCGCTCCCCGAGCGAAGCGAGAGAGGGGTGGGCCCCCCGAAGTGCCGTCGCTAAGTCCGCAGGTGAGAGCCAACGGGCGAGTGTCCGCCCCCTTAGAATTTCCGGCCATGTTGCTGAGACTGTTCTTCCAGGAAGACTGGTCCCGAGTACCGACTATTAACTGGGAAATGTGCCTACTAAAGTCAAGTTAATATTTTTAGGAAAATTAGGACAGTTTAGTTCGGTTTTAGGAAGTTTTAACCAGCACCCAACCGTATGAAGCTTCACGCATTCCCAAGTTTCAACTCGCGATGATTGCCGACATGGCTTCGTCAATGCGTCCGTGTCCCCGCGTGATAAAGTGGTTTTACGACTGTGGAGAATCGATGCCCGGGATTGTCGAGAACACACTGCACTCTCCACAATGTATCAATGCGTTCGACGCAGCTCAAGCCAAAGCCAGCCTCGAATTGATTCAGTGCGTCGTAAAGCGGAGCCCCAGTCTCAACACGCCCAAGGCGGTGCGTCTTGCCGCTCAGAACCAAAATCAGGTTTGTATGCGGTGGCTCCTTGGCAATTTGACAAGCTCGACGCCGATTTGGTGGCGACTTTGGTCGGTAAATACGGCTACTCGGAGGTGTTGGCGGTTCAAACGGAGAGCAATCGGCTGGCTGCAGTCGCCTCTGCTGCACGCGATGGTAAGCTTGACGTCATGAAGCAGCTTTTCAAGGGGGATCGAGAACGCTTTACGGGCACGCAGCGGATCATTCGCGCAGCTGTACAGAGTGGCCACAAGGGCGTCGTGCAGTGGCTGCGCCAGCACGTCGACTTTGAGGAACGCTACGCTTGGACTTTCAGTCCGAGAGTCGGTCGTACCAGACCTCGGGGTGAAGACGATATGCCTTTCGGCATGCAGATGTTGTTGGGGTTTGGACGCCGCCGCCTCATGTAGGCTGGGCAGGAGGCGGGCGGCCAGGAAACGAATTTAGTTTTGCTGTTGATTCCCCCAGGCTTTGTTCTACCTTGGATGCCAGGACGTTAACGAGCATCAATGAATCATTTACACGTCCGCTTCAACGTATCCATCTTGCTTCAGTTTGTGTATCCGTACACGATGTTGAAGATCGGGAATCATTGCAACCTTCGGCGATGCTTCGCGTTGCAACAAATCCGGCGCCGTTTGAAGCCTTCAACGCTGCTCAAAGTTGAAAGGGGTCTTCTTCGTATTCGGGGGTGGTGCAGATTGGCGACGGTTAAATACAAGTGCCGTGATCGCTGCCCTCTTATACTACAATGTTGCTACAGGCTTACTTACTTACTATCTGACATGCCTGTTACCTTGAATTCAATAGTCGCTGCTGCTGCTGTTGCGGCTGCTGCTGGGGCTGGCTAGTTACAGGGCGGTGCGTCGGCGCGAGCTGCTCCATCAGCAGCATTTCAGGCCGCTTCGCGGTGGTCGCCGGCGCGGGTACTGGGACAGAACGCTGCGGCTGAGGCTGTGGCTGCGGCTGGGGTTGAGACACAGGCTGGGCTTGAGGCTGAGGCTGAGACTGTGGAGCACTGCCACTTCCAGACGCAAGTCTTGAGGATTCATCTGGTCGCGGAGGTTCCGGTCTCAGCAGCGTCGATCCTGGAGGAGGGGGCAGCAATCCCATCCGCGGTGTGCTTGCAGGCGACGAGTTTCTCCCCAATCCAGCTGAAAACATCCCCATAGTCATGGGGAGTCCTGCAATACCCTTCCCACCCAGCGGAGATCGAATAGCCGCAGCAGGGGGAGCGTGAGGAACGGTGGTAGCAATGGGCTTTGCCACCGCTGGGGGGTACGGCACCGCTTCCAGCAGCCGTTTTGTGAGTTGTACCGATGGCAGGTCCTTGTTCACCAGGTAAACGAACTTGAGATCTTGGAATCGCTCCGATGTCGGGTAGATGAGCGAGCGCAGCAGATGCGCCGAGTCTCGCGTCAGCATCCCCTCTTCCTCTAGCCGACAGAAGCGCAGATACATTTCCTTGCGGATACTGAAGTGCAGGTCCACGAAGGAGTTCATCTGGATACGCTCGCGGGTCTGGGACGAATGGGTGGTATCTGCAGCAACAGGGTGGCTGGGCGCACCTGCGGACGTTGCGCACCCCGGCGAGGCGCTTGCATTCGACGAGCTCGTGGATACATCAATCTTGGCACGCTTGTTCGCGCTTGTGCTGCTTGTTCGGCTGGTCGACGTACGCTTCTCGCGCTTCGGCTTCACTGGCGCAGCGCCCTCGTCGATCTCCTGTGACGCCACTTCACGCAGGATATCAAACGCGCTAAGACCGCGTCCCGCTGCACCAGGTTGGCCCTGCTTCGATTTTCGGGCGGCCGTCGGCTTCGACGACTTGGGAGCGGTGGACACTTCCTTTCGGACCGCCTGCACGGACTTCACATTCGGCATCGGACGCGGGCACAGCGGGAAACGCCCATTCTTCTGCTCCATCTTCACGTACACCTGGAAGTTGGCCGGCATTGCCATCGACGGCTTTGACGAAGACGTGGCTTTATCTTTGGCGGGGTTCAGCATTGGAAGCGAAGTCACCGTCGGCTTAAATGACGAGGATTGTGCCTCATTCGTCGGCGGACTGTTCAAAAGCGACATAACGGTATTGCACGATGAATGCCGATTCGAGTTGTCCGAAGAAGACGAGGCAGATGCCGTCGACTTCTGCTTTTCAGCCTTCGCCTCTGAACCCGTTTTGTTAGTTGAGCCAATCTTGGCAGTGGTAGCTTTGGACGGAGAGCTGTGTGCCTCGGTAGCCGCCTTGACAGTGTGCTCTGGAGACGCGTGCATCATCGCAGCAGCCTTCGCATCCGGCGTCGTAGATTCATCCGCTTTGACGCCAGCATTTGCCTTTTCCTTTGTGGTGGTCGCAGTCGGGCTAGTCTTCGCAGCATCGGTCGTTTTCGCTTCTGACGCTGGTGAATCAGCTTTAGAGGGGGACGCAGCAGGGCTTGATCTTTTCGCTGGCGCAGGCTTCGCGCAATTCGACTCGGATTGAGCATTCCCCCCGCTATCTTCCATCTTTTCATTCGCAGTCTCTTTCGCACGCGCATTCGCAGGGGAATCGCCCACTTCTGACAGTTTTCGCTTCTTTTTCGCCGGTGCCTTCGCGATCTTGACCTCGACTTCCCTGTCGGGCTCCCCCTCGTCGTCGTCGTTGTCCTCCTTCTTCTCCTCCATGTCTTCGTCGTCGTTGTCCTCCTTCTTCTCCTCCATGTCTTCGTCATCGTCGTCCATGACCACAACCGCCTTGCTGAGCTTCTTAGTCTTCGCAACCGCCTCCGCAGCCGTTTCGCTCTCTTTCGGTGACGTCACCTTCTTCGCAGCCTTCGCAATCGCGTTGCTCGTCGAGATATACGCCGCCTTCGCCTTTAGAACCGACCGGTTGCCGTTGTGGAAGGCGCGCGCGTCGTCAATACACCTCGGACACACGTACGTCGAGTCTTTCCACCTTCCGGAGCTCTTAATCGGCGGCAGACAGCCGATATGGAACCAATTGTTGCAGCAGTCGCACGCCAGACTCTCGTTAATGTGCTCGTCGTCCATCGCGTACCAGTCGTCGAACGACTTGCTCCAGCGCGTGAAGTGGATCTTAATGCGCTCGCCCTTGGTGTCCACCTCGGTGATCAGTGCGTTATACAGCACCTCGTCGTTGTCCACGAGCACCGCCTGGTTGACCTTAAAGCCCGTGGACACCTCTGGCTCCTTGGCCGTCGTGGAGAACGGCAGGCGGCAGCTGCCGCAGCGCGAGCCGACGTCCTCCTCGTCGCTCTCGTCCGCCTTGGCCTCGTCCTCGTCCGTGTCGTGGCCCTCGCTCTGCTCGGACTCGCACTTGTGGCAGCAGAAGCCGTTGGGGTTGCCCACGTCCTCGTTGCGCAGCTTGGCGCACTTGGCGTGGAAGCCCTTGCCGCACCACTCGCAGAAGTGGTCGCAGCCCGTGCGCGCGCACTGCACGCAGGGCCGCTGCGCGCGCCGGAAGGCCACGAAGTCGCAGATCTGGCAGCCCGTGGACGCCACGCTCTTCTTGCCCACGGGCCAGGCCTTGGCCACGCCCTCCAGCAGCATGCTGTTGCCGCACTGCTCGCACTCGCGGTGGCCGGGCGTGGACGTGCCCCCCGAGGAGGACGAGGCCGACAGCGCCGGGCTGCTGCCGCCCGCGCCCAGCGCCGACTTCTTGCGCCGCTTCTGCTGCGCGGCCACGCCCGCCTTGGCCCCCTTGCCCTTGAGATTCCGCCCCATCCAGAGTGATGGTCCCTCGTGCGCGCGCCGTCCCTCGGTGGTGGTTTTCGGAGTGGCCGCGATATCTTCCCCGATTCCCTACGTATACTGAGACATCTGGCCGTACTTAGGCGCGGCTAGAGTGGCACACACGACGCTCTCTCAGCCAATGGCAGCGCTCCGATTGCACAACGCCTGAGTCGGCGGCCTGATTCCGGGCAGCCATCTTGCGCACTGGACCGCAAGATCGCCCGAGCTCTCACGACCGTCCACTGCTGCAAGCAGTGCTGGCGCTGCTGGGACGGTCGGCCAAGCGGGATGTGTTGCCCCGGGACAGCGGGCACGTCCAGGGGGGGATTCGAGCCGCGGCCCGCCCGGCGAAACAGCTTGTGCACCGCGGCAGGGATTTGGCGCCTCGAGCTTCTTCCTTCGCGGTGGGCGCCGCAGATATTTTCGCCCTCTATAGTATAGGTAGCGGTACCTCGGGCGACGTCATCCCCGACGACGTCACCTTGACAAGTTGATCTTGAAAAGAAGCAGGGATGCGCGGAAATTTCTCTAGGTCGGGCGGTACTTCCCTATCGACCAATCCCAGCTAGTCTACATTAGGGTCAAGGGTATGGATTCTTCCTAGTTGCAACCTACAAAAACCTTCAAAGTTTCACGTCAACACTAAAAAAGACAGCGAAAGGCTGCACAGCGGGACCGCAGGAAGGCAGGCCAAGGGCGACGGATGCAGCGGCTCGTGCAGCGAGACAAGGGCGCCCCCGTGGTGCGCGAGGGCGACGAGGAAGAAGAAGATGTCGACGAGGTGGAGATCGACGACGACGTGCCGACGGGGCTGGAGCTGGCCGAGGCGGAGCAGCAGCTGGCCGCGCCTCTTCCGACCGACCGCGCGCTGGCGCTGGACTGCGGCCCGGGCAAGTTCCGCTCGTCCGCCCGCTACGTGAACCTGCACTCGTACGACCCGCAGAGCGAGCGCGTGGGCGGCTACGCGGAGACGAAGATCGGCGGCCACGCGATGGACCACAAGCACCCGTTTGACTCGGACTGGCAGCACCAGCTGCACGGTCCTTTAAAGACCGCCGTGTGGGGCGCTGTGGGGGCTCTAGGCGCGGCTTTTACAGGTTCTTCGGCGGCGTTGAGTACGCCGACGTCGCAGGCCAGGACATCACCCGCCTACGCGGCCCCGAAGCCAGAGGTGCTGGTCTACTCGGCCGTTAAAATTGGCGGCCATCCACTGGACCACGTGCCGTTCCTGAGTCGTGGGCTGCCATCCAGGCCCCTGCTGGGCTATGTGCCGGAGGCAGCTAGACAGCAGCCACCGCCAACGTTCCAGGCCCCGGGGCTTTCATCTGCGGCGGTGACGTACGAGATCGCACCAAACGTGTCGAATCTGTACGACTGCAGCCGCTGCTTCAGGCTACGGCAGTCCCCTCGGGTACAACTTTGCTGTGGACACCCTGTGTGCGCCAAGTGTGTGGCGTCACGCACGATCAAGCATGTGGAGCACAAGCGAACGTGCTTCTTGGAGTGTGCGCGCTGTAATGACATGGTGGCTGTTGAAGCTGTGGTGTTTACAAATTATATTTTACGCATGGAACCGTTCTCGGCTCGGACGGTCTCGGAGCTGGAGACGCAGGTGGAAACGCCGGCGGAGGAAAAGTCCCCGTCACTGAAGGGTGCATGGAAACAGGGCGGTGTGCTTGCTGCATTATCCTTTATCGCTGGTCGATTCGTTCCTACCAAAAAGAGCCTTGACAAATCACGACAAAAGAAACAGGATGCCATTGATGAAGCCAAGAAGCTGGTGGCCGAAGTTATACCTGACGAAGAAGACCAACTGCTCGTAGAAGGGGTTGCAGAATTGTCAAAGCAGACTGCCAAATCTGAAGTATCGCTGGCTAAGGGGCCCGAGAGATGGGCCAAGCGTGTGCAGGGCCTGCAACCTCCATCCAAATTGCTGAAGTTTAGTTTTGTCCGTACCTTGGGCATTGGTAACTTCGCTGAGGTGATGCTCGTGGAGAACCGCAAGGGAGAGCTGACAGTTCTAAAGGAAAGTGACAAGCTGCCAGAGGCTGCCAATGAGATCAGCATTTTATCCCGTGTACGCAGCCCGCACGTGGTGCAGATCCAGCAATATTTCATCGAGGAAATCGGGCACCGGCACTTTGCGTACATTGAAATGGAGTTCTGCGATGGTGGCGATTTGCGGGGGGTGTTGGAGACAAAGGTGGGTTAACATGTACCTGCATGCAACGTCAATGTCGTCTAAAGTAATTGTTCTTTTTTGGGTGTAGGGCCGGCTGGAGGGCGACGAATTCGACTCGATGTTCCGCCAGTTGTGTCTTGGACTGAAGGAAATTCACCGCCATGGAATTGTTCACCGAGACTTAAAGCCAGGCAATGTATTGTTGACGGTGAGCGCCTCTGTAAAGTTGGCTGTATACTTATCGTCCCCAAAGCACTAACCAGTTCATGTGTTGCAACTACAGAGCGAAGGCACGACGAAAATCGCAGATTTTGGCGTGTCGACATACTTGGAAAGCGACTTGCTCACGCACCACGCCGCCGGTACTCTGGCATTCATGGCTCCAGAAGTACGGCGGTATTTCTTGGGCGAAGTGGTTAGCTACGATGCTAAGGCGGACATCTGGTCCCTCGGTGCTCTTGCTCTCGCGATGCTAACCGGTAATCCTGAGCCGCGAGTGGCCACACGTCCAGGTATGCAAAACCCGCTCCTTTTAGTCTGAGGATACAGAACGCTAAACTTTTGTGTCGTTGTTCCAGTGGAGGAGATCGTGGACGAGATCAAGGCGGATAAGTTGGACGAGAAGTACACTCGGCTAGTGGAAGGCACTCTCGCGGAGCATCCGGCAGATCGGCTATCGCTGGACGAACTGCTTGAAGCATTTCCGCCAATGAATTCCCGGTTGTAGCATTTTTCAAATTTTTTTTCCAGCATGATCATGAACGCAGTAAGTTGTACCGTGAGGGGTCTGGCCATATTACGTGAATATATTTATTTTTCTATCAATTGAAATCAATGGCAAAGTACGAACGACGGTGATGCCGTCCTCTAACCTCTAGAAGTACGCTGCAGCAGCGTTACAAGCAGCCACCTTAGTTGGACTCGAGGAAGGCGTTGATCCACTCCAGCGCCTTGGCGCTGTCCTCGTCACCAAGGTAGTCGTCCAGCGCCTTGTTCAGCAGCTTGAACTGGCGCTCGGAGGCCGTGAAGAGCTTCTTCTTGAGCTGCGCGCGCGTCTTGTCGTCCACCACCTTCTTCTGCGACAGCAGCTCGAGCGCTTTGAAGGCCACGTCGAACTCGTCGTCGCTCTCCTCGACGCCGTTGCTCGCCACGTGCTGCTTCTTGGCAATGGGCAGGTCCACGCCCGTGCTGCCGAAGCCGCCGGCGCCGCGCGCCGTGTCCTCGATCTCGTCCACCTCCTGGATCTCCGGGTACTCGATCTTCTCGAGGATGAGCTGCGCCACGCGGTCGCCGCGCTTGACGGGGAAGTCCTCGGCCGCGTGGTTGAACAGGATCACGCCCACGTTGCCGCGGTAGTCGGCGTCGATCACGCCGGCGCCCGTGTCGATGAACTTCTTGAGCGCGAGGCCGGAGCGAGGCGCCACGCGCGCGTAGCAGCCGTCGGGCACGGCGATGACCAGGTCTGTCTTGACGAGGCCCTTGCCACCCGCCGGGATCACGGCGTCGTAGGCGGCCGACAGGTCCAGGCCCGCGGCCAGACTCGAGCCGCGCGTCGGCAGGATGGCCTCGGGCGTGAGCTTCTTCACGCGGAGCACGGGGGCGGAGCGGCTGCGCTTGGTCGACATGGCGGCGAAGGAGGTTGTGGCTCGGAGGGCAAGATGAGGTCTGCGGAGCAGCGGCAACATCGCTGCTGGAAGTGAGCTTTTGGCGCGAGCGCTTGCCATTGGTCAGAATAAGATCTTGACGCTACCAGCCAATCGCTGCTCAGTTGAAGTTGTGACCATCACTCTGGCAACGGCAACGTCTTCAGTGCGCAACGAGCGGACTAACGAGCATGTGTACATGTATGGAAGTGTTCTTAGGCTATCTGACTGCTTCACCCTCTACGTAGGAGGCGCGACACGAAGCCGAGGTCGGCGCTGCCTGCATTGCTGGGGCTGTTCGTTGGCGTGGTGAGAACGGGCTCGTCCGCGTCCTGCTGGCTCGCAAATGCGTTGAAGATCTGTTCCAACGTGGTCTGCGAGACGCTGTACTCGCGGATGGACAGACGAGTCTTGGCGTTCTCCACCACTTCGAACACGTTGGACAAGCGCAGCGCCGAGTTGTGCGAGTCACCGGTAGACTGATGAAGGATCCTGAACCAGCACGAGTCGTGCTGTCGCTCCAGCAGTTCAACTGCTCCGAAGCTCTGCCGTAGGGAGGTCGACAGATTCTCGGACGTGTACTTCGGGAGGGGGGGGGGATTGGTACACTACGATGGACTTGTAGCTGCAACGATTACAATTGCGAGTCAACAGGCAGTGGCCAGATACAGGATTCACTCGACAACTGAAGCGCCGGTGGACAACGGAAGTATCCACTGCTGCACTTCATCCACATTGCAGTCCCTCGGTCCAAGGTGTGCTCGACATGATTTCTACATGGCGGGAGACGTCTCGAGTCGACATCCCCCTCGACTTAATATTGCGATTGCCTCTCCTACTAGGACCACCTCGACAAGGTCCTTGTGCCTTCATCATCTGCTCATCGACTCGATCTGGACTTAAGCTTACCCACCAGGAACGAATCATCCTGAGCTAGTCGCGGCGGAAGCATTAATACCCCACCGCGGGTAGTGATCATCGCACTCCCGGCTCAACTCAAGCAGTACTCTCGACCTCGCGGCAACTTCAGCCGATTACCCCGTGCAATCATCAGCAGCACCGCCCGAACACCGCAACGCCTCCGATCCGGTAAAATATCCAGGCTCACTTCGTTACGCTCAGGACTGCGCGGCAATACGCGTCAAAAGGAGTATGACACTACACCCACAACGTTAAACGTCTTTGCCTCCAGCAAAACGCGCGGTGCTGCAGCATTTACGTATCAAATGACAGAATGCTGGTTGACTGACTACTGGTAGTGGGTACAACAATGAACCTCTTCGCTAAAGACGGCTCTCATTCTTCAATTTTCCTTCCACCGCGCACTAGCACCTCAAAGCCATACAACAAAAAAGTTTGGATACTTCCGTTCTACTCTCAGCCATGGACCAACCTCTGACGGTCAATGCGCCTGCTTCGCCACCGGCACCGGCCAAACGCTCCAACCTGCGCTTTGTGCCCACGCTGCTGCGCAAGAACTGGCTGCTGAAGCGCAAGCACCCCGTCGCGCTCTTCTTCGAGGTGCTCACGCCCGTGCTCTTCATCGTCGTCATGGATCTCGTGCGCACCACGAGCACTGACAAGACCGTGCCCTCCGGGTTCACTCTGGGCCCGACGTCGTACAACCTCTTCAGCCCAGGCGGCTGGTCGCTCGTGGGGCCGAGCACGACGCCCATGTTCGCCACGCCCGAGACCACGCTATCAGGACTGATGCTGCACCTGGCCTACATGTCGTTCGACTACGGGCGCCTCATGAAGACGTTCACTTCCGAGAACCGCACGATCTGCGAGCGCGAGCTGGCACTTGGAGGTCGAGTCAGTCTCAACTCGTCGTCACCTTACGCTCTTCCAGCAGAGTGTGAAGGTCGCGTATCGCCGTTCAAATTCGCCATTGCGCCGGACGACGACTTCACGCGGAACTACTTCTTCGAGACGATGAAGCAATGGTACCCGACTATCGTCATCAATGACTCATCCAACGCGTCGCAGCTTGTGATCCCGTCGTTCGAGGATAGCACTGTGTTTTTCGATACGGAGGATGCCCTGGAAGAATACGTCAAGTCGTCGGACTACGCCAAGACCGCAGCTCAGCCGCGCATCTTCGGCGCCATCGTGTTCATCACTTACCCGACCGACGCCAGTGCCATCGGTCAGCCCGCTTCTATCGAGTATACGCTGCGCCTGAACTCGACTTATGTCGGCGACAGCGAGGATAATCGATATATCCCGAGAACTGTTGGTAGCGACGGCGCGTCGACCTGGGGTTCCTTCGATCGCAAGCTCGAAACCACTGAGTATCAGCAGTACACGACGAATGGCTTCATGACGCTACAGACGCTCGTCACGCGCTTTGTCAACTGCCTACCCGACTGGGATGCCAGCACCAAGAGCACCACGGGTGCTTGCCAAGTGAACGCGTCTACCGCGCTGTCCTCGGATGGTCTGGATCTGCGCCTGCTAGAGACCGTGGTCAATGACCCCGCGACGAAGTTTGCTGGTGGTTTATTCAGCCAATTGTTCAGCGAATCGTCCCCTCTCAGCAGCGACGCCGCCGAGTTGCAGCTGGACGGTACTACTCGTGACGCCCTGCTGACCCCGCTTCGCCAGACGCCACAGCCGTACCTCGGGTCGCTAACCACGCCGTTCCCTATCGACTCCTTCGACTCCTCCTCTTTCTACGATGCCGTCACGAACGCCTTCCCCATCTTCTTCATCCTCACGTACTTGCACCCGTTGTCGAAGATTCTCGTTGGGTTGATGTCCGAGCGGGAAACGAGGTCACGAGAGCTCATGAAGATTCTCGGCGTCAAGGAGTCCAGTATTGTGATCTCGTGGTACATCACGTACATCGTGATTTTGTTCGTGAGTTGCGTGCTGCAGGCCTTAGCGGCCGTCGCCAAGCTGTTTCCGAACACGAATGTGGTGCTGCTGTTCCTGTTCTTTTTCCTGTTCAGCTTGAGCGTGTTGGGCTTCGCCTTCATGGTCAGCTCGATGTTCTCGAAATCGCGCACGGGCGTGTACGTCGGCTTCATCGCGTTCTTCATCATGTACGGCGTGACGGGAGCTTTCAACGATTCATCGTCGGAATCGTCCAAGAACATCGCGTGTCTGCTGGCCCCGGTCGGACTCGTCTTCGGCATCAACTCGCTCGCGTCTTCAGAGACATCACACGTGGGGATTTCGTTCGCAACCGCGTCGCAGCGTATCGACAACTTCCGCTTCTCGACGGCGCTCTGGTACTTCGCACTCGACACGATATTGTACACGCTGCTGGGGCTGTACTTCGAAAAGGTAATCCCCAAGGAGTACGGCATGCCGGAGAAATGGTACTTCCCACTTCGCCCTTCGTACTGGAGGAAGACCAGGAAGTTCGTCACGTCGACTCAGGCGACTGAGAATGGATCCGCCGTTCAGGTGGATTTGAATCCCAACATTGAGCCGGTGAGCACAGACCTGAGGGACCAAGAAACTTCGGGTGAGGCGCTCTCTGTGCAAGGTCTTCGTAAAGTATTCCCCGTACCTGGTGGCGAGAAGGAAGCTGTCAAGGGGTTGCATATCAACATGTACTCAGGCCAGATCACGTGTTTGCTTGGACACAACGGCGCTGGCAAGACGACGTTGATTTCCATGCTCACGGGCGTAACACCTCCGACGGCAGGGGATGCTACCTTTCACGGGCTCTCGTTCCGCGAAGACATGGACGAGATCCGTGAATCTCTTGGTATTTGCTTCCAGCACGATGTCCTTTATCCGGAACTGTCCGTCCAAGATCATCTTGAATTCTACGCTCGCATCAAAGGGTATATGGGTGAAGCACTAGCGGACGAGGTCGCAGCCAAAATTCGCGAGGTCGGTCTTGTGGACAAGCGAGACACGGTCAGTAGTGCGTTGTCCGGAGGCATGAAACGTAAGTTGTCGGTGGCTATTTCGCTTCTTGGAGACAGCTCTCTCGTGTTTCTGGATGAACCAACGTCAGGTATGGACCCGTACTCGCGACGCAGTACGTGGGAAATCCTGATGGGCAACCGACAGAGCCGCGTGATGGTGCTGACGACGCACTTCATGGACGAAGCAGATATCCTGGGCGATCGCATCGCCATCATGGCTGAGGGTGAGCTCCGATGCTGTGGGTCGGCGCTGTACCTCAAGAACCAGTTTGGGGTGGGCTATAACCTGACGATCGTGAAGGCGGAGCACTGCAACGACGCCAACGTAATCGACTTTGTCTCGCGATATATTCCTTCGAGTCGCGTGCTCAGCAACGTGGGCACCGAAATCGCGTTCCAGCTGCCTTTGGATAGTTCGTCCCAATTCCCAGCCATGTTCCGCGAGCTTGACGAGAATCTCCACAATCTCCAAGTCTTGTCGTATGGCATCTCAGTCACGACTATGGAGGAGGTTTTCGTCAAGGTAGCAGAAGCATCAGACGAAGACCAACAGCACACGCTGCAGAATCGAGTCAAACAGCATACGCTGAACGCCCAGGACAGCATTCCAATCGTTGGCGACAAACCGACTGATGGGCACTACCACGGGTTGGACCGCACAGGCAGTTCGTTGCCGCTGGGGCGTTCCCGATCTGTGTTCTTGACCCAAATGGTGGCGATGGTCCAGAAGCGTTTCCGAATGGCGAAGAGGGACAAGAAGCTGTTCGTGGTGGGACTGCTTCTGCCGGTGGCGTGGCTGATCTTTGGGCTGTCGATTCTGAAGGGTGCAGGTCTCACAAACAACGATCCTTTCATGGCGTTGAAGCTGAATGGTCTGGAAGACGACGCTAGAAGTATACTGCTACCGTCTTTCTGCGAGCAAAGCTCTGGTAGCTGGTGCGAGACCGCGTTGGGCAGTGACTACTTCTCCGGTGCGTCTATTGTGACTCTCAGCCAGGACGACATCGGTAGTCCACCCTACTCGAGCGACTCGCCCACCGTCTTCAACGTCCTGTACGACAGTCCCTCCATCAATGCGACTGACGCGACAGGATACCAGTTGAGAGTGAGCGAGAAGATTTTCACCCGGGCCTTCACGGATCATATCTCGGACCAGTTTGGTGGGTACCTAGTTCATGCGGACGTGGACAACAACGTATTCGGCTACAACGTGCTGATCAACACGACGCTGACACATGGTTCAGTCGTGTTCAAGGAGCTCATGGATCAGTCACTGTACCGGTTGATGGCCACGCAACACGATTCATCAATTGGGGCATCGGATCTCAGCTTGACAGTGAACAACCACCCGCTCCCGTTGACTGCTGAGAACACCGCGCTGTTTTCGGCGTACATTTCATTCACGGCGGTGCTGTTCATTATGATCGCGTTTGCGTACTACCCAGCTTCTATCGTCGTCATGCTGGTTCGAGAGAGATCCCCCGACCACAATTCCAAGCACCAGCAACTCGTGTCGGGCGTCGGCATCAACTCGTTCTGGACTGCAAATTACATTTGGGACTTCGTCGTGTTTCTCATTCCTGGGGTCATTGCGCTGGCGCTCATCCAGGCTTACGATCTCTCGGCGCTCACGGGCTCAAGTGCGTGTGTCACTTGCGGCGACTCAACGTTTGTCGCTGTGATCGTGCTGGTGCTGGCCTTCGGGCTGGCCATTTGCCCTCACGCGTACTGCTGGTCGTACTTGTTCACGGACCCGGCGTCTTCCCAGACGTACATGATTCTGATCAACTTTGTGCTGGGACTCGCTCTCATGATCGTCTCCTTCGTGATGCAAGTCATCGACAGCACCGAGAGCGCGGATAAGGCACTCCAGTTCATCTGGCGCTTGTCCCCTCTCTTCTGTCTTGGTCGAGGCCTCCTCAACTTGACCGTCATCGAGATTACCCACACCGGAGGAGCTGAGGCCGAAAACGAGCTCTCTAAAGACCCCTTTGCGCTGGAAAACACCGGTTACGAGATCATCTATCTGCTCATCGACGCGGCGCTGTATTACGCGCTTGCGGTGGGCATCGACTACGCGCTGAATTTCCCCAAGATCAAGTCTGCACTCTCCAAAGACCCCGATATCCCAGTGGCGCACCGAGTAATTGACGAGGATGTTGGAGCTGAAGTGGACCGAGTAATGCTGGGCGGTGCGGACAACGACACCATCAAGCTACAAAATCTCCGTAAGGTTTATCGAAAGGGTCAGAAGGTTGCGGTGCAGGACTTGTCGTTCGGACTGAGGCAGGGCGAGTGCTTTGGCTTTCTCGGCATCAACGGCGCTGGCAAAACGACCACGATGAAGATGCTGACGGGGGATATCGTACCCACATCCGGCAACGCGACACTGAGCGGCTTCGACATCTTGACGCAGCAAGTGGAGGTTCGCCGCCAGATCGGCTACTGCCCGCAGTTCGACGCACTCATCGACCTACTCACCGTTCGCGAGCATCTGGAGCTGTTCGCCAAAATCAAGGGCGTCTCGAGCGCGGACTTGGACTTCGTAGTGTCCGAGAAGATGGAGCAGCTCAACCTGACAGCATTCGAAGACAAGTTGGCCGGCAGCCTTAGTGGCGGTAACAAGCGCAAACTGTCGGTGGCCATCGCGATGATCGGCTCGCCCAAGATTCTGTTTCTCGACGAGCCATCCACAGGCATGGACCCGGTTTCCAGACGCTTCATGTGGGACGTTATCTCGGAGATCTCGACGTACAACAAGGAATCAACGGTGGTGCTGACAACGCACAGCATGGAGGAGTGCGAGGCGCTGTGCACTCGCGTTGGTATCATGGTCGGTGGTGAGCTCAAGTGCCTCGCCAGCGTGCAGCACTTGAAGAACCGCTTCGGTGACGGCCTCATGTTCGACGCCAAGCTCCAGGTGCCCTCCGCTGAGGCCGTGTCCGAGCTAGTGCTACGCCGCTTTGACTCACTCGGCACCCGCATCGACCAAGACGACCTCACCGAGACGTGTCAGCTATTCGGCAATGCCTCGTGGGCCCAGAAGATCGTAAACACGCACCCGACAGGACACGCGATCGCCAACTTGGCCAAGCGCGACGGCTACGTCTCGACCAGCAGCTTCGCCGCGTGGTGGATCACGGAGACGCAGTTCGAGAACGTGGCAGCCTTCTTGCAGCAGAGCTTCGGGGCGTTTGAACTGCTGGAGCGGCAGAATGATTCATGCTGGTTCAAGATCCTGGACCAGTCCACCGGTGACTCGCACAACCGGGCGCTGCGCTTGTCCAACGTGTTCGAGGTGGTGGAGAACGCCAAGACTCGTCTGTCCATCCGCGAGTACAGCGTCTCGCAGACCACGTTGGAGCAGATCTTCAACGCCTTTGCGAGCCAGCAGGACGCGGACGAGCCCGTCCTCACCACGCCCACGAACAGCCCCAGCAACGCGGGCGGCAGCCTCATGGCACGTCTTCTACGCAGGAAGTAAAGTAACCAGGTAGCGTAAGAACACTCAATACTAGTACGTAAAGACAATGCCAGAAGCCTCTCGTCAGACTCAACAAGGCGTACTCAACCTCAAGCGGAACTTGGTGGAAACATAAGCGTTAGGAACGCAGTCCTGTTTTCATTGAACTCCGATAGATCCTCAGTTTGCGTCGCTGAGGCTCCAAAACTCTCGGATCTCTCCGGGCATCGTGCTCGGGATATGCCAGCTCTCCGCTGCAACGTACATCTGCCGACTGCACACGTCCAGGGTCGCAGAATACTCTCTCGCCTCGTTCGCAGTCAGATTGGCCAACTGCTGCTGCAGTGCCAGCAGTCGTTCACCAATGGCCGAGACCGTCTTCGCGCTGTGAGCCGACGCTATCAATCCAAACGGAAGCAAGTCGCTTGCCGTGTCCATCTTTGCGATCTCAGCTCGTGGGATGTCCATCAGATACCGTTCATGACTCAACGACGAATTCCACGACATAACGCACGCCATCGCGTCAAATAGGACGCGGCGCTTGAAGAAGTCCGAGCGGATAGAGAAGTTGAGGGACGACATACCTCGGCTGAACGCGTCGACGACATCCAGAAGCGCAGAAACATTTTCTCCCGGCCGCGTGTGTTGAGCGATAAGAGCGCCGATCCGAGCGATAAGCGGCTGCAGGTAAGTGTCCACGAGGTTGTCGTCCGTCCATTCTTCAAAGTCATGACGCAAAATCCACTGGAAGGCCAAAGACGCCTCGCGTTTCGAAATGGTCAGGACGCCTAGCTTCGCCAGCTCGACAGTGAACACGCCGTTTCTCCACCAACTCCACGTCGAGTTTGACACAGACGGCATAAAAAAAGTGTCTGCAATGTTGCGCTCGCCGTAGTCCAGCTTTGATAGAACGCGCGTTGCGAACTGCTCGACGTAAAGCGCATCATGCAGGCCGTACGGAAGTTCCGCGACCACTTTCTCGCGAATAACCTGGTTCACCATGTCCAGTGAGGCCTCTGGGATACGACGAGAGGAGGTCAACACATCACGCAGCATACCCGTCCAGCTGTCGAAGAGCAAGACGCTAGTGCTGCTCGACGTATCGCGGCGCCAAATGTCTTTGAGAATGTCAAAGAGATTCATCAAAAGAGCCCGGAGAACGTCAGTGGGGAGACGATTAGCTGCTAGGGACAGCGACGCGATCAGTTCGGCCTGGAGGGTACTGTCAGCATTCGCAAACCACGTGCCTGACAGCAACTCGCTCGTCAAAAGCTCATCGCAACTTCCTTGGGTAGCAGCGAATCGAATGGACGCAACGCTGGTGCTAGCAGAGCAGAACCGCAGCATCACGCGATGCGTAAAAGACGAATAGTCGAGCAGCGGAAGCACAGACCCCGTCGCTGTCAGACAACTCAGCAGGGATTCTGCTATCTGGTTGTCTGTGATAGTGTCGGTGTTCGACGAGCCAACCGATGGATTCGTTTGCCGAAGCCACTCGAGCGTCTTCGACAGCATCGTGTTAGTTGGAACAGAGCGGACCTCAACGTCGAACGATTTCTTCTTTTGCGAGACGTAGAACCCATCGGCTGCACGCGCGATAGCTCCAAGTACTGCGCTCGAGTAAACGCAGCCACGCTCCTTCTCCCCTTGAGCCATCTTGACTAGGGTGCGGATCGTGTTGGAATCCAGCGTAAGCTCCACATTCGCATCCAGTTTTTGCTTCACCGAGGCCAATGCTCCAGAAATGCCAAACGTCAGGTGGAAGAAGTTTGCGATGCCAGATACCATCAACGCGCGTACCGCGTGATCTTGCCCGCTCTCACCTTCAAGCGTTCTTTGAATCGCCTCGACAACCAGCTTGGTTTGGTTCTGAATAGTGTCAGGAAAGCCCCCAAGAGATTCGAAATGGCACAGTACATGAGCAGCTGCCATCATTAGCAACCCCTTGTCAAGGCTATCTGCGGCAAAAGCGGCAGCGCGCTCAATGCAACAGGCAGCAAAAATTTCCAGGCTGGACGAGGGAGCCAAATTATAGTGCACACATTCCAGTAGCACCGGTCCAAGCGCGACAGCTATCGTGCTGGCGGAGCTGTCTACTTCCCACACAGCTGCAAGAGCCTTTTGTAGATTAGTCAGCCAGTCCAAGCGCCTGATGCTTGAGAACCCACTCGCCAAGCGCGATAACCCCACCAATGACACCCATCGCAGCAAAATGGCATCACTTGAGCCACCTTGGTCATACTCGGCAGCAACCTTCTCGATGGAGGAGTCTGGTCCGTTTTTATCGTCAAGAGGGAACACTATGGTAGCACAGGATGACGAAGACATTGCTTGCTTCGCCTGGTCAGTGAGTAGGAACGACATGAGAAGACCGTCGGCGATCGGCTTTACTCGCTGCTGCCTCCATCGAATCACCTCGAAGGTCTCCAGCTCGTCTCCATTCGTGTAAATTGCAGCAATGTGACTAAGTCCCAACAGAGCACAGGAACCCAAGAGCTGGTCAGAGGTGTTTCGATACAACTCCATAAACATTTCTTCGATCTTTTCCAGCTGAAGGCAGAAGTTCTTGCTCCTCTCACTCGCATCAACCTTCCGCCGGCCAAACGAGAGCTGGAGCGCTATCAAAGAACCAATAGACGACACGCGAGCATCACTGTCGTCACCGGAAAACACTCGGGCCTGCTCCATTGACAATGCCAGTCGACGAGACAGCTCCCCCACCGCTTCTTCGTACTTCGTGCGCAATTGGGGGTTCTGCCAGTGCCTCGATTCACACAACCGTCCAGCAAGCGCGCCGGCGGCCAATGCGCCTCCAATTTTGTTTGGGTTATCGTTTAGAAGTGAATTCATCAAATCGGCCACGCCTTCCGAGAACACACGGAACGCAACATCGGCGTCATCGACACCAACCGGAGTCTTAAGATCCGCCAGCTCATCCAACGACAATGCAAACGTTGCCATAAAGCCTCTCCACCCTTCCATCAAGGCTTGAATGCGCAAGAATGTACTGCATCTTTCATCCGCTGATACTCCAGGTGATGTCCACGGGAGCTCCATCGACTGCAATACAGTTGAGACAGTTTCTACCAACTCGTCCACGTTTTGCGTGGCCAAGCGGACAAGTTTGTCCTTCCGCTTGACGTTCTTCGCATCAATCACCGCATTTGGTTGATAAGCTAACAAGAAGCCACTCCAATCGCTAGTAGTCGGGGCTTGCACCTCCGTTCTTGACGGCAATAGCGCCTTCATCTCCTTGGTGGCAGCAGCTGAAACAACTGGTCCTGTTTGCTGCGAGGTTTGCTGCCCTGCTGCAGCCGATGCCATCCGCTGTCCTCGTCCAACCCCAGCAGTTAGCTTCGCGCTCTCATGCTCGATAACCTTTGCCACGAGATTTTCAATCTCGACGCGAACAGAGGAATCGTGTTCGTTTTGAAGACGTTGGAGCATGTCATCGAGTTGCTCCTCGACCTCTTCCTCCGTCACTCGATCTTCATTGTCGCTATCTTGGCCATCCGCTGGCATGCTCAGTCCCAGCATATCGAGAGGGAACTTGCACAATGCCGCATAAGCAGCTTTACGCACGTTGGGGTACTCGCTGTCCGCGAACTCCCAGGCCTGGTCAAGCAGCTTCGACGCGTGTTTTTCATTAGCTGCGCTCTCAGCACCGCCAAGTGCGTAGAAGCAGCACAGGCGCTCTTGGAAGAGGGGTCCATCAGAACAGGTCACCTTGTTCTTGCGCATCTTTTGAGCAATAATCTTGAACGCTACGTAAAAGTCCAAACAATCTCCTCCACACAACACCGTGATAGCGTCCATCGCCATGGAAACAACCGACTCCAGCTGGTCTTCCACGAACCCTTGAATGGACGAAATGAACTGCACGCCGAGCTCGGGGTCCTTTTCGCAAAGCGTTTTGATGGTCGCCATCTTGATCACATGGCGCTCTACGTCATCCTCGGGGTCAGTGGACTCGAGCAGCATTGTCTCCAGTCGAGGAAACACTCGGGACTCGTTCCGCCACACTTCGTACATGAGTTTGAGCGCCATCGACCGCATTTTCGCAGTTCCGTTCATGCTATCGATCAGACGAAGGACAATTCGCATCGTGTCTGTCGTAGTGGCAGCCAGCGCCGCCAGCGAGTACAAACACGAAGCCATCCACTCACCGAAAGCTCGTGTTGACGCTGTCTTGCCATTTCCTAAAGGATGCTGCGACACGAGGAAGACAAGACTCGCTACTAGCGCCTTCGTCGAGTCGGCGCCCCAAAACTTCGGGCTGCTGTTGACTTGCCGTTCCAGGCATTTAGCCGCGCTGCCACGAAGAGTAGACCGTTCGTCAGAGAGCAGAGCCACCAAAAGAAGAGCTAACCATTTGTCTGTTGAGTTGTTCGTGGAGTCGGAAGATGCCGCACCCTCCGACTGGAACAGGGAGTTTAACCAGCGCTGACACCCTCCTTCGTCGCTCATTAGCCGCACAGCCGAACGTGCGTGGGCCGAAGTCTCCGTTGGGGCATAGTCCTGTTCAATCTCCTTCTGAGCACGGTACTTACTCGACGACTTGATCTCCATCACCAACTTGAGCAGGTCCGACACAGCGCTGCCATGCAGCGAAATCATTGACGAAAGTGGCAGCAAAAGAATCTCCACGTAGACATCACGCTCACCAGACACAGCGTCGCGTCCAAACTCCAACGTGTGAGAGAGCACCCGCAGCATCAGTCGCTGCTCCACTGGCGTCTCGCACTTGTCCAACAGGAAATACGCGCTGGACGTAAGAAACACCGAGCACCAGAGCGCCTCGGGCACAGCTTGAGCCAGTTGTTCCAGCGACTGCAGCAGAGCCAGCACGCCCTCGCCCTTTCCGATCAAAACCTGCGTCGACTCGAGCACAAACTTCGCCGTTCGCTTGGCCAGCGCCACCTGTTCCTTGTTGTGCGCAGTCAGAGAGCTCAGCAGATCGACTGTCAACCCGACGTGGACCGCGTAGGACGCTTGAGGAAGCTGCGAGTGGGGCACGAGCTCCAGCGCCTGCACGAGGGCGTGGACCACGGCTGTCATCACGGCTTCGTAGTCCTCAGACTGTCCATCAAAGTGCCAGGCGATGCGACTCAGTGCATCCAGCACAGCGGTCTTGTGTCCTTCGGACTGCTTCGTGTCCATGAGGACACATTTGAGGACAGGTGATACTATTTCAAGTGTCTTCTTGACGCGACTGTACTCCACGTGAGAACTCAAAAAGGGTCCATCTGAAGCTGTGAGCGCCGCCACGTAGCCGGACAGCACGCCGTTGTTGGCGTTAAACACCTTCAGCAGCACTTGACGCTGGGTGGACACCTCAAGCGTCTCCAGGAGGTGGACGCCCGCCTGCAGCAGCACGAAGCCGAGGTATTGCGCCTTGCCGGAAGGCTCGGGACAAATTGCGGCCGCTTGTTGAAGCTTGGTATACAAACTTTCAGTGAACGGGGCAGAGTGATGGTCCCTGGTGCAGTCTTGCATCCCTGTAACGTGGTGAAGTATACACTCAGTCAGTATACACATCAGCAGCGTATACAGTAGCAGATCATTACACGCACCGAGCACGAGGTGTTGCGACTCGGAGAGCGACGCGCTGGCGATGAGACGGTCCACAGCCTGCTCCATGGCGCTGGAGGCTGCGGCGGCTGTCTCAGCACGTCGCAGCGCCTTCAACAGCGCCGCCAGCGTCGGCGCCGCGCCCGCCATGTTTGATGTCGGGAAGGAAAGTGTATCCAAGTTTATGGAATGTGGCAAACACAAATTTATGTGGACAACATATGTAGCCATCTCGACAGTAAAAATTACCTTGCTTTCAGTATGCTGCTCAAATCGTGCCCTCGTCGGTGTGGAGGATCCGCCGCGTAGCCCCGCCCATAGTCGCTGTTGTCCCGGTCAAGCTCCTCGCCCCTAGCAGCTCCAGCATGTTCCCGTCCATGGGCAGCATGAACCCATCCTACCCGTCGCAGGGTCCTCCTCCCGGAGGCATGGCGCCCCCAGGACCCGGTGGCGCCCCAGGCGCGCAGCGTCCGGCGGGCGGCAGCAACCCCAGCTACTTCACGGACAAGAAGAAGGGCGAGGTCAACGAGCTCAAGAACGTGCGTGGCAGCCTGAAAAACAGAGACCCTCATAGTTTATATCCATGGTATCTCTAATCTAATACTATGTATCCATTCCACTGCTGCTGCAGCTGCTGCGCGAGGTGACCGTGGAGAAGGACGTGAAGCGCAAGCGCGAGATCATCAAGAAGGTGATCGCGTACATGACGCTGGGCATCGACGTGTCGCGGCTCTTCAGCGAGATGGTGCTGTGCGTGGACACCAAGGACCTCATCTCGAAGAAGATGGTGTACCTGTACCTGACCAACTACGCGCAGAAGAACTCGGAGCTGGCCATCATGTGCATCAACACGCTGCTCAACGACTGCCGCAACGAGGACCCGATGGTGCGCGGCCTGGCGCTGCGCTCGCTCTGCTCGCTGCGGCTCGACTCGATCCTCGAGTACATCCACGACCCGCTGCAGGCCTCGCTCACGGACACGAGCGCGTACGTGCGCAAGACGGGCGTCATCGGCATCCTCAAGGTCTACTCGCTCAACCCGGAGATCATCAAGGAGAGCGACATGATCGACACGCTGTACAACATGATCCGCGACCGCGACCCGCAGGTGGTCTCCAACTGCCTCGTGGCGCTGAACGAGATCATGGCCGACGAGGGAGGCATCGCCATCAACCAGCCCATTGTGATGCACCTGCTGAGCCGCATCACGGACTTCAACGAGTGGGGCCAGTGCAACATCCTCGAGATCGTGGCCAAGTACAAGCCCACGGGCCCCGACGAGGTCTTCACGATCATGAACACGCTCGAGCAGTGCCTGCGCGTGTCCAACAGCGCCGTGGTGCTGGGCACAGCCAAGTGCTTCTTCAACCTCACGCAGACGCGCGGCATGGAGCAGATCCAGGACCAAGTGTTCGAGCGCATGCGTCAGCCGCTGCTCACGCTGATGGCCGGAGGCAGCCATGAAATCAACTACTGCGTGCTGCACCACATCTTGCTGCTCGTGGGCAAGAAGCCGCACGTCTTCAGCCGCGACTACCGCCAGTTCTACAACCGCTACAATGAGCCCACGCACGTCAAGTACGTCAAGATCGATGTGATGGCTTTGGTCGCCGATGGCGCCAACGTCGCCGACATTGTGACGGAGCTGAGCGAGTACGTCACGGACGTGGACCAGGAGCTGGCTCGTCGCGCGATCCGCGCCATTGCCGACATCGCCGTGAGCCCCAACCTTTCGGAGAACACGGTTCCGCAGCAGTACCCGGGCGGCGGCAACGTCCCTGAGGCGTACGGCCAGCAGGCCGCGGAGCAGCTTGTGGAGCAGATGCAGGACCACATCATGGACACGATGGTGGACTTCCTGGAGCTGGACCTGGACTACGTGCGTGACGAGAGTCTCGTTGTGATGAAGGACCTGCTGCGCAAGTACCCCGAGAAGCGTCACGACGTTCTTCCCGTGCTGGCCCGCATTATTGCTGCCGTGGAGCAGCCCGCTGCCAAGGCTGCGGTTGTGTGGATGCTGGGAGAGTTCGGCCAGGATCTGCGTCGCGCGCCGTACGTGCTGGAGAAGCTCATCGACGATTTCAGCGACGAGGCGGCTCCGTCAGTGCTGCTTGAGCTGCTGGCCGCGACGATGAAGCTGTTCTTCAAGCGCCCGCCCGAGGTGCAGAGCATGCTGGGCCGCCTGCTTGGATCGGCTATCAACGAGTCCAACCACCAGGATGTGCGTGACCGTGCACTGCTGTATTACCGCCTGCTCGAGCAGCAGCCAACGGACCAGGCGGCCGCTATCGTGGCGCAGTTCCGCACGGAGGAGACGGTCAGCGTGTTCGCCGAGTCCATCGAGACGGATCTGCAGGAGAAGCTGTTCCAGGAGTTCAACTCGCTCGCGGTGGTGTACAACAAGCCCAGCGAGCTGTTCGTGTCTCCTTCGCATCTGGCTGGACCTGCTGCGCCTCTCGATGATGAGGAGGACGAAGAGGAGGACGACGAGGGCGACAAATACAACAACGGAGCTCCTCAGCAGCCACCGCAGCAACAGCAACAGCAGCGCCAATCTGCGCCGCCCCCGCAGCCGGCAGCTCCCAGTATGGACCTGCTGGACATGGACTTCGGCTCGGCACCTAGCAACCCTCCGCCTCAGGCGGCCGGCCCCGCCTTCGCCCTGGTCCCGAACCCCGTCATGGATGCTCCGACGTTCCAGGGCCAGTGGGGCAGCCGACCTGTGGTGGCTGAGGTAGTGGTTCAGCTGCCGACGCTGCCCCCGCTGAGCGAGCTAGAGCAGGCGTTCGCGTCGCGCGGCATCGTGACCATGGCCTCGGGCGACGTGGGCCCGCAGTACAAGTTCTTCTTCTACGCGCAGGACACGCAGGGCCGCTATTTCATGTCCGAGACGCTCGTCGAGAAGGCCAACAGCACGCTGCGGGCCACGATCAAGGGCGAGGACGAGGCGTCAGGGTCGCAGTTTGCCGACCTCATGCGCCGCGTCCTGTTCGGTTGATTGAGTTGATATAGGGCAGACCAGCACGGTACGGCTGTGGATCTTGTAATGTGTGATACACTTCTGAAGCTACGCGTGTTTGTCTTCGGCGTATATCTCGCCCCCGCTAGTAGCGGCGCCCCCCCTCCCTCCATACGACACAGCACTCAAGGAATCAACCATCGTATCTATGGATATGGCATTTTTTGGAGTAATTTATGCTGCTATGGTACAGGGTGGCAAAACTTGGTGCACCTGACGAAATGCTTCTAGCACTGCATCGACATCGTCGTGTTCGGAGCACAAGGCCTCTATAGCCGCAGGAGTGACAGGCATAGCGCTGTCCATAACTCTTTGAAGCTTCTCGCGTTGCTCCGGAGAGCACGTCGTCGCAAAGTAATACTCGATCATGTTCTGGACTTGGTCGCTGTTCATGTACCCGAGCATGAGCTTCTTGTTGACGCGTCCGGGTCTGATGAGCGCGGGGTCCAGCTTCTCCGGGTGGTTGGTGGTCATGATAACAATGCGGCCAGGACAGTCGATCACTCCGTCCAGCACGTTCAGCAGTCCCGACAGGTTCAGCTTGTCGGACGCCGAAGAGGACGAGGACAGCCGCTTGCGTTGTCGTCGCGAGGTCTCGGGCTTGTTCTCGCGAGCCATCACCACGGACGCGGCGCAGTCGATGTCCTCCATGACGAACACGACGTCTTCGAACGACATGTTGACCGGCAGGTCCACGCCTTCCACGGCGAAGCGGAGGTCGAACAGAGCGTCCATCAGCTCCTGGTTCGTCTTGACTTTGCCCAAGGAAATGGTCACGATGTGGCGCTTAGTGTACTGCGCCACCGCCTTGATGAGACTGGTCTTGCCGGTGCCAGGAGGTCCATGCAGCAACAAACCGAGTTTGTACGGGAAGCCCTTGATGGCGAACTTGCCGGAGCGAGTCATGAAGCTGTCGAGCAGCTGGAGCAGCTGCGGCTTCTCGTCGAAGAAGAGGTTCTTGAACGACTTCTCTCCGCTCAGGGCGTATCGCTTGTAGACCGCAGCGGAGGCAGTGGACTTCTCACCGTCCTCTTCTGTCTTGGACGACTTTGCTGCTGCTTCCTGCACGGTCTGCACGTACATGTAGCGCTTGCTGTCGTTCGCCAGCTTCGTGAGCTCCAGCAGCTGGTACTTGGCGAAGGCATCGCTGATGAACTTGTCGATTCTCGCGGACGCGCCACGCTCCGAGGACTTGAAGACGTACACCATCGTGACTTCTTTGGTGTCCTTAACGACAGCGTCTCGGCCAGTATCTTCCCCGTTAGGCTGCTGGATGTACTGCTGGAAGAAGATGCCCTTCTCCACCTCGACCCACGTCTGGAACTTCGGGAGCGACGCAATCTTCATACGGTTGAGCTCCTCGTACATCTCGGCGTCGTCCTCGACGTCAGTCCAGTAGTCGTCGGACGCTCGCTTGGGGGCCATGTTGAGCTCCTCTTGCGTCTCGTCGTCCAGCTCGCGCTGCACCATCTCGTAGCGGACGCCCTTGCCGCGCAGCTGGAGCACGTCCGCGAGGTGAGCAGCGATGGCCTTCTGCAGGATGTGGCCGAGACGGTTCTCGTACTGGTCCAGCACGTAGTACTTGTCGTAGCGCGTCACGGCCTTGATCTCTCGGAGGACAACGTCGCTGGTTTTGCCTCCAACCAGAGCGTCCTTCAGCTTCAGCCCCAGCGCCTCGAGGTGTGAAGGGTAGAGCACCAGCTGCACACAGAGGGGCACCAACGTGAGCAGGAGGGAGTTGAGGAAGACGTGGAGACCCGACGCAACGTCGTGATGCTCTCCAAAGTCCTCTGTGCTGTTGGAAGCAGCCTCGAAGAGCGGGTTGACCAGCGCTTGGACGATGGACGGGAAGGCCGCAGCAGGATCCATCGCGATACTGAGGGACGGATTGGCAAATTGAATTGTGAAGTGGATGTTAGCGGTAGTCGAGCTTTGTACGTACGTGGTCAAGATCTTCACTCACAAAGGTATCACCCGGTCAAGTGAACCCATTGATGCAAATCATCTGCTGGACAGTCTCACCAGCCGTCGTTAGCTTGGCAATTGTATGCCTCAACTTGAAGTGACCGACTAGTGGTGAGTGATGGTCTCATTGTTGCAGTCTCCCCGATCCAATCACTTCCTAAAGTGCCACGAACCCCTCAAGCGCCTTCAAGTCTCACAACGAGCGAGTATGTCGACGTCCACGGCGCTCGAGTTCGGGGTCATCAACACGCTGCGCACGGGCCACGCCGTGTACGACCTCGTGGTCTGCATGGTGGTGCCCGCCGTGGTCCAGCGGATCGCCAGCTCTGGCTACGACGCGCTGCGGTTCTTCGAGGTGGCGCTCGAGCTGCTCTGCTGCCTCTTCTTCCCGCGCAAGTACGTCAAGCACGTCATAGAGACCAAGGAGGTGTCCGGGGGCTATCGGACGTACCGTCCGGACGACGGCTCCAAGGGCAACGAGCTGCTGCAGAAGGCCATCCTGCTGTACCTGACCGAGCACCTGGATCTGCACGACAAGTCCGGACGGTACGATCTGCTGGAGCGCCCGAACGCCAAGAAGCTGCTGGTGGAGACGGAGTTCGGTCATCTTGACCTGGAGAAGCAGAAGCGACTGAAGGCGCTGCTGGACCAGCCTGCATCGCCCGAGGTCGCCAAGCTGGCGGTGAGTGTGCTCCCTCCCCTTAACCAGTGGGTGGCCGTTGCAGAGGGCGTGGAGTTCTTGAACGAGACGGAGAAGAATGACGACGAGAAAACGACCGTCCAAGAGACCAAGACGCTCTTCCACCTGCGCTCCAAGCTGCCGGACGGGCCCGAGCGAATCGACGCCTTTGTGGAGAAGGCGTTCGCCTTCTACCGCGACCTCGAGAACAAGAAGTTCAAGAGCGACACTGCCCGCTACATGTACGTGCGCTCCTCCGAGCGTCCCGCTGCGACCGACACGGACGACGAGAGCAAGCTCAGCGCTCCGTACCACAAGCGCTACGCCCTGGGCAACGACAAGACCTTCGACAACGTCTTCTTCGACGAGAAGGAGTCGCTGCTGCAGTTGCTCGACCACTTTGCTAACAAAACTGGCAAGTTTGCCATCGAGGGGTTCCCGAACAAGGTCGGGCTGCTGCTTTACGGTCCTCCGGGCACGGGCAAGACCAGCGTGATCAAGGCTGTGGCCGAGAAGACTCGCCGCCACATCGTCAACATCCCGCTGGGCAAGATCAAGACCAACCAGGAGCTCATGGACGCCATGTTCGACTTGCGCTACGCCGTGGACGGGCTGGATCTGCCTGTTCGCATGGGGTTCAAGGACGTCGTCTTCGTGATGGAGGACATCGACTGCGCGTCTTCGGTCGTGGCCAGCCGCGAGGACGGCCCGACCACTCCGGTGTCGGGAGGTGAGGCTGCTTCTTCGCCTCGTGTCGAGGCTGAGGTGGCAGACAACGTCGGTGGAGCACGACTGTCGCCCAATTGCCACCGCAAGGCAGCTCAGCGCTTCCTTCACCCCGGTATGATGAACTTGCATGGCGATGACGACGAAGAGGAGGACGATGGCTTCCTGTCTGTGCTGCTGCAGTCGCAAATGGAGTTTGAAGGCTTCGGCCCGAAGCTGAAGGGCGGCTTCGTGTCGTCCTCCAACTCGACGGACAAGCTCAACCTCGCGGGCGTCCTGAACGTCCTGGACGGAGTCATCGACTGCCCCGGGCGGATTGTCATCATGACGACCAACCACCCGGAGATGCTGGACCCTGCGCTCGTCCGTCCTGGTCGCATCAGCAAGAAGCTCCACCTCGACTACATGTCCACGGAGCAGATGGGGAACATGATCTCCTACTACTTCTTGACCACACTCACGGCTGAGCAGCGCAGCCGCCTCGAAACGCTGGAGGACTCCGATCGAGTCTTTACGCCTGCAGACATCGAAGAGCTCTGTGCGGAGCACGAAAGTGCAGACCGCGCACTGGAGCGGATGCTTCGGTAACTGGTCGTAGACTTCAAGTGAAAGATAATCTTGACCCCCAGACAAACACTGTAACAATATCAATGAATCTTCCGATTGAGTGCTGGGGCCGGTGCACAGGCCAACAAAACACCCGAGTTCCCTGGAAATTTTGTGTACATGTAGATTGCTTCGGCAGCGCGACGTGGATACACTGTAGACACAGGACTGGCTGCTGCTGGTAAACGTCCGAGGCGCCCGTCGGATTTTGGCGCCGACCAGGTGCGACAGCCAGATTGCAGCAACCGGCAAGCCCCCGACTGGCGAGGTAATCACTCAGCTGCACGGCAGGCTGGGCTGCCGATCGCGGGTGCTCCTTATCTGCACAGCAACGTCAGCCTGACTTCAACAACCACGCCGCGCCGTCGTGAGCCGGAGCGCGATCACGCGGATGGCGCCGTCGCCTGCACCGAAATGCGACCGGCGACCGCGAGCATTAACAAGGCGAGGCGATCCACGTAGCGCTCGCTCATTCAGGTCATCGCCAGCTTGGCTGCCATACAGACTGCATCCGTTCGCCGCCAGAAATGCGTGCCAAGCACCCTTCGCCCTTCTGCCGACCCCTGATGAGTGCACCCATGTCAGGCGACGGTCCGCAATAAGTGGGTTTTGTGGTGTGCTTTACACAGGTTTGGCTACGTCCAGTTTCTGCCAATGGTGATTCGGGAAGAGTGCGGTGTACGCACATGATTGGCCGAGACGGAGGCGGTGCTGGTGCGACTCCTGTTGACTGCTGCCACCGGCCGGCGCGCAGCTGGTCTGAATCTGAAGGGCTCGGGCTATTTTTGATAAAAATGGGTAGTTTTGGGACTTTCATATGGGTCCTTAAATTTCAGCAAGGAAGTTACTGGCGTTATCGACTAACTGGAAAAACGATCAAGGCTGTTTACTAGCCCACGAAACCATTGCATCTTTTGTCTGCCTTTTTCTTCAGTAGCTCATACGGTTATACTGGCGCTGACGAGGATTCTGTCTAACGTTTGGCTGCAGTGCTGTAGATAGAGATACGCGGAGCAACTTTATCAAACGTACTTGACGTGATCCAATCTCTGCAAGTGAGCATTACTTAGTATTTGTTTGGACAGTGAAAACAACGTAAGACTTCATGCCGAATTGGGCGCTTAAATGGGCGTTTCGTCCTTTTCTACCCAATTGCTGTGAATCCGACCAAGAGCTCTGCACTGGCGTGGTGAGCTGGTCCAGCGCTGACTCGAAGCGCGACGACGAAGTGCGCGGGTGCGAGTTTCCCGAGCCATCATCGGGCTTGAATTCAGCTCGGCGGCGAGCAACGAATGATAACTTACGCGTGTACACACACGTACACATCTCCGTCGTGCTCTCCGTCGCCGTGCTCTCTTTCGAGCCGCGCGAGGGTCGTCGCGACGTCGTCGTCGTCCTCGGGCCAAAACCGTCCGTCAATGCTCTTCCACGGAGACGACGAGCCCGAGCCGCATGCATCCACAAGCGGAAAAGTCCTCGGCGTGCACGTGCTGGAGCCATCCGCGGAGTGGTTGAACCTGGCGGCTGGATTCTATGCCATCATGCAACTGATGCGGGGGGTTATAGCCAGACCGAGTCCTTATCCAGCAACCTCCGCCGTCCCCAACTATGCCTCAGTTGCTCAATCCAGGTGACCCGTTTTTCCGACCTCGCTAGGTCCGTGCCGACTTGTGTACTCTCGCCACCGACCTCGTCCCTTCGAGACCCGCCGCCATTTGTACGCCCGAGGGCCCAATCTAGTCGAGAAAAAGCGCCCGAAGAGGAGGAGGAAGGAAAGCGACCATCACTCTGACGACGCCATGCGCAGCGACTTCATCGGCGGCGCGATCGCCGTGGTGTCGGCGTTCCTGTCCATCTTCGGCGTGAACCTGCAGAAGTACTCGCACGACAAGGAGGAGCTGCGCGCCGTGCAGCGCCCGTACCACCTGCGGCCGATCTGGTGGGTCGGCATGATCTGCGTCGTGGGCGCGTCGCTCGGCGACTTTTTGGCGCTGGGCTTCGCGCCGCAGACGCTGGTGGCGTCGCTCGGCGGCGGCTCCACGATCCTGGGCAACTGCCTCATGTCGCACTTCTGGCTCAAGCAGAGCCTGTACCTGACTGACATCATGGGCGTCGCGCTCGTGTCGCTGGGCGTCGTGGTGCTCGCTGCCGCCAGCGAGGAGGACGAGGGCCACTACCAGATGGACCAGATCTACCAGCTCATGGAGGCCGCGCCCTTCATCCTCTACGCGCTCATCACGACGGCCTTCACCATGACGCTGTACATGCGCGCGCGCCGCTCCAAGGCGCCGGCGCTGCGCGTGGCCAGCACGGACAAGGACGACGCGCGCGTGGACGACGTGCAGGAGAAGAAGCGCGAGATCGCGGCCAAGAACAAGAAGGAGCAGGAGCAGAAGAACTCGGAGGCGTCCCCCGCGCTGGACGAGCCCAGCGGCAAGAAGGGCGCCATGATGTCGCCCTTCCCGTCCCCCATTTTTGGCGACCACCTTTCGCTGTCCCCCATGGGCAAGCGCCTGCCCGGCGAGGAGGACGACCACCTGGAGGAGATCGAGCTGTCGAGCCTCAAGATCGGCAAGTACGACGAGAGCGAGATCGAGAAGCACACGCTCATCATTGACCCCAAGCTGCCGCTCTACTGGGCCGCCATCTCGGGGACGATCGGAGGCCAGTCGGTGCTGCTGGCCAAGTGCGTCGTGGAGCTTATTTCGTCCACCGTCTCGGGCGACAACCAGTTCCAGTACTTCGGCACGTACGTGCTGTGCGCGGGCATGGCGGGTACGCTGCTGACACAGACCCACACTTTGAACCTGGCCACCATGAGCGGCGACACCATGTCGTCGTACCCCGTGTTCCAGGGCTTCTGGATCACCATGAGCAACATCAGCGGCGTGGTCTTCTTCCAGCAGGCGCACAACTTCACCCGCACGCAGTGGATCATGTTCCCCGTGGCCATTCTCCTCGTGGCGCTGGGCATCTACCTCGTGTCCAAGCACGAGAAGTTCGGCAATTTTGTCAAGTACTCGATCGCCATGCCCATCAGCCTCAGCAGCCCGCGCCAGCACGACATCGTGGCGCAGTCGTTCGTGTTCCGCGTGTCGACGCCGCAGAAGCTGCAGGAGGACTACGCCAGCAGCACGGAGAGCAGCAGCCCCGACGAGCACTCGCGGCGGACGCTGGAAGTAGTATAGGCTAGCTGAGACCCTTGTTGGGTCTGGTTGCCACACTTTAATGAAACCCGGAAGAAAGGGGCTGATGTTAGTTTACAAACTAGTTCACTCACTCAGTGAGCGCTGCATTGCCAAAGCGAAGCTCTCGCCCGCCTGTCCGGTTGCATGTAAATATACTGTTACGTGTCGTGAACCTCGTTCCTCCTAGTACACGTACTGTTGTAGCAGTATTTGTACAGTCTTGTTGACGGTTATCCATCCAACTTGTTCTCTATCCTAGTGCTGACACGTTGTTTCTTGACTGAGTCGCTGGGGATCATACGGCGCCTTGGATTTGGGATAGCGCGATGGAAGCCTTCTCGTGGGTCGGGTCGAGCTCGAGAATGCGGCGTAGCTGCACCAAACACAACAATCAGTTAGTATGTTTCGACAGTTTTCAGGGACAGCCCCCCCCATATCCACCCAGACTCACCAGTCGCTGCGCTTCTTGCGGTCGGTCCAGGTGCAGCAGCGCCAGCGAATAGTTGTAGATGGCCTTGACGTTGTTGGGCTGGAAGCGCTTTGCCTGCTGGAAAAACTCCAGCGCCTCGGAAAACTTGCTCTTCGCCATCAAGGCCGATCCGATATTCACGTGGATCGAGGCGAAGGTCTGTCCCCCCGGAATGGCCAACGCCTTCTCGTAGCACTCGATGGCGAGGCCGAGGTGGTTCTCCTTCTGGTGCTGCAGACCTTCAGCGTACAGTGTCTGGATCTGCTTCAATGCTTCGGGGTCGGGAGGTTCCTTCGCGACTTCTGTGCTGCCAGCTCCAATGTCGTGCAAGCTGTTCGACGAGAAGAGCTTGAGTGATGAATGCCCTACAGACTGCAAGGATCTGCTGGGGCTTAAGCGCTGGCTGTCGGTCGCTAGACTAGGATGCCGAACGCTATTCCTTGCACTTGGGACCTTCGTCTTGATCGGTGTGATAAGCGGAGAAGACATTGCTGTCGCAGGTCTCATTCGGCTTGCTGTTCGAGGAATACTCTCATTCCTTGAGTACTTGTCACGCCTAGTACTGCCTTGACTCTGAAGTTGGCGATGAGCTCGTGCTGATAATGGGATCTGCTTCCTCTTAGCTTCTTCAATGCGACTGTCTCTCTTTGCAGTTTTTCCATTTGAAGTCGCTCGTGGGGTTTTCTTTTCTGACGCTTGTGTTTTGGCATCGCATGATGCAGGTCGAGGATATGCTTGCTGAGCTAATGTCCCTCGAATATGACGCTGAATCGTTGTGGCTGCTTCGATTTCTCTTGGCGTCGAAGATTGTATTGAACTAGATGAAGCACTACCAAGGTCTTGAGCCGAAATATCGTGTAACATGTTGAATAACTCTCCGTCCGACGCAATTGTGTCGTTATCATTGCGGCTTGGCATGGCTTTGTCTTCGTTCTCGTCATCTCCAGTAGTATCGAAGTCGTCTTCATACGATTCTTCATCGTCTTCCTCCTCGTCGTTCTCCTTCTTTCCTTTCTCAACCTCCTCTTCGGCCGGTACTTCTTCTCCTTCATCTTCGTCTTCGTCGCTTAGTTCTGCATCTTTAACTGAACGGGCTGTAGTTGTTGGGTTGTCTGCGATTAACGAGGCCTCTGGTCCGACAGGCTCAACGTCTAACGGCACGGAGTTTTCAGGTGTCTCGGTTGATCTCATAGATAATGGTTGGGTAGGAGGTAGTTTCTCCGTGTTGGCCCGTTGAACTCGCTTTGGGGCACATAGTTTCCTGCGGACTCCTCCAGCGCTGAAGCTGCCTTGACGTGGCAGTCTCTTTGATAGCGGGGAAGGCTCGACAAATATTGATCCGCCAGAGTAAATCGCTGTGGCTAGCGATCTCGAGGTCAAATCAAGCGGCAACGACTTCCGAGACGGACTCGACGCAGGACGATCGCGTCGCTCTTGGTGGTCGCTCCGATCTACCGACTGAATCTTCTCATTCTCCACTTTTTGCAGCGGTTGAACCTCCGACTTTTTCAACTTCTGTGCGAAGAGCAAGCGGTAATTTGCACTGAGCTTGGGTGGGCCCACCGTAAGCGCAAACGACTGCCGTTGTTTCCCTACTGATCGGCTCAATTCACGCTCAGATCCACTCTTTTCGGGGAGAGGAGCGCTAGAAGGCGTAGTACGACTCCGCATTTCTTGAGTGTCTAGGATCCCCGAATGACATGAACGTCGAGCTGTTGAGCATCTGCTTGGTGACGGGGAAGCCACCGACTTTTTCGGCTTTGAGGCGCCGATTGCTGCGACGATCATGTCAGCGTATGTGGCGGATTGTCTACGGAGCCTTGCTGCCTTGTCGGCTTGGTAAGCTGGGATGTTGACTGAGTGCTTCGAGTCCTCGATGGTATGGGCAAGATTGGAGGCGAGCACTACGAGGCGCTCATGAGTGCCATGCACGGTTGCATTCTTCTGAAGCAGCTTCTCAAGACTAAACTGCGCAGTAGAGCCAAAGAGATTCGTTGTTACCAAGTAAATAGTGACATATAGCACATTGTTGCTTACCTCGCTCATCATGTAGGCGTACACTGGCGATTCGTCCGCTATGGTCGCTAAAATGCTCATAGCGCAAACCTATTGATGCACAAGGACGTGAGTTAAGACCCCTGTTCACCAAGTTTTCACCTGCAAACGTACCTGTACGTCCGTGTTGAAGCGAAACTCGCGTAAGATACTCGACAGTTCGGGAATGAATCCAACATCCACCATTTCCTTGAGGACGGGTCGTTTGCCGTCCTCATCCCTGTCATTAGTATTGATGAAGCGCAGAATACTGTGCAAAATGTCGAGTTGTTGTGGAGCTTGCTGCTTACTGGCCTGTAGAGCTCGAAGAACTGCTGTCATGTGCTCTTGGCTGGCACTGACGCGGCGTTTTCTCGCTCCGTCGGGTAACCCTGCGTCTGCTGCTGCGGACGCAATGGAAAGTTGGCGGTTAAACAGACGGCTATTGCGTCGCCCAGCCATTCGTAGCGGTATTCCTCTCTCGACACCTTGAGGGGGAACGTAGTGAACAGTATTGGTCACACCAGACCGAAGTGGCTCTAGTACGCCACGTTTACTGTCTCCTAGCCCCCCAAGAGCTCCTGGTCCTGCCGCCTTCGACTTCGCTAGTACTCCAAGCAAGAACGCACTAGCCTTGGATCGGGGGACTCGAGATGGATCGGTCACCGATGGTTGAATGTGCACGATCGTAGCGGACCTCTCCTGCAAAAATCTCGGTCGTAGGGACTTGTCGCCTCCGTCCTTTTTCTCTTCGGGAGGTGGCTGCAACGTTGCTCGCTCCACAGCGCTAGAAGAGCGTCGAGTCAAGCGTATATTAGGTCTTCCGTTATTCACCGGCTGAACGACCGTCACCGTCATGGTGTCGGAGCTCGGGGTGTTGGCTGGTTGGATTTGCTTCACTGGGGCTCGCTCTGCTTTCACGTGCTGGACGTCGTCTTCCGCCTCCTCCTCTTCGCCTTCTTCCTCAAGCGTCTGGATCGCTTTCCTGCTGTCTGCTCGGCTCGCTTTCCGTGGCATCATGGTGTCTCGCCCTCCACAGTGAATAAACAGCAAGGGTTATGAAGGGCAAAAACTTCAACTACTTTGACTTCACTCGTGTAAAGATGAACACTCAAAAAAAAGTATCAACGAGCTCGCGGAAAATAGACAGGAGTTACGAACCAGAGCTCGATCAAGACGGCACTTTTCGTGACGAGGTGGCAACTGATACGTTGCTATACCTGTTTGATGCACCTTTGAAAGCCTGGTCATCAACGCCAGCACCTTCCGATTAGCAGCGTCGATATAATATTTTTTTATTTGAACTAGAGTACTCCAGCTACCGAAGCATCCGCTCCAGTGCGCGGTCTGCACTTTCGTGCTCCGCACAGAGCTCTTCGATGTCTGCAGGCGTTAAGACTCGATCGGAGTCCTCCAGCGTTTCGAGGCGGCTGCGCTGCTCAGCCGTGAGTGTGGTCGAGAAGTAGTAGGAGATCATGTTCCCCATCTGCTCCGTGGACATGTAGTCGAGGTGGAGCTTCTTGCTGATGCGACCAGGACGGACGAGCGCAGGGTCCAGCATCTCCGGGTGGTTGGTCGTCATGATGACAATCCGCCCGGGGCAGTCGATGACTCCGTCCAGGACGTTCAGGACGCCCGCGAGGTTGAGCTTGTCCGTCGAGTTGGAGGACGACACGAAGCCGCCCTTCAGCTTCGGGCCGAAGCCTTCAAACTCCATTTGCGACTGCAGCAGCACAGACAGGAAGCCATCGTCCTCCTCTTCGTCGTCATCGCCATGCAAGTTCATCATACCGGGGTGAAGGAAGCGCTGAGCTGCCTTGCGGTGGCAATTGGGCGACAGTCGTGCTCCACCGACGTTGTCTGCCACCTCAGCCTCGACACGAGGCGAAGAAGCAGCCTCACCTCCCGACACCGGAGTGGTCGGGCCGTCCTCGCGGCTGGCCACGACCGAAGACGCGCAGTCGATGTCCTCCATCACGAAGACGACGTCCTTGAACCCCATGCGAACAGGCAGATCCAGCCCGTCCACGGCGTAGCGCAAGTCGAACATGGCGTCCATGAGCTCCTGGTTGGTCTTGATCTTGCCCAGCGGGATGTTGACGATGTGGCGGCGAGTCTTCTCGGCCACAGCCTTGATCACGCTGGTCTTGCCCGTGCCCGGAGGACCGTAAAGCAGCAGCCCGACCTTGTTCGGGAACCCCTCGATGGCAAACTTGCCAGTTTTGTTAGCAAAGTGGTCGAGCAACTGCAGCAGGGACTCCTTCTCGTCGAAGAAGACGTTGTCGAAGGTCTTGTCGTTGCCCAGGGCGTAGCGCTTGTGGTACGGAGCGCTGAGCTTGCTCTCGTCGTCCGTGTCGGTCGCAGCGGGACGCTCGGAGGAGCGCACGTACATGTAGCGGGCAGTGTCGCTCTTGAACTTCTTGTTCTCGAGGTCGCGGTAGAAGGCGAACGCCTTCTCCACAAAGGCGTCGATTCGCTCGGGCCCGTCCGGCAGCTTGGAGCGCAGGTGGAAGAGCGTCTTGGTCTCTTGGACGGTCGTTTTCTCGTCGTCATTCTTCTCCGTCTCGTTCAAGAACTCCACGCCCTCTGCAACGGCCACCCACTGGTTAAGGGGAGGGAGCACACTCACCGCCAGCTTGGCGACCTCGGGCGATGCAGGCTGGTCCAGCAGCGCCTTCAGTCGCTTCTGCTTCTCCAGGTCAAGATGACCGAACTCCGTCTCCACCAGCAGCTTCTTGGCGTTCGGGCGCTCCAGCAGATCGTACCGTCCGGACTTGTCGTGCAGATCCAGGTGCTCGGTCAGGTACAGCAGGATGGCCTTCTGCAGCAGCTCGTTGCCCTTGGAGCCGTCGTCCGGACGGTACGTCCGATA